>NC_080064.1:17929789-18229922 GCF_949987535.1 Balaenoptera acutorostrata | reverse complement strand
GTGATGAAATAGGAAGTTCTATGAAGTACTTCTTTGCATATCAAGGTAGAGTGGTTATTTGAGGAAAAACACTAGTATGAGTGTTTGAGTTGCAAGCTAAGCTAACCTCTCTTTTCATGAATCATCATTTTTTTACTTGAAATAATGATTGGCAGATAAACTGGTTATGCGGATTTGGGTATTTGGCAGACATTTTCTTGGAAATGAATGAAATGAAGCTTGTTACTTCAGGGAAAACAACTGGCAGTATCTGTTGCCAATGATAGGATTAGAACTTTCAAGCAAAAATTAGAATTTGCATAATTTTATTTGCCACTGTGAGCTTGGCAGCTTCCCAACACTTAGTCTTTTTTGATGAGATTGATGATGATATTAACAAAAGTGATTTTTTGATATTGTACAATGAAATGTGTCAACATTTAAAAGATCTGCACATCTGTCAACTTAGTGAACCAGTATTTTCCAAATGACCAATGCATGGTTTTATAAGATCATGCTTGGGTAAAAGATCCATTCAAAGTGCAAGATAGGGGGCTTCCCTGGTGGCACAGAGGTTAAGAATCTGTCTGCCAATGCAGGGGGACACGGGTTTGAGCTCTGGTCCAGGAAGATCCCACATGCCGCGGAGCAACTAAGCCCGTGCACCACAACTGCTGAGTCTGCGCTCTAGAGCCCATGAGCCACAACTACTGAGCCCGTGTGCCACAACTACTGAAGCCTGCACGCCTAGAGCCTGTGCTTTGCAATAAGAGAAGCCACCGCAATGAGAAGCCACTGCAATGAGAAGCCCGCGCACCGCAACAAAGAGTAGCCCCCACTCGCCGCAACTAGAGAAAAGCCCGCGGGCAGCAATGAAGACCCAACGCAGCCAAAAATAAATAAATAAATAAATTTATTAAAAAAAATACTAAACCACTAATTACAAAACAAACAAACAAACAAAAACATTGGGGTGCATGTATCCTTTCAGTATTTTTGTTTTTTCCAGATACACACCCAGAAGTGGAATTGCTGGATCATGTGGTAGTTCTATTTTTATTTTTAAAGGTACCTCCATACTGTTTTCCATAGTGGTTGCACCAATTTACATTCCCATCAACAGTGTACAAGGGTTCCCTTTTCTCTACATCCTCTCCAACAGTATAGTTTTTTTGTTTTGTTTTGTTTGTTTGTTTGTTTGGCTGTGCCATGCGGCATGTGGGATCTTAGTTCTCCAGCCAGAGATCTAACCCACACTCCCTGCCTTGGAAGCATGGAGTCTTAACCCATGGACCACCAGGGAAGTCCCAGTACAGTTGTTTTTTGAGAGATATTGTCTTGAAGAACAGTAATAGATGAGAGATTGATATATAATTGAATAATATGTGGCCTCTGACATAAAAAATAACTACAATTGGCCTTCTGCATCTGCAAATTCAATCAACCACAAGTGGAAAATATTTGGGGAAAAAAATTCCAGAAAGTTCCAAAAAACAAAACTTGAATTTGCCATGCATGAGGCAACTATCTACATAGCATTTACATTGTGTTTACATAGCATTTACACTGTATTAGGGATTATAAGTGATCTAGAGATGATTTAAAGTATATGGGAGACTTCCCTGGTGGTCCAGTGGTTAAGAATCCATCTTTCAATGCAGGGGACATGGGTTTGATCCCAGGTCGGGAACTAAGATCCCACATGCCTCGGGGCAACTAAGCCCACCAGGCCACAACTACTGAGCCTGCGCGCTCTTGGAGCCTGAGCACCACAGCTAGAGAGAAGCCCGCGCCCTGCAATGAAAGATCGTGCATACCGCAACTAAGACCTGGCGCAGCCAAATAAATAAATTAAAAAAAAAAGTATATGGGAGGATGTGTGTAGATTATATGTAGATACTATGCCTTTTATATAAGAGACTTGAGCACTGGCAGATTTTGGTATCCACAGGGTGGGTGATGGTCTTGGAATGACTGTACTAAGTTTGTATGGTGCCTTGCAGGTATCTGCAATTAGTTGCATTTCATTGGTCAATAAAATGAGGTCACCTGACTGTGCAGAGGGGGTTCAGGCCTTCCTTAGCTTATGATCAAGTGTTGGACCTTTCAGAATATCAATGATGAACATGATAAATAAAAAAAGTAAGAAATTAGAATGATGCCTAGCCTAGTGCTTCGCTCGTAATAGGTACTTAATATTTGTTGACTTAATTAAAGATGTAACTGGAAGGGTGTGCCAGAAAAGACTATACTCGAGGATTTATTGAGTGATTTAGTGCATTTAGTCTGCTAGGTGCTGCAGGAGGTAAAGAGGTAGAAAACAGTATTTATGCTCTTGAGGAGAACCTACAGCATTAGCTGAGAGGAAACAAACTCATTTAAAATATATATATATTTATTTATTTATTATTTGGCTGCACCGGGTCTTAGTTGCGGCACGTGGGATCTTTAGTTGTGGCATGCGGACTTCTTAGTTGCAGCATGTGGACTCTTGGTTGCAGCATGCATGCAGGATCTAGTTCCCCAACCAGGGATTGAACCCGGGCCCCTTGTATTGGGAGTGTGGAGTCTTACCCACTAGACCACCAGGGAAGTCCCCATTGCTGTCCTGATAAATATTTATTGACTGTTTCCTACATGCCAGGTAGTGTTTTAGGCACTGGGATACAGTGGTGAACAAAATTCTTGCCTTCATGGAGCTTACAGACTAGTTGGAAGAAATAAGCAGTAGACCTATATCAACAAAATAATTTCACATAGCTATAAAGAAAAATAAAACAGTTTGATACAGTAGGGAGTAATGGGAGGAGAGGAGTATACCTTTAGCTGGGATTGTCAGGAAGGCATCCTGAGGAAGTGACATTTGAACTGTGACTAGAATTACGAGGAGGCAGCAGCCATGGGAAGATCTGGGAGAAGGCAGAGGAAGCTGCAGGTACAAAGATCCTAAGGTTGTGATTGAGCTGGCCTTTGTGACAACTCAAGGAGGCCAGTGTGTATGGAGCAAAGAGAGGGATCAGAGAGAGTGTTAAGAGAATATGATAGGAGATGAAGTAGGAGAGGAAGGCAGTGACCAGATTTTGTAAGGTTTTTATTTTTTAAATTATTTATTTATTTATTTTTTGGTTGCGTTGGGTCTTCGTTGCTGCGTGTGGCCTTTCTCTAGTTGCAGTGAGTGGGGGCTACTCTTCGTTGTGGTGCGCAGGCTTCTCATTGCGGTGGCTTCTCTTGTTGCAGAGCACGGGCTCTAGGTGCACGGGCTTCAGTAGTTGCGGCGCGTGGGCTCAGTAGTTGTGGCTCGTGGGCTCTAGAACACAGGCTCAGTAGTTGTGGTGTGTGGGCTTAGTTGCTCCGCGGCATGTGGGATCTTCCTGGACGAGGGATCGAACCCGTGTCCCCTGCATTAGCAGGCGGATTCTTAACCACTGTACCACCAGGGAAGTCCCAGGCTTTTTATTTTAAGTGATGGGAAACCATTGAGAAATACAAATTGTACTATATAAAACAATTGAAGGATTCAGGTCATCGATAACGACTTGATTTTAATATTAACTTGATATATCCTGAGGATACTGCCCTCTCCTTTCCTTTTTTTGCTGTTTTCCTTAAACAGATTTTTATTCAAAAACTGTTATATTCATAACATTGTACTAGTGGAAATACAAAGAAACAGTAAGCCCACACTACATCTTTGAAGAATTTTGCCTTGTAGTTGGAGTGATATGGTGTAAATGCAAAAAATATGTCTATGAGTGCATTGTATAAGAGGACAATACGGGACTTCCCTGGTGGCGCAGTGGTTAAGAATCCATCTGCCAATGCACAGAACACGGGCTCAATCCCTGATCCGGGAAGATCCCACATGCTGTCGAGCAACTAAGCCCGTGCGCCACAACTACTGAGCCTGCACTCTAGAGCCCGTGAGCCACAACTACTGAGCCCACATGCCACAACTACTGAAGTCCACGTGCCCTAGAGCCTGTGCTCTGCAACAAGAGAAGCAACCGCAATGAGAAGCCTGCACACCACAACGAAGAGTAGCCCCTGCTCGCCGCAACTAGAGAAAAGCCCAGGTTCAGCAACGAAGACCCAATGCAGCCAAAAATAAATAAATAAATAAAATAAATTAAAAAAAAAAAGAGGACAATACATCTGTCATAT
The DNA here is from genome assembly GCF_949987535.1 of Balaenoptera acutorostrata. Classification (NCBI taxonomy): domain Eukaryota; kingdom Metazoa; phylum Chordata; class Mammalia; order Artiodactyla; family Balaenopteridae; genus Balaenoptera; species Balaenoptera acutorostrata. The sequence continues at coordinate 18,225,782 of NC_080064.1, read as the reverse complement.
AGTATATGAGTATATGCTAAACAGCAGAAGGTGCCCCAGAAGGGAGGAGTTAACATGCAGTGGGTGTGGAAGACCTGCACGGAAGAGGAGATGGCATTGAATTGTTTCTTGAATAGATTCGATGAGATGGAGATCATTCCAGGCAGGGGAAATATCTGAGTAAAGGTAAAACGTGAAGGAATTTGTCCTCAGGAAATAATGAGTAGGTCTGTCCGGGGAAGGAAAAAGGTAATGGCTGGCATGCCTTGAGTAACAGACTAAGGAATTTAGACTGTAGTCTGTAGTTGTAGTGGGCGCTCCTCACAAATCTGATTTGTGCATTAGTCACTTGTATGCTAACTGTTTAGCCAACTAATATTTATTGTCTACTGTGTGCACTTGTATTCTTTGAAATTCTAACAGCCTTGATCACTTGCAGATGTAAAATTGAGTTGTGATTCTGGTACATGGCTTGTACATAGATATAAAAACAGGCAGAAAATGAATGAACTGGGAAAAAGGATTCTTGTAAGTGATCTTATTTCCTTAGGCAAGTTTGACGGGGTGGGATTTGTATCACTAGTAGGTGGTGAATAGTTGGAGGATTTTGTTGAGAGACGGGTTGGGGGAAACGTTGAAACTGTAGGAAGGCTATGCTGATGTTAAAATGTGTTACAAGATTCCAAGTCTCATTGTCATATTGATATTCTGGATCTTGATAGAGCAATGGTCATTTATGTCTGAGGGCTGCAAATAAGAGAATGGTGAGCCTAATGATGAGATTTTCCTATCTTGTTCGTTATTTAAAATACAACCACAGGGGACTTCCCTGGTGGTCCAGTGGTTAAGACTCTGTGCTCCCAGTGCAGGTGGCCCGGGTTGGATCCCTGGTCAGGGAAGTAGATCCCGCATGCCACAACTAAGAGCCCACATGCTGCAAATAAATATTTTTAAAAAAGAAATGGATTGTTGGAAATAAAGATTGTTTAAAAAAAAATACAACCACATACACATACACACAATCCCAGTAGCTCCTTAACTAATTCATTCCCTCTCTCTTTCTCCCTCCCTCCCTCTCCCTCTTTTTCTCCCTCTCCCCCTATCACCTACCCAAGCCCCACTGGCTTTAAAAAGATTTTTACCATTCCTGACCAATCTCAGCATACCAATCTCAGCAATGTCCCGGATAAATGTACTTTATGGCATTAATTAGGACCACTGCTGTAGTCTTTTATTTAAGATTACTGAAAGTCTTTACTCGCTTATTTTCTCTTTAGCTTATGGAGGAAGCCAATATATAGGCTTACGCTGATAGTGTTTATCAGCTGTCCCTAAGAATTACAGCTTTTATAACTGGAAGAAATCATCTGGACTCTTTTTTTTCACCCCATTTTATAGATCTGACAACTGCTGTTCCTTAGCCTGAAGGAGGGAATTATTATTTGGATATAAAGGAACCTGTCTCTCCCCACACCCCAATGCATTGTGGTGAGGTCATTGTTGGTCCTCAAACAAAGCAAGATATTGATGTTTATATCCTAGTTCTCTGTCATCAAGAGACTTAATATTGCAGTTGGAGAGATAGGACTTAGACATAAAAAGATTGATAATGGGTAAGCTACAACCTTTCTTTATTAAGGATAAATTAGTTAGAGTTTAGGACATTTACCTCTTTCCAAGCTTGAGATATAGTGGGACTTTTAATAATGCTGGCCTTAGAGGTTAAGAGTCTTACTTATATTAGGTGTTTATTCTGTCATCAAGGTTCAAATTATACTAATAATTATCTTTGTATAGCACTTTACAGTTTTTGAAGTGTTTCTATAGGCATTAACACATTTGAATTTTAGGGCACCATTGTTAGGTGCAGGGACGAGAGCATTTGTCACTACTTTGTAGTTGAAACTTGAACTCAGATTTTCCTTCATATCCACCTCTTAGCGTGCTAAACAACACTGCTTCTGTGATTTCACTTGCTTTATATTCAGGTCTCCATAGTAATGAATTATGTTTTGATAAGTTCCATTTTGGAATAAACCCAATATTTTTTAAACTGAAAAAGCTATATTTTCCATTACTTTTTATTATTCATAAGAATGAATAAAATGAATAAATGAATAAAATGAATAAAATGAATAAAATCAAGAATGAACTTGATTTTTTGTTTTTAAAAACTGAAGGACTGAAGAATTTGATCTTAGGTGGTTTCTTGAGTTTGAATTAAAATATCCCATTTAACTCTCATGGATTCAGCAAACATTTATCAAATGTCTTTTATGTGTCAGGCTTAGTGCAGGGGGAGGGAGATGTTTGGGGTGGGGCGGGGCGGAGGGGGGAGCCTTAAGAATGAAAGTGTTATGAAAAAAGCAAGAATTTAAAGTCAAGTAGACCTGCATTCAAATCCCAGCCTGCTGCTTATTTATTAGTTGCAATTGCTTAACTTCTCAGAGTTTCAATTTCCTAATCTATAAAATGAGGATAATAATACCTATTTTGTAGGATTGTTTTGAGGATTAGGGTGATGTTTATAAAGCATGTAAAGTACGTGCTTTATAGGATATTATTTCCCATAACGAATGAATAGACAAGTGTGTGTGGTGAGAGCTGAGTTTTGACAGAAAGTGTTTGGCTGACCTAATGTAGAATCGAGTGAGGTGATTTTGGCTGCCAACATACTATGTTCTGCTTTTGTTGAAACTTGCAGCTCTCACATTGGTGTTTGCCAACGTTGCATTTGACTTCTCATATAATAGAAGCCAAGTCATTCCCAAGGAGGGTAAGTCATTTGGAAACATCTGTAGGCTAGACCTTTAAAATTCTGTTGTAGTTTAGTTGGAAAAAAATCTCACGTTACCATAGGGTAGTGAAAGTCACGTGGCGGGGAGCCTCCCTGGGCTGACGCCTAGATTTAATTTTCTGAATGATGTAACCATCAAAAGGAAGAAGAATTACCAACCAGGGTGTAAAGTCCTATGACAGTAAGTATAGCTGGTAAACTGAATAGGATGAAAGACCAAGAGCCTGCTTCGTTTTCTTTTTTTTTTTTAATTTTATTTATTTATTTATTTATGTTTTTGGCTACGTTGGGTCTTCGTTGCTGCGCGCGGGCTTTCCCTACTTGCAGAGAGCGGGGACTACTCTTCGTTGCGGTGCGCGGGCTTCTCATTGCAGTGGCTTCTTTTGTTGTGGAGCACAGGCTTCAGTAGTTGTGGCTCGCGGGCTCTAGAGCGCAGGCTCAGTAGTTGTGCACGGGCTTAGTTGCTCCACGGCATGTGGGATCTTCCCGGACCAGGGTTCGAACCCATGTCCCTTGCATTGGCAGGCGGATCCTTAACCACTGTGCCACCAGGGAAGCCCCTGCGCCACCAGGGAAGCCCCTGCTTTGTTTTCTGAAATGGTGCTTTATTCATTTATAAACATTTATCGAGTACCTACTGTATGCTAGGCACTGTTATGGTGCTAGGAATACAATGGTAGCAGGGTTCAGGACCCCCTTTTCTTTAAAAAAAATTTTTTTTTTGATGTGGACCATTTTTTTTAAAGTCTTTTTTGAATTTGTTACAGTATTGCTTCTGTGTTGCGTTTCGGTTTTTTGGCCGCCAGGCATGTGGGATCTTAGCTCCCCGACCAGGGATTGAACCCACACCCCCTGCATTGGAAGGTGAACTCTTAACTACTGGATCACCAGGGAAGTCTTCCTCACGACCCCCCCCCCCCCCCCATTTTCTAATAGAACTTACATTCCAGTGAGGGAGAGGGTTAATAAATATAAAATATAATGAATCTCAGGTAATGCTAAGTACCATGAAGAGAAATAAAGCAGGAGAAACAAGTAGCAAGTTAGAGAAGGGGTGCCTATTTTTAGCTAGGCTCTCTCTTTAGGTAGGATGACACAGAAGACTTATCTGAGAGGTTTCAGAATGAAGCCAGCGAGTGACCCTCTAAGATAAGGAGCAAGGCTCTTTGGTATAAGGAGTGGAGATAGCTCTGACTTGAGAAGTTGCTTTAGAAGGTGGAAGGGAGGATTACCTTGTTAAGTGATTGAAATCAGCCCATATTAATTCTCAACTGTCTATTGAAGGGAAAGGAGTAGGTCTAGTTCTGTTGAAAATCAGCCTGCATGCCATCTTTGGAATACATACTGTAGATTACACCGCTCCAGAAAATGTACATTTAGGTGTCTAGGAGACCTAACAATTTTTTTCCCCTTATAGTATTTTTAAAAGTATAGTGTTTGGGCCATCTGTATCAGAATACAAATGCAAACTGATGTGCACAACAGGTCCAGTTAACCAGAATATTTGTGGATGGTAACTGGGAATTTGTGATTTTAACAAGTAATTCCATATCCATACTGAGGTTTGAAAATTACTGTTTGTTATCTTGCTGATAGAAATCATCTTCATTTCAGGCTTAGTGGGTGGGCAGGCAAGTCCCTGCTTTTTTAAGATTCATTACTTTTCATAATTTATGCTGGATCTTGCATTTCCTTTTGCCTTGATTTAGTTCTTGGCTTTAATCTCTGATATATTATAGCTTCCTTATTAAGGTGTGTTGATGTGACAGCAGAAAATGAAACTCTTGTCCTCTTTGCTTACATTATTTTGCATTTTCACCATCAGCCACATCCCTGGGAAGGAGCAACCACTGAACAAGAACACTGTGCTGGTTATATAGACTGATATGATTTAGAACAAAGCTTGCTTACGCTCAATAGTGTTTTCATTTTCTGTTAATTGAAAATTCTAGTTTTTTGTGATTAAAGTTTTTTATTTCTTTCATAGGTCTTTAAATCTCTAACATGCAAGATGCTAAATGAAAGAAAAAACAAACAGAATGAGGATATTGAGAAAGTATTTAATATGTTTAATAGTAGACACTCAGTAAATATTCAGTTTGATTTCAAGGGAGGGGATGGAAACAATCAACAATGGCAAATTTAAATCATCTGTAGATGGTCAAACCAGTTCCTAAAGAGGCATCACAGCCAACATTCTAGTGGGCACAGTGTAGAAGAAAGTGTGCACTGTTTCCCCCATGTTTAATTTTAGTGATACCACTGATGTTCATTGTCAGGTTGTGGGAAGACTGGTAGCTGGGAAGCCCGTCTGTCAGGACCCATCTCCAGGCTGGTGGTCAGGCTTAAGACTTTTGTACCTTGCCTTTTGGGTACTGTTATGGCTAATGGCTTCCTTTAGTAGGGACCTCTTGGAAAGAGGTTGAGCCTTTTAGAACTTGAAAAGGGTCTTTGAATGAATGAAAGTCTATACTTTTCATTTTACTGTTAAAGAAAAAGATTCAGAGAATTGAAAATTCCTCTAAGGCCTAGATACAGAATATGATCTGATAATGTGGTTTCTTTCAGTGGTGTCATACAATTGAGTCGTCTTTTAAAAATGTGCCCTCTTCCCCCAAAGGATGCCATCTTTCTATTTAGGGGTTCTTGTAGTCGTTCCATCCTAGTATTTGGTTGATTTTGATTTTGCCTGTCCAGTGATTGGGAGGCCCCATTAGTGTGTGAGTGGCAACATGTATCTTGCTTTTAGTAAAAATTATGTAATGTTTAAGAGACAAGCTCTTTAATTAATTTAATTTAATTTATTTATTTTTGGCTGCGTTGGGTCTTCGTTGCTGCACGCGAGCTTTCTCTAGTTGCGGCGAGCAGGGGCTACTCTTCGTTGCAGTGTGCAGGCTTTTCATTGCAGTGGCTTCTCTTGTTGTGGAGCATGGGCTCTAGGCACGTGGGCTTCATAGTTGTGGCTCGCGGGCTCAGTAGTTGTGGCTCACGGGCTCAGTAGTTGTGGCTCACGGGCTCTAGCGCGCAGGCTCGGCAGTTGTGGTGCACGGGCTCAGTTGCTCCGCGGCATGTGGGATCTTCCTGGACCAGGGCTTGAACCTGTGTCCCTGACATTAGCAGGCTGATTCCCAACCACCGCGCCTCCAGGGAAGTCCCTAAGAGACAAACTCTTAAAGTTAAGGCATTTGGAGGAGCAGTAACTGGTCCCCTGAATTCTCCTCCTCCAGTAACAGAGGAGGAGAATTCACAAAGAATTGGTCTCTTTGCTTGGTACCTTTTTTTCCTTTCTTTTTCCTCCCTTTTCCTTAGCTACTTGACTCCCATAAACTCAGTCTTCTGCAGAGGTATGGTGTGGCATAAGAGGCCTGAGTTGGGAGTCTGGATACATAGGTCTTAGGTTCAGTTTTGCTCCAAGCTTCCATTTCCTCTCTTCTGGTCATATTTTCCCCATCATTAAAATGAAAATCAGGGAATTCCCTGGCGGTCCAGTGGTTAGGACTCTGCACTTCCACTGCAGGGGGCATGGGTTCGATTCCTGATTGGGGAACTAAGATCCCATAAGCCGCGTGGTGCGGCCAAAAAAAAAATAAATAAAATGAAAATTAGGACTGGATAACTGACCCCCAAGGATTTTTCCAGCTTTGATATTCTTTGATTTCATGAATCCTGGAAGGACCACAACTTGCAGTTTGCTTTGACACACAGCATAGATTCTGCACTGGAACTTTACCACAGTGCACCTTGGGTGGTCGCAGGCTAAAGTTTTCTTTTTTCAGGAGGAATGTTTCTGAGAGTGTGGATTTTATAGATAAGCCAGTTTTTGTTTTGTTTTGTTTTGTTTTGTTTTAAAGAGATAAAAGGATAAAAATAGGAGTGAGAGAAGACTTGAAAGTTGGATCTGTGGGAAGTACTTTATGTATATCCCAAGTAACTTTTACAATAGCAAATGTTTTGTTACATCTATATAGGGTGGCAGAGTATTGTGGCATTCTCCTGAGGCTATTGCAGGGAACAAGGAGCCATAAGGAAGTTCAAAGTCCATGTTAGTTTCCACCTTTGGAAAAGGAGTGTTGGTTTACCCCAGGGCCTGAGAGGAGGAGAGCTGCTGATGATTTGAGCACCTGTCTCAGCACTTTATGACTAGAAAATCTGCAGTTTAAGCCTGACTTGTTTGGCTTAAATTATGGAAGCTTGTTTCCCCTGAAAATGTCACTTCAACCCTAGGACAGACTAGTGATTCTTGTGGGATACTCAGAGCTCTTTGGGTATTTATCTGTCCCCAGAGCAGGCTTGATTGTTATGTTGTAAGGTGGTAAAATACAGTCTGCTCTGTACTGGAAACCATTCACCCTTATGCTTTATTCTTCTAAGTGGGTGGGGTTCCTTCTATTCCTGCCTGAATGAAAAGCATTTAGCCAACTTCCTGATCATGCCCTGTCTTGTCCTTCATTTTTTCTTTGCTTTTCATTATTCTTTGCTGCAGCTCAGCCCATCATCCATTTGTGGCTCTACACAAGGCAGGAGCCACAAGCTTTGTACATGCTTATTATTAGAAAAGAAACTTAAAAAGCTTGAGTTAGGAAAGGGTTTTTGTCTCTTGCAGTAGTCACAGGATTAGGATGAAGGGGGAAGCTGGGGGACATCGGGAGACTTGGATCCGATAAAACACTGTAGATTAAATGAAGGATTTGAGGAAATGGAACTTCGGGTAGCTGACAGGGCAAAAATACTTGAGGAATGCTCCGGATTTGATAAATAGGTTATTTTTAGTTTGCAGAAAAAGAGTAGTTTCATCAGTGTAGTGGAATCTTGCAGTTGTGTTTGTAACCTAAACTAATCGGCTTAGGCTGTGCCAGGGAAGTGTCAGGTGGCATGCTAATTTCCTCCTCACTTTTAGTATTGCCTGGTTGAACTCCTGCAGTCCTGTGCCTGGACCTCAGGGCAGTGGTAGTGGGGAGTAATTACCCTAATGCTTGCACTTGGGCTATAGATCTCTGCTGTGGGTGTAATGCAGTGCTTAAATCCAGTGTTCCCTTGTGGGACCCCAAGCATGACTTTGGGTGGTACTGCCTTAGAGTCTGACTTGCTGTTTTTCCAATTAATTTGGCATTCTCTATCCATTTCTCTTGGTTCCTGGTTATTTCATTCTGCTTTAAGTGATTTTTAATGGATTTTGAGCTCTCAGTTATCATTCACTCAGTTCACCTTTGTTGAGTTCCCACTCAAATGTGTGCCTGCCATTATTGTAGATGCTGTGTTCTTTGGTGTTTGTTTCTTAGAGACTCCAGATTTTATATGTTATTCTTTAGAAGAATGTCAGCTTGTTAATTACTTAAAGTATTTAATACCTTAAGTACTTAAATTAAAAAAGTATTTAAATTTTTAATTTTGGGAAAGACAGTTTATATAAATTTACAGGGTCAGAAAAACATGGCCCAGTTTTAGTTTGGGTACAGTATGCTCGTTTATATAGGAGACGGACCGTCTTAACTGGAAGATGTGACCTTTGCCCTTGAAGAATTTGCAATGGTGAGGAGAAAACAATAGACAGTACAAATTATTGAAGAAAAATAAAAACAAGTACAAACTAAATCAGTTGTGCATAACTGCCTGAGTATTGCAGGGCCGTTTGGTTAGTAGGGTTTATACCTCCCTGCCGGAGCAAGTTTTGCTCTTATTTCTTTAGCTTTATACACAAGGATGTCAGCTAGAAGCTTTTGAGAGTGGCTGTTTGTAGACTTGGGATTTTTCTCCTTGGGCTGGACTTATTTTTTGCTTAACATAAAAATCATATAACTGATTCTCATAGAGACAAGGAAAATTTAAGAGGTAGTCAGCTCAATAAAGCAAAAGCAGCTAGTGGACTGATCCATCTCACTTGGGGAGGCCAGGGGAGCAGAGGTAGTGATGTTCCTGTGTCTCCTCCTTCTGGGCTCCGAAGAAAGAGGGTACATATTGAAAGCCCTCCTTTAGTTGATTTCAGTTTACCTTAGGTTGGCAAATTATTTAAAACATGAGCCTCAGTTTGCTCATTATATAAAATGGATTTGATAATACCTCCTTATAGACTTGTTATGAGGATTAATTGAGATTATGGGACTGAAAGTACTTTGAACTATGAAATAATGTATAAGCATTAGGTATTATTAGGAGGTATATTATTTGGGGAGGAGGAGGCATAGACTTTTGAGGCCTTCTGGTAGGACATCACTAGGGAGCCTTTCTGATGATTCTGGGTATTTTAGAATCTGGACTCCCTTTAGTTGGTATCAGTAAGGAAAATAGGGCTTCCCTGGTGGCGCAGTGGTTGAGAATCTGCCTGCCAATGCATGGGACACGGGTTCGAGCCCTGGTCTGGGAAGACCCCACATGCCGCGGAGCAACTAGGCCCGTGAGCCACAATTACTGAGCCTGCGCGTCTGGAGCCTGTGCTCCGCAACAAGAGAGGCCGCGATAGGGAGAGGCCCGCGTAGCGCGATGAAGAGTGGTCCCCACTTGCCGCAGTTAGAGAAAGCCCTCGCACAGAAACGAAGACCCAACACAGCCATAAATAAATAAATAAATAAATTAAATAAATTTTAAAAAAAATAAGGAAAATAATATTATTCAGTGTTATTTGAAAGGGGTGGTATATATGGGAAATGAATCATTCTTTCTTATAAGTCTATATAAGTATATCTGTACTTACAAGAACATAAGTATAGGCACTCATAGTTTTCAGCTATTTAGCTATTGAACATTTACTGAGTTATTATTATGTGCCAAGTGCTATGCATGTGCTTGGATTCAGAGATGATATACATAATCCTGGCTTTTAAGAGCTCTAGGTTTGGTGGGAAGAGATAAACCAGTAGATAATTATAGTACAGAATGATAAGTGCTATGCTAGAGATAAACCTAGGGTCCTTTAAAAGGGCTTGTTCTTACTTGATTCCTCTCACTTTCCTCTCCAGACTGTTTAAAAACTGTAACAGATCTTAGCAGGGCCTGGAGAAAAGAAGCAGTTTGCCTAAGGCCAAGCCCATAGCCAGCCAGTAATAAGCTAGAACTAGAATCTGAGCTGTCATACTCACTGTCTCTTTCAGCTATGTTCTTAGCTCCATCAGCACTGACCTCAATTTTTCCTCCCTTGTCCTGAATTCTTACTCTTCTAAGAGGTGCCTCTCGCCTTACTCCCCACACCACCATCTTTCCAAGCTTCTGTTTTTATTACCTTGTTTCACAGTTACTATTGCAGTGGAGGGAGGAAGACCTGGGAGTCTTTTTTTTTTTTTTTTTAATATTTATTTATTTATTTGGCTGTACTGGGTCTTAGTTGCCCCATGCGGGATCTTCGTTGCCCCGTGCGGGATCTTCGTTGCCATGTGCAGGGTCTTTAGTTGTGGCATGCGGGATCTTTAGTTGCGGCATGAGGAATCTTTTGGTTGTGGCAGGCAGGGTCTTTAGTTGCGGCATGTGGGGTCTTTAGTTGCGGCATGCGAACCCTTAGTTGCAACATGTGGGATCTGGTTCCCTGACCAGGGATGGAACGTGGGTCCCCTGCATTGGGAGTGTGGAGTCTTAGCCACTGGCCCACCAGGGAAGTCCAAGACCTGGGAGTCTTGGTAGGTAGAAGCTCGTTGAGGTAGAAGAACGGTTCTTAGCATTGGCTGTACGTTAGGATTGCTTACAGAGCTTTTATAAAACGCTGGTACCTAAGATTCTGATTTTTACTCTAATATTTGTTTGTTTGTTATTGAATATATCTAAAGTACACAAAATTTTCAGTAAAATACTCAGTGAATTTTTATATGTGTAAATAGTCATGTGATGACTACTCACAGGGATTTACCTGGTGGCGCAGTGGTTACGAATCCACCTGCCAATGCAGGGGAGAAGGGTTCAATCCCTGGTCCGGGAAGATCCCACATGCCATGGAGCAACTAAGCCTGTGTGCCGCAACTACTGAGCCTGCATTTTAGAGCCTGCGAGCCACAACTACTGAAGCCTGCATGCCCTAGAGCCCACGTGCTGCATCTACTGAGCCCACGTCCCTCAACTGCTGAAGCCTGCGTGCTCTAGGGCCTGCGTGCGGCAACTACTGAGCTCACGTGCCGCAGCTACTGAAGCCCTTGCACCTAGAGCCCGTGCTCTGCAACAAGAGAAGCCGCCACAATGAGAAGCCTGTGCACCGCAACAAAGAGTAGCCCCCGCTCACCACAACTAGAGAAAGCCTGTGCACAGCAGTGAAGACCCAACGCAGCCAAAAAAAACCCCAAAAAAACCAAAAGACTACTCACATCAAGATATGCTCTGGATCAAAATATAGAACATTTCCAAAACTCCAGAAAGCTCCCTCATGCTTCTTCCTCATCAGTTACTGGCTGCCCAAGTAATCACTTATTCTGACTTCTATTTCCATTGATTAGTTTTGTCTATTCTTGAGTTTCATATAAGTAGAATCAGATAGCATGCACTCTTTTTGGGTCTGGATTTTTTTGCTCAGTATCATATCTGGATATTCATCCATGTTGCATTCATTCATCCAGTATGTAATAGCTCATTGTTTGGATGTACCACAATTATTTATTTATTCTACTGTTACGGGACTTTTGGGACAGTTTTGGCTATATGACAAAGCTGCCATGAACATTCTTAGTCTTGTACATGTCTTTCTGGTAGACAGGCACTCATTTCTGTTGGATATATACCTAGGAATAGGATTGCTGGATCATATGCTCAGCTTTGGTAGATGCTGATAAAGAGTTTTATAGTTGTACCTAGGTGTCAGCATTAAAAAAAGTATTTTTTTTATTATGAAAATTTCAAACATTCGCAAAGCTGGAGAGGCTAATACAGTGAACCTGTATGTATCTATCTAGATTCAGTAATTTTCAAGATTTTGCTACATTTGCTTCATTCCTTTTTTTTTCATTTGTTGAAGAATTTTAAAGCAAATCCCATATATCATGTAATTTTACCCCTACATACTTCAATATGCATCTTTAAATATGGACATTTTCTCACATAACCGTGCCATTATGAAATTTAATGATGTTAACAAATCCTTAATATCTAAGTCCTAGGTCATAATCAAATTTCCTTGATTGTCTCAAAAATGTCTTTGCAGTTAGTTTGTTAGAATAAGGACCCACCCAGAGTCCACACATTAAGTTATGTTTCTTAAGTTTCTTTACATCTAGAGTGGTCCCTCTTCCCCTGCTCCCCCATCCCCTGCCTTTTTCGAATCATTGACCTCTTATAGAAATTGAGTCAGTTATCAGACAGTAGTGATAGTTTTGAAAGGTCCCCAGGTTTTTCTAATATTTAGCCGGAGTTGAAAACCCCTCAGATAAGAGTATTATCTCAGGACTATTCATAAAGAGAGGGTGAAGGGTAGGGGGTAGAATATAAATATTGTGTGGGTGATTGAAGTTATCATGACAGATTAGAGCATGGACATCTTATACAATGGAAGTGGGATGTGGCAGTAGCAATGGTGATGTACCTCAAGGAAGAGTGTGGGAACTAGTTACTGAGTTCGCATTTGTCTATCCTCATTTTACTTTATTGTGTGAATCTTCTTGTTTAGTAGGAACTTCAAAGATTGATTCTCTAACCTAAGAATCAGAGACTCTGACAAGAAAAAGCAGATATGATTTCTTCCCTGTTGAAATTCTTTTCTTGTGGAACTGTAGACCATGAGATTTTCTTTTTTAATTAGCTGAACAAAATTGGAAATTAGAAAATAGGTCATTCATACCAATTGAGATACTTGAGGCGTAATGAAAGAAAACTGTAAGGGATTAAAAAATCAAGTTTGTACACAGCATAGGGAGGAAATGTTAAAATACCTATACTAGCCAAAGGCTGGTGTGTCCTAAGGGTGGCCACAATAAAGTACAACAGGTGATGGTTTCCTACACGAGGAAGCCCTAGGGTGGTTCCTCCTACTTTGTGCCAAGTACCTTCTAGCAATTAGCCATCGTATCACTCGATTCTCTTCACCTACTAGGGCCAAATTGTCCAAGTAATCTTATTTTAACCTATCAGATGTGGGTGCTCAACAGAGTTTTTGTGGGAAAGTGATAATGTAGGTCACTGGCATGGATTGAAATGGTATATTCAGTTCAGGAAACCTAGGGAAGGTCAGAGCATAGGATTTGAGGTGTTGTGGGATCGTAGATCGTCGGAACTTAGAAGGGCCCTTGGGTTCTTGGATTTTACCCATCCCTCCCCGCAAGAAGGCTTTTTGTTGTAGAGAATTTCAAATTTAAACAAAAGGAAACTTCATAACGAACTCCCATGTACCCACACACAATTGCAGCAGTTATAAACTATGGCTGATGTTGTTTCATCTATACCCTCATTCACTTAACCCCATCCTGTATTATTTTGAAGCAAATTCCAGACGTATCATCTGTAAGCATTTTGGTATGTATCTTTAAGAGTTAACAGCTTTTTAAATTAAAAAAAACCCACAACATCACATCAAAAATTTCACAAGAGGGACTTGCCTGGTGGTCCAGTGGTTAAGAATCCGTCTTCCAATGCAAGGGACACGGGTTTGATCCCTGTTCGGGGAACTAAGATCCCACATGCTGTGGGGCAGCTAAACCTGTGCGCTCTGGAATCCGCATGCCACAACTAGAGAGAAGCCCGCCTGCTGTAACAAAGAGTCCGCGTGCAGCAACAAAAGATCCCGCATGCCGCAGCGAAGGTCCCGTGTGCCACAACTAAGACCCAATGCAGCCAAATAAATAAATATTTTTAAAAAATTTAACAAGAATTCTTTAATGTCATCAGATATCTAGTCATTCAAATTCCAGTTGTTTTATCAATGTAATGATTCTGTTTTGTTTTTTACAGTTTGTTTGAATCTGGTCCATACCTTGTGATTGATTGATATGTCTTTTAAGAATCTTTTAATCCATAGGGTCTCTCCTTCCACCCACCCTGCTTTTTTTAATATACAGGGTGTCTTAGTTATATGTTGCCGCATAACAAAATTTAGCAGCATAAAACAATATACATTTATTATATCACAGTTTCTGTGGGTTAGGAGCCTGGGCAGGGCTTAGCTGGGTCCCCTGTTTCAGGGCTGCAATCAGGGTGTCAGCCAGGGCTGCAATCAGGGTGTCAGCCAGGGCTGCAATCACCTCAAGGTGTGCCTGGGGAAAGACCAGCTTCAGAGTTCTCTCAGTGGTCATTGGTAAGATTCAGTTCCTCCAGGGCATGGGACTGAGGCCCTCAGTTCCTTGCCAGTTGGTGGGTGGAGGCCACCTTCAGTTCTTGCCACATGGACCTCTCCAGCATAGCAGCTAGCTTCATCAAAGCAAGCAAGAGGTGGCGAGAGCAAGAGAGAGGCAACAAGAAAAAATTCAGTCTTTTATACCTAATCTCAGAAGTGACATCTCATAACTCTTGCCATATTCTCTTCATTAGAAGCAAGTCATTAGGTCCAGCCCACACTCAAGGGAGGAGCCCCCATAGAACATGGATACTAGGAGGTGGACATCACTGGGGGCCGTTTTAGAAGAGCCCCCCCACCCCCGCCCTGAGATGAACTTAAAGAGTCCAGGTCTGCTAGCTGTCAACATATTTGCCTTTTTACCACATTATTGATGCCACTGGGGAGAAAAGGGCCTTTAACTCCTGCATTCTATTTGCCTCTATCCGTGTAATAACTGTTATACCATTTCCTTCTATGACGGTCTGATAAATGTCATGTTTATATATGTCAGTAACCAGAGGCAGTTGTTAAAAATCGTAGGTAGGATAGGTTGATTGGCTCTGAGCTTTTTTCACTTGATCAAGAAATGAACCAGTCACCAGTCCTTAAAAAAATATAGACTATGTGTTTCACATTTTGCCAGGCCTATGGAGCTACAAAAGGAATATAAAAGGATAAGAAGATAGTCTATAATTATTGTGTGGTATGGACAATAAGTGTAAAAAATGAGAAATCAGCAATAAATCAATTCAGCCAATACTTTTTGAGTACTTTCTGTGTACAAAGCTCCATGTTAAGTGCTGTGGGGAATATAAAACTCAGTTAAGACAACCTTCTGCTCTCTCCTTAGGAGATGATATAAGATAAAGCTATAATGCAAAGTAGAGTGGAAATTGATCAAGTAGGGAGACGAAGTGCTTTGAGAGTATAGGATAGAGAGGCTTAGAATGTCCAAGCCAAAAGGGCCCTTAGAGATCATCAGGTGTCATGGTCTTTACCATTTTGGGGACATGGAGCCATTTAGCCAGAGAAGTTCAAGAAACCTTGCTAAGATAAGGGAATCAAGTGGAATTAGAATATAAATTTTTCAGCTGCCAGGGACAGAGGGACTTGGGTTGGAAATAGGTAGCCTTGGGTCATAGAATAGAGTACTCCAGAGCTGGGGACTTTTTCAGTCAAACTTACACCTAAACTGGCCAAACGTAGACTCTGTAACTGCTTTGTGTACCTATAATATAACAATAACCATGTTTTATGGTGTGCAGAGTACTTTCACATACATTATTTCATTTGATCCTTTCAGTCTTGTAGTGAAGACAGATTGTTATTTTTGTCTTACAAATGAGGAAACTTTGAGTAAGAGTTTCTCTGAGTAAGAGAATTAGAATAATCCTACAAGGGTCCAGAACTAATAAATTGGAGAGTCAAGACTAGAACTCAGGATTCCATTGCCCTTTGTACAGCCCAGTATGTGTGTGAGTATGAGTGCTGTTTTGCTTTTTTTAATACTGAAGACATTGACTTGAGACTTGTTGGCAAGCATGACTTACTAAAAGAGCATGATACAGAGACACAGCCTTAGCTGCAAGAAGGAACTTGGAGGGGGACCCAGGAGAACCTGGCAGGGAGCCTGACTGTTTCTGGAATCCTCCCTGCCCTTTCAGATGCTGCTTGGTTACACCTCTGGCCCCACCCATCCACCTCTCTTAGTACTTCTTTAAAACTCTTTCGGTTGGAACTGGGCAAGTTAATTTCTCAAGGTTCCTCTCCTTTTCCTGGTACAACATAGACAGAGGAAAAAAAGAAACTAAATAAACTTGTGCAGAGGATGTAAGGCTTAATCAGAATGGTAATGAGAAGAGAATTGAATTAACATTTATAGGATGTGTTTTATGCTAGGCCTTATGTGCTTAGGCACTTAATGTATATTTTCATATAGCCCTTACAACACCCCCATGAAGTTTAGATATTATAATCTCTATATCCACTTGAAAACACTGAGATTGTGAAGTTTAGTCACCTAACCTGATATGTGACTGAATTATAGTGGGAACCCAGATTCTCTCACTCCCAAGACTGTTGCCATTATACTGTGTTGCCAGGGAAGCAGGCAGGGTGGACAGGGCGTGTGGAATGGAGACAAAGGGAAGTGCTCTAGGGGCTATAAAATGGAAAAAAAGCTTCTTGTTGGGGTAGAAATAACAGTGATCCCCAAATATGCCTTGAAGTTAAAATGGCAGCAGAAAACCTTTTAAACTCAGGCCCTTTAGTAAGAAAGCCCAGTGTTCTGTCTTGACAGCACCAAGTGAACGAATATAGAAGGGTGTTTTTACCTTCCGTTGTATGTAGTAAGGGAGATGAGATGTACATGTAAACAAAAACTTCTAGATACTCTGGGCATTTAGGAATCAGTCCAAGGGAAATGGCATCCTAAGTTGGGTGTGAGGGTGTGAAACCTTTGGGGGACTTGCAGCTTTGAGTGCAGCAGTACTCGGATGAGTGCCCCCATTAAACAGAAACAGAACAACTCTGCTTCCTCAACCCTGCATTCTCCTTAATCCATCACCTTCACTTTCAAATAGCCAAAATTTTCTAAAAAGCTGTTTATACTCACTGCCTCACTCTGCTCACTCAGCCTGCTCTAGTCTGGCTTCTGCCCTTATCATTTCACTGCAACACCTCTTGCTAAGGTAACTAATGTCCTCCATGAAGCTGAATTCAGCAGATATTTTTCGTCTTTAATTTTCTCAGTGAAGTTGACACTGTTGGCCGCCCTTTTTTTCTGGAAGCACTCTCTTCTCTTGGCTCCAGTGACATAACACTCTCTTGTTCTTCCTCATAGTTCTCTGTTGTTTGTGCAGGCTCCCCTCTATTCTTCAGCTATTAAGTGTTCTTCTCTCCCTGGCTCTCACCTCTCCTCATAGTGGACACTCTCCCTGGGTGATCTCATCCACCCCATTGGCTTTAGTAGCCACACCTCTGTGCACATGACTCATAAATGCATGTCTCCAGCCTAGATCACTCCCCTGTGCTGTAGACTCATCTATTTATTGTCAGTCAGGCACTGTTCTAGGCCCTGGGGATATAGTGATGAGCTAGACAGGGAGTGTGGAGGAAGAGACAAGCAATAAACAAATAGACAAACTGTCAGATAAGGTTGAGTGCTAAGGTGAGCATAAGCCAGGGTGATATGTTAGAGGGTGAGAGCTACTTTATATCAGCTGGTCAAGTCTTTATAGAGGTGGTAAAATTTAAGCTGACTTTTCAATGAACAAAAGGAGCCAGCTGTACGAAGGGAAAAGGGAACAGTGCAAAGGCCCTAAGGCAAGAATGAACAGTGTGTGTGCAAGGAACAGGAAGTGAGGAGGGGACCTGGTAGGAAATGAGGCCAGAGAAGTAGATAGGGGTCAGATCATGTAGGGCCTTGTAGGCTATGGTGAGGACTTTGGATTATTCTAAGTGAAAGGGAAAGCCATTAGAGATTTTGTTGTTTTTAAGCAGGATAGAGTCTTGTTCTGATTAAATTTTTAGAAATTAATTCGCCATTATTTGGAGAATGGGGACAGTTGGTAGTAGGGAGGCTTAAGGAGAGGCTATTGTAATTGGTAGGGTGAGAGTCCAGGAGCTTGGACTAGGGTGCTTAATAGCAGTGTAGAGGGCAGAGGGACAGATTCGAGAACATTTGGAAGTAGAGTTGATAGGACTTGCTGATGGATTTGCATGTGAGATGTGAGGGAAAGAAGAATCCAGGATGATTCCAGGTGTTCGGCCTGGACAGTTGGGTGAATGGTGTGGCTGTGGACTGAGATGGGGGAAGATTTGAAGAGGAATGGGTTTGGGGAGAGAAGAGTAAAAGGTGAAGGCCATCAAGCATATGAGAATACATGGATTTGTGACGTTGATTAGACGTCTAAGTAGAGATGTTAGGTAGCTTGTTGGATATGCTTTTGGAGTTCAGGGGGGTCAATTCTGGAGGTAAAAGCTTTGGAAGTCATTGATATTAAGTCATGGGACTGGATGAGATTACCCAAAGAAAGGAAGGGTACAGATAAAGAAAAGAGGTCCAGGACTGTCCCTTGTCGAGAAGAGGAGAAGGAGCCAGCAAACATGAATAAGGGTGAGCCAGTGGAGTAGGAAGAAGATCAGGAAAGTATGTTATGCTGGAAGCAAGGAAGAAGGTGTTTTGACGGAGACAGAATGTTTATTTGTGTTAATGCTATTTAGAGGTCAAAGAGGTGACCTTAGAATTTGGCGATATTGAGGCCTTTGACCCTGATGAACAGTTCTAGAGGAATGTTGAGGATAGAAGCCTGGTTGGAGTGAACTGAGAGTATGAGAGGGGAGGAAATGAAGAGTGTAGACAACTCTTCCAGAGGTATTGCTTTGAAGAGAAGCAGAGACATTGGGGCTGCAGCAGCTGGAGGAAGTGAGCTCAAAAGAGAGTTTATTTCAGTTTTTTTTTTTGTCTTTTTTTTTTTTTTATTATTTACTTATGGCTGTGTTGGGTCTTCGTTTCTGTGCGAGGGCTTTCTCTAGTTGCGGCAAGCGGGGGCCACTCTTCATCGCGGTGCGCGGGCCTCTCACTATCGCGGCCTCTCTTGTTGCGGAGCACAGGCTCCAGATGCGCAGGCTCAGTAATTGTGGCTCACGGGCCTAGTTGCTCCGCGGCATGTGGGGTCTTCCCAGACCAGGGCTCGAACCCGTGTCCTCTGCATTGGCAGGCGGATTCTCAACCACTGTGCCACCAGGGAAGCCCCTGTCTTGTTTTTTAAGATGGGTAATTCTAGAATCTTGCTTCTCAAATGTGGCCTCTGGATCTAATCTGTCCGGGATCTACATGTGCTAGTACTGTGTACGATTTGTACATAGCTTACTTCACACATGACTCACTATTTGGGTTCACCAACTTACTGGTCTACCATTTGAGAAGCCCACTGATCATATGCTTGGATGTTGCAGCAATGTCACCTTGCTACACAGATGTCTATATGCTTACTCTCAATTTCTGTACCTATAATGGTAACAGCTTGTGAGCCAGTGCCAGTTTGTGGACCACTCTTAAGAGTAGTGCCATTCTCAAGCATGTTTGTATGCTGATGAGTATGAGTCTGTAAAGAGAAAAATGATGATGTAAGAGAGAGTGGGGATAACTGCATATGAAGATAAGAGGGAATTGGATCCATAGTAGATATGAAAGGTTTTACTTTATATACCAGCAAAGAGTCTTCATTGTAACAGTAGGGAAAGCAGAGTGCTCGTGTGTTGTTAGATTTGGAGTGGAAGATGACGGTTTGATGTTGCTTCTTGGTGGCAAAGTCATTAGCTGATGGGAGCTGGAGGCTTACTGAAAAGGAAAAAGATGTGAAAGAGTCATTTTGGGGGAATAGAAAAGTGAACCTACTAAGGGAAATGTAGCGGGATTGCTGGCAGCATTGAGGGGGCCCATTTGAAATTTGTGGTGGTAAATTAAAATGATACCAGTCAATGTAGTTATATTTTCTCTAGAGATACAACGTAGTTTATAACTTTGCTGCTTTGGTGTAGACCTGGAGAGGTTGTTAGTTTGGTTTAACAAGGATTGAAGTTTTACTAGTTGAATGTGAAGAAATGAATTAAAGTTGTTTGCAAGGGACTGATTATGAGGGAAGTGAGGACACCAAGTGGGGGCATGGAATTCCGTTAAATTACTTAACCTTATAGTAGTATCTGTTCAGTACTGATAATAGTATCTGTTTCACAGAGTTGTTACAAGGATTAAATTAATTCATATAAATTACCTAGAACAGTGCCTGGTGCATAGTAAGTGCCCTGTATGCACCCAGTATTGTTAGCTATTATCTCTCTTGGACCACAGAACTAGCCTCCTTACTGATCTCTTGGCATCATCCTTACCTCCTTCCATCTGTTGTCCACACTAAAGCCAAAGTAATCTTTTTGAAATGTACACACGTTACATCTTTTTAACACTTAAATGACTTAAATTATTTGGGTAGTTTAATAATTTGGGCTCCAAAGGCCTGCATGGTATGGCCCTCTCCAGTCTCATCTCTTGTGTCTATTGGTTCTCCCTTCTTTGGTTACACAGATTTACTGTAGTTCTTCAAGCTCACTGTACTCCCTCTTCTACTTGGAACGTTCTTACCACGAATTGGAGCCTTCCTAGACCTCCCCCAGTGGGTCACTTTCTATTAATTGTACTTCACAGATTTTATATTTAATATGATTCTTCAGTCAGTGCTTTTCTGTTGTACTATACAAAATACCTCGAAGACAGTCTGTTTCTACTCACTGTTTTATCCCCAGTGCTTGTTCCAGAGCTTGATGCACTGTCAGTGAATATTAGAACGAATGAATGAATGAAAGAAAAAGTGAACAAACTACCCATCGACCTCATGTAGGTTTATGATGTTTGGACTGTGGATCAGGACTGACTTTTTTGAGGGTGAGATCTGAGAGATGATTCCTTAGAGAGGAGGTATAATGGAGAGGAGAAGGCAAAATTCAGGGCAGAAATACGTAGGTGAGAATCCACTTATCAGTAATCACTTATCAGATATGTGACTTCGAACCTTTAATTTTCCTCATTTATAAACTAAACATGATGGTATTTTCCTGATAGGTTACCATGAAGATTAAATTAGGTAATAAAAGCCCTTTGGTTCCTTTCTCCTTAGGGTGATTTCTGTGACTTGCTGTTTAACTACATTTGCCATTACTTGCTGTAATCCTTGTGGCCCCTTGATACCCTAATTATAGACTTCTAGAGGTTAAAGGCAGCCAGCATGTTCTTCTGATTCAGCCAACTTTGTTAAAGCAGGTGAATAACCAACAATTTCAGGCATGTGGCTCTGTTGCTAAACCCCACAAACATGGGCTAATTGCAAGGAAGCCTGGTCTCAATTATAAACTACTAGTTAGGAAAGGACACAGCAGAGCCAGGTGGCCTCCTTGAGGGCCTGCATTTACATAGATATGCTGATCACAAACGAGTCTTATCAATTGTTTATTAATACTAAGTTCTTAAGTCCTTTCTTTCCAATTGCAATTTTGTTTATATTTTTGGGTCTATGTTGGGTAAGGCTTCTTTAGTGAGGTGAAGAAACCCTGAAGCTCAGAGATGGGATTACTGGATGCCAGTCCTGCCTCTGTTTCTAGCTTTCCTAAAAGGGTCACAAGTCTCTCAGTCTGTTTGCTCATCTGTCATATGGGGGATAAGAGTATCTTCTTCTCATCTTAAGAGGTACAGGGGTAAAAAGTTATCCTGGGAGAATTAAAAAAAGAAAGACATTATTTTAGTAGCCCTCCATCATAGATAAGTGTTGAAACCTCTATTATTAACACAATTTAAGAATTAATGACAGGACTTGAGAAAAGAGCACTTGCACTGGATTCTCTTCCCTGTGGGCAGGTGTGTGGGTGGGGAGGAAGGGCGTGAGAAAAAGGCAGGGTTTACAGAAATGGACGTGTCTTTTGCAGCTGAACTCCAACATGGTAACCTGAGTGTGGGACGCTGGTCAGTGGTGGTGCCAGGTTAGCTGCTTTCGCCAATCCAGGTGGCACTATGTTGACTCTCACCAAGCTGCTGGTACTCTTCAGCTCCAAACCACCGACTGGTCCCACCCCATCCTGCTAGCAGCCTGTTTACCAGGTTGGATTTTTGTTGAAGAGACCACATAGGGCAGAAAAAAATGTTAAAATCCCTCCTGGCTTTTTTCGCCAACAATCCTGAGAATGCTACCTCAGCAATTATTGGGGAAAACATGACGATCTCCTTGCTTCTCAGTACACACAGTGGGGCACTAGATTTGACTCTTAGCACTTCGGATATTATGGTTATCTCAGGTGTACATTTTTATCCTGCCCTCTCATTTTCTACCTTTATACTTTCTTCTTTGCTTATGTTTGAAAGAGTTAATTAGTAGATGAGGGGTGGCCTGGTCCAAAAGAATTGCAGGTAATGGTTTCTCTGTGATCCCTAGTCATTCTGGTTCTCTCTGATACCTATTTTTCTGATAACAGAAAGTAATCATTGCGTACACTTAGGTGAAAGGCCTGAGGGTGGTTTTTCTAGAGACTGCGGATGACCCAGTTATTTCAGTTTGATCTGCAAGTTTCATTGACTCTTTTCTCTGTCATCTCCATTCCGTTCTTAAGCCTGCCCATTCAGAGAATTTTTAAATTTCAGATGCTGCATTTCTGTTCTAAAATTTCCACTTAAATTTTTTTCAATTTCTCTGCTTTTAATAGATGTTATAATAGCTGCTTTAACATCCTTGTCTGATAATTCCAACATCTGGGTCATCTTAGAGTTGCCCTCTCCTGATTGTCTTTTCTCTTGCAAATGGGTTTAGTTCTTTTAGTTCTTTATGTAATTTGGGATTGTGTCGTGGACGTGGATGCATGTGAATGTTATGTCGTGGAGACTCTGGTTTCTGTTGATGTTTTTATTTTAGCAGGTCGTTAAGTTGGTTAGACTCAAAATTGCACGTTCTGTCTCACCTGTGGTGGGTGGCAGTTCAAGTCTCAGTACAGTTCTTTTGTCCTTAGCTGAGGTCCTTGGACTCTGCCCCGTGCGGACATGGTTCAGGGGTCAGCTGGAGATTGGGCAGAGTGTCACACAGAACCTAGGCTCTCCATCTCAGGCTCTCTTCTTTCTTCTTATTGTCTGTGGCTTCTCTGGTCTCTCTGTCTTCTGGACAGAAAGCCTAGGGTTTAATTTTTAATTGGAACTTCAGCTGGACAACCGTCAGGTCAAAGCTCCAAAAATGGGGAATTCTTCCCCTGCCAGTCCGTTCTTCCAGTTTTTAACTTTTCTAAAATCTGCCAGCCATTGTTCACTTCAGATAGTTGTTTTTTATATTTTATTCAGAGTGTTTAGTTGTTTATCTGTGGGAGGAGTGTACTGGAAGCAGAACTCCCCACTAGCATTTTTATCTGTTATCAAAGTGTTTTGGGAACAAAAGTGACATAGATTTAAGAGAGGTTTTTTTTTTTTTTTTGGTTACATAAATTAACCCATTTAGGCTAGCAGTGTTTCAAATGGTGGTGCTTCTGCTGGTCCTTCAATGCCTTCACTCTTCTGATGGCAGACTTCACTGTGGCGGCAGAAGTGGTGTTGTAGGTCCAGGCACCTCCAGCTACTGTTTTCATGCAGGAACCACAGTGCCAGATGCCCACAGCTCGTCTCTTCATCTTGGCCTTGCCGCAGAAGGAGCAAGTGTACTTGGCGTGCTGGCTGATTTCAATTGTCTTCACCATTTTCCTGAGGGAGGCACCATAATGGGTCCCATATTTACCCACGATTCTGACCTTCTTGGTGCGTTTAGCCATGTCGCCGCAACCTAGGTCCGAGCCCGGAGAGTAAGAGAGCTTTAATCTTCAATCAAGTGAGGATGGACTGATGCATTTCCTTAATGTGGCTTGTGAACTATCTCAGGTGGACTCAACCGGGTTCACTTCAACCAGCTTTGCAGCCTTGGGCCAGTCTCTTCTCCTTGCTGGGACTCATTTTCTCCTCTGGAAGATGAGGCAGTTGGGCTCTTCCATGATCTGTAAGGGTCCTGTTATCTCTTCTTCTAGACAGAGAGCACATGCACACAGAACCCTCACTATCACCGCCAACAGTAATAGCCAGAAGCACCAGAGGAGATGCCTGGGGAAGTGATGTGGCTGGATCCACTGGGGTGAAAGGCTCTGAAGGGGCAGCACTACAGAGTTTGAGGATGTGTACAGTCATCCTTGTTTCTGGGACAGAGGACCAGTACACTGAGGATGTAAGAAGTAAATGACATTCAGAAGCGAAGGAAAGAAATCATTTGCCCTTAGAAATAAGGAAAGGCTGTATGATAGTTGAAAACAAATCAGGATCATCTGGAGTTCCTGTTTGTTTGATTTTTGGCAATGTATTCTATCCTGTTTTGAAGAGAATAGGCTTCTGGGCTTTATTACTATGCCAGCAAATTTGGCAGTTGGTGGATGGGGCAGCAGCTTTCAGTAGAGATGCTGCTGTCACTGTTAGGAGTTTAGAATTTTTACGTAGGAAAGGTTCTAGGCTATGCAAAGGAAGGTGTGTGTGTGTGTGTGTGTGTGTGTGTGTGTGTGTGTGTGTAAGGTGGGTGGAGGGGCAGGACAGAAGGTCTGTGGGCCAGTCCTGATGCTGTTTGAATAGCAACCACACTTAATCTGCCTAGACTGATTCTTTTTCTGAAGTGTGTGGTGGGGGGGGAGAGAGAGCTAAAGCTTCTGCCACGCCCACCCAAGCCATCCCTCGGGTGCTGCCCCTGGTACAGATCCTTTTTTCTACTTCTCTTCTAGCTGTTTTCATTGCTTATCAATAATTCTTCTCTCTTAGGTCTTAACTGGCTTGAGACTTCAAGCCCTTGTCTTTTTTAAAGCCAGTTTTAAAAAGCTATCATTTTATTACTACTTCATCTTAATTCTAGCCTTCTAGCTCCCTAGGAGAATGGAGGTAGGGGTAGATTCTGTATCTGTATGTATGTTACGGGGTTGGTGCGGAAATTGGATTAAAGGGACCCAACAGCCTTGGAAGGAGGTCACAGAGTGGTCTGTGGGATATGTAAGGGAGGGATGGGCAGTTGTGATGAAAGGAGGGGGACAGTGTGAGTGTAAGCCGATGTACAAAAGCTTTAGTTTTGCCACTAGCTTAGAAGCCATTTTTCTGTTCTTCCTCAGGACTGGGATGGACAGAAGTTTGACCCAGATCTTCCACCTTCATTTACTCTTCTCCAATGTTAGGGGTAAGATTCAATGGGTTAGGAGGCTTTTCAGCCCTCCTGGAGAAGGCTTATTACAAAACCAGGGGTAAAGTTTGCAGACAGGCTCTGTTTTTTTTTTTTTTTTTTTTTTTTAATTTTTAAATTTTATTTATTTATTTATTTTTGGCTGTGTTGGGTCTTCGTTTCTGTGCGAGGGCTTCCTCTAGTTGCGTCAAGCGGGGGCCACTCTTCATCGCGGTGCGCAAGCCTCTCACCATCGCGGCCTCTCTTGTTGCGGAGCACAGGCTCCAGACGCGCAGGCTCAGTAGTTGTGGCTCACGGGCCTAGTTGCTCCGCGGTATGTGGGATCTTCCCAGACCAGGACTCGAACCCGTGTCCCCTGCATTGGCAGGCAGACTCTCAACCACTGCACCACCAGGGAAGCCCCAGGCTCTGTTTTTGTTCTAATTGATATTGAGTGGTTCAGGGCTGTTTTGAGGACCAAGTCTAGAAGGCACCCAAGTGAGAGTCAGCATGATGACTTGGCTTTTTGTAGTTGGACAGACTTGGGTTTAAACCCTGACTGTCACTTACTCACAAGCTGTGAGACCTTGGACAAGTCACTTGACTTGTTGAAATTTAGATTCTTCATCTATAAGGGGGTAACGTTATTGTGTTATTGTCTGATGTAGAACATAAAACATATTGCCCAGGGTGTGGTGGATACTTCACAGATGTTTGGTTTTATTATTATTTTTCCTTACGCATATTCCAGAACATCTTATTTTTAGTAGAATCCCAGCTTTAGCCCTAAGCAATTGTGTGACTCACCCTTTCCAAGCTTTAGTTTCCTTCCTTAAAATGAGGGCATTTAACTAGTTGATTTCTGAGATCCTTCCTGAATGTAAGCTGTCATATGAATTTTTAGACTGTTGGGGAATGTATAGGTCTGTTGATTTCAGGAACGACAATGTAGTCTATCCTGGGACCATATCATCCAGTAGGAAAGGGGAAGTGTCCTAGAGCCAAACTCCCTCTCTCCCCTGAGGAGAGAGTTAGCCAGCTTCCTTCAGACTCAGGATCTGCACCCAGATTCTCCCTTATCTCTTTCTGACACTGCAGTGTATGTGAAGGTTCTTTGGGATAGGCCTTTGGGTCAGCCCAGTCTTGATGCAATTCATGTTTTACCTATCTTTTCCCTTCTGTTTATATTCTCTCCAGGTCAAGAGGCAACTGCCTTTAAAAGATAGTGAGTGACTGTTGCCAAGACAACAAGCATCAGGGGAGCAGCCAGAAGCACTGACAGAAAGCTTAAATTACCTAAATGGTAAGTATGTTGTACAGTGTTGTAGAGCCACACTGACAGGATTGGGTGGTTTCTGAAGTCTCTACAATTTTACCACCATTATAAGAGAGGGAGGAAAGTCAGTATTTGTTGATGACCTATTCTGAACCAAATACTGTGCTAAGTACCTCACATGTTTTCTCATTCAATCCGCCCAGCCAACCTTCAGAAATAGGCCTAGCTACCATTTACTGAATACTTACTATATGCTAGGCATAGTCCTGTTCGACAGACATTATCTCCCTTAGTATTTACACCAGCCCTATGAGGTAAGTGCTGTTATTTTCACCACAAAGAATTGAGCTTAGAGAGGTTAAATGACTTCTCCAAGTTCATACAAGTAGTAGATGGTAGGACTAGATTTTAAACCTGGGTTATTTTCATTGCACTATAATGTTTCTCTTTTGTGAAAGTTACTTTTTGGTTGAGGCAGTGACTGACAACTAGTTCCTTTTCCTAGCCCTTTCTGGATTGTGTATCCCAGTATCTTATTGGTGTTGTTGACTGAGGCAGTGGAGAGTACTAATGAAATAGAAGAAACTGGAGCAGTAAGTGGCCAGAGGACCTAGTGGTCTTGGTCATCAGCGGTAGCTGTATAATAATTAGAACAAGGTTCTCTGGGAAGGAAGAGCAATGGGGCAACCAGAGAATGAGTCTGGGAAATGGGTTCTAGGCGTAGGAGTGATTGGACATAGGAAAGGAACCTTAGCAAGACCTCTCACTCTCATGGGAACCCCTCCTGGAAACAGGCATAGTTTGGGACAGACTCTTCTTGAGGGAGTGGGAAACTTCGAGGCAAATTCTTACCCTGTTAATTGGTTCAGGATTCTGGTTCTGTTCCTTTCCCTGGAGCATTTTTCCTACCCCAGGGAACTGGGTAAGTAATGAAATTCATTTTTGGTTGGGTGGAGTGGCAGCCCGTATTCATTTGTTCATTGATCTTTCTGAGGGTACTTTAGTCTCTTTATTGGAGCACCAATGTTTTTTCAATATACTTGGTGAATTTGGGAGGGGGCAGTAATCATTTTCATCAACAAAATTTATTACACATACATCTTATACATAGAGTGTTTTGCTATATACTGGGACTTATGTTCTGATGGTACCATTTACCACGTGTCTAGCACGGTTCTTGGAGCTAAGTGTCCAGCCTTAAACAAAACAGGAAAAAAATCCTTGTTCTCAAGGATTATATTTTAATGGGTAGAAATATTTTAAAAAATGAATAGCTAGATATAAATAAATAAGTAGATAAATAAACAGCACCCATAGGTGATAGTTGCTCAGAAGAACAAAAGCAAGGTAAGGTGGTAAATAGGGAGTGATGGGGAGCTGAGAGATTGTTACTTTATGTAAGGTCATCAGGGAAGGCCTCTGATGAGGTGATATTTTAAGCCAAGATCTGAAAGAAGTGAGGAACACACCCAGGGAGATACCTGGGAGAAAAGCATCCCAGGCGGAGGGAACAGCAAATGTAAAAGCCCTGAGGTATGAGTGTGACTTGTTCTGTCCAAGGACCGACAGGGCCACCAGTGTGCTGGAGTGGAGTAGTCGGGAAAGAGCAGTAGGGGATGAGAGTGGAGAAGTAATGGGACTCAGATCACCTAGGGCCTGAGAGCGGGGGTAAGACCTTTGGAGTGGATTTTATTTATTTTAAAAAATATTTATTTATTTATTTATTTCCTTCCTCCCTTCCTCCCTTTCTCCCTTCCTCCCTTCCTCCCTTCCTTCCCCTCTTTCCCTTCCTTCCCTGGGTCTCAGTTCCAGCACACAGGATCTTTTGTTGCAGTGCGCGGGCTTCTCTCCAGTTTTGGCACATGGGCTTCTCTCTAGTTGTGGCATGCTGGCTCCAGAGCTCATGGGCTCTGTAGTTGTGGTGTGTGGACTTAGTTGCCCCGCGACATGTGGGATCTTAATTCCCTGACCAGGGATCGAACCAGTGTCCCCTGCATTGCAAGACAGATTCTTAACCACTGGACCACCAGGGAAGTCCCTGGAGTGCATTTTATTCTGAGCGAGATGGGAGCCACTGGGGAGGGGACAGCAGAGGAAAGACATGATTTGACTTATGTTTTAAAAGGCTTACTCTGTTTGCTCTTGGGGAATAGACTGTGGAAGTTGGGGAAAAGTGGGCATCGGTGGAAGCAGGGAGACCAGGTAGGAAGCTTTTGCCTTCTGTCAGTAGTTAGGGCAGGGATGATGGTGGCTCAGACTAGGGTGGCAGTGCTGTGTAGCCAGAAAGGAATGGTTTCTGGACATATTTTTTTTGAAGGCAGAGTCAAATTCTAATTCTCTCTGTAGAGATGTTTGATTTATCTGGAGTTAACCTCTAGGTCACATAGGCCTGAGGGTATCATTGGAAACTTGACAGTGATCTCTGGTAAAATTCTAAACCTGATTGAGTAAAGGATAAGAACACAGGGATGACCGTAGAAGTCACTAAGAGTAACTCAAGCTAACTGATAATTTTTTTTTCTTTAAGTTTTGCCGTGATTTTACTTAAACTGTAAAATCAGTACAAGTTTGTTTTTGAAATATTAGAAAATAAAGGAAAAAAATCATACCATCGAGGGGTAATTACTATATATATAGCACTTTGGTGTATATTAGGGCAATTCATTTTTTTTTTTTTTTAATTTTTATTTTTTATTATGTTTATTTTTGACTGTGTCGGGTCTTCGTTTATGTGTGAGGGCTTTCTCCAGTGGGCGGCGAGTGGGGGCCACTCTTCATCGCGGTGCGCGGGCCTGTCACTATCGCGGCCTCTCTTGTTGCGGAGCAGAGGCTCCAGACGCTCAGGCTCAGTAGTTGTGGCTCACGGGCCCAGTTGCTCTGCGGCATGTGGGATCTTCCCAGACCAGGGCTCGAACCCGTGTCCCCTGCATTGGCAGGCAGATTCTCAACCACTGCGCCACCAGGGAAGCCCAGGGCAATTCATTTTTGAAAAGGTTCCTAGGCTGGGGGATCAGGAATATGCTACAAAGGTAATATGTCTTA
The DNA here is from genome assembly GCF_949987535.1 of Balaenoptera acutorostrata. Lineage (NCBI taxonomy): Eukaryota > Metazoa > Chordata > Mammalia > Artiodactyla > Balaenopteridae > Balaenoptera > Balaenoptera acutorostrata. Next base: position 18,196,737 of record NC_080064.1, on the reverse strand, counting down.
AGTGTTAAAATTAGGTATTTAACATTTTCTCATGTGATCCTAAGACAAAGAAAATTTGGGGCTGGCTTGCATGCAAGTGATATACAAGTACTGATGAATGGATTGATGTTTATCTAGAGGGGTTGTTTTTAGTAGCATTCTGGAGGGCTGTTCTTGGTTATATTTTGTTTAACAATTTGAAAATCAATTTGGATGAAGATACAGAAGAGACATGCCTGTTAGATTAATAAATAGTGAGTGAATGCTTATAAACTGGAAGTTGTAGAAAATATTCAGACAATTGAAACTATTGATTGAAACTAACTTTCAAGTTGAAATGAAAAAAAAAAAAGGTAAATAATGTAAGCTTAAGATGGACCAATCAACCAAAAATATTAAACAAAAAATTTCAGAAATAAACAATTTATAAGTTTTGAATTGCATGCTATTCTGAGTAGCGTGATGAAATCTTGCTCCGTCCTTTTGTCCAGTTGACCCTTGAACAACGCGGGTTTGAACTGTGCAGGTCCATTTATATGCAGATGTTTTTCAATAGTAAGTACTACAGTACAACATGATCTGCAGTTGGTTGAATCTACGGATGCAGAACTCGGGATACAGAGGAACTGCATGTATGGAGGAACTGCCTATATGAAGGGCCAAGTGTAAGTTATACATGGATTTTGAGTGCTCAGAAGGTTGTTGCCCCTAACCCTCACATTGTTCAAGGGTTAACTGTATAGGAAAAAACATAATACATATAGGGTTCTGTACTGTGTGTGCTTTCAGGCATCTACCAGGGGTCTTGAAACATATCCCCCGTGGGTAAGGGGGGATACTCTATCTAGAGGTTTTAGGGCTGTGCACTTTTTGTTGGGGGAGGGCCTGTTTGAAAAGGCTTCAGAAAATTGCAGTGACAGATGATCACCATCAGAATGGTGCAGGGGAGGCTTGGAAGGAAGAGGAAAAGGGAGAAAGGGGGAATTCTAAACTTGGTCCTCAAACATTACCACCTCAGCCTCTGCACTTGCTGTGAGATTTCAAGGGCTTCTATGTTGCACTCAACCATATCAGTTACCTGCTCTGCTCCTCCCCTTGTGCCTGTCATGTCAGTACTGCTGAGTTACTTAAAGTTCCCCAAATGCAGCATTGTTTTGTTTGCCTGCCCTCCCTTCCTTCCTCCCTGTAAACAATTACTTTATACCCTTTATGTACCACTGTTCAAAGTGCTGGAGAGACAGCAGCAAAAAACAGCTGCGAATACAAAAAAACATGTTTCTGATCTCATAGATCTTACAATCTAGTAAAAAGAGTCACACGGTAAATAAATTCTCAAGCAATTAAGTGGTAAAATGTGCTAAGAAGAAACAAGTAGAATATCTTACCTTAGAGCTGTCCGAAGATGAAATGAGCTGCCTTGGGAGGAAATGAGTACCCTTCCTGTCATTGAATAGGAGCTGAATGACTACTTGCTAGGTAATTTCTTCATTGAGTGGGAGGTTGGATCAGATGATCTCTAAATCCTTTCCAACCTGGAGAATCTCTACATACTAGTTGGGCTCCCAACCCTGAGGTTTGCATATCTAAAATACATGAATTTGTGATTCTGGGAAAAATCATTTAAGTCCAGAAATTAAATAGAAACACTCAAGAAGTGCTGGTGAGATGTGGACAGCTGAAGGTTTTAAGACAGGTAACTAGAAATTGTCAGGAGGAAGCTGCTTTAAAATAGTTTTCCCATTTTCCTTTAGGTCAGGGACTGGCAAACTGTGGTCCACAGGCCCGTTGCCTATTTTTGTAAATAAAATTTAGTTGAAACACAGCCATGTCATTTGCTTATGTATTGTGTATGGCTGCTTCACATTACAATGGCAGAGTTGAGTAGTTGGGACAGAGACCTTAGGCCTTACAAAGCCTAAAATATTTGCTATCAAACTAAGTTGTATACTTATATGGATACTATCAAACTTTACAGAAAAAGTTTGCTAATCCCCTACTTTAAATGACTGTTGGGAACAGGAAGGTGAATCATGGCAGCTGTGTTGGGGGAAAGGGCAGGGCAAGTTTGATTCTGTACTATTTCAGACCTTCCTGGCCCACTAGGACAGGAAAAAGAGCCAGCCTCCAAAATGCTGGATAGGGCCACTTGGAACTGGGTTCAAGACCTTTGGCAGAAAGGAGGTCTGAATGAGAGACAGTCAGTGATGTATCTTTCTAGTATGAGTTGGAACTGAGTTAGACACTGGTGTGTGTGTTGGGCGGGGGGAGGAAGTTGGCATTAAAGAATGGACTACTCGTCCCTTTCTTCACTTTCCCATGATTTCTGAGGCTTAATATAAACAATTTCCTTCCCAGACCCCACTCTTGGGCACAATTAATCACTTCTTCTGAGCTTCTAGTGCACATACATCAGGTGGTGAAATGTACTAAGTGAAAAGAAGCAGGGTAAGAGGGCAGGGAGCAGAAGAGTGGGTGCTGTTTTGTGAGATGGTCAGGGAGGCCTCTTTTTTTTAATATATATATATAATTTTTATTTCTCACTTATACCTCAATAAAGCTGTTACAAAACATATATAATAAAAATATTAGGAAATAAATCCAGCGACATATTAAACCAAAATAACACATAATCAAGTTTGGTTTATCCTGTGAATGCAAGGTTGGTTTAACATTTCAAAAAATCACCTTAATTCACAATATTAATTGAATAAAGGAGAAAATCAACATGATCATTTAAGTTGATGCAAAAGAAAACCATTGGATAAAATTCCACACCCTACATGATTAAAAAGAAAAAAAAATCAGCTAATTAGAAATGGAAAGGTATGTCCTCAATCTGATGAATGACATTTACCAGAAAACCTCTAGTAAACATTATAAGTAACATTGAAATACTGAATCCTTCCCCCACCCAAGGTCAATAGCAAAGCAGTATGTCCACTCTCATCATTTTACTTCAACATTGTACTTGGGGAAAATAAATGTCTCACAATTTGGAAAGGAAAAGGCTAAATGGTCGTTATTTGCAGAAGACATACCATATATGTAGAAAATCGAAAGGAATCTGCAACAGTTACTAGAAATGGTAAGTGATTTTAGCAATGTCATCTAATATAGTTAATGTTTTTTTTTTTTCAGGTGCACTTATTTATTTTTAAAATAAATGTATTTATTTATTTGTTTTTATTTATTTATTTTTGGCTGCATTGGGTCTTCGTTGCTGCGCGTGGGCTTTCTCTAGTTGTGGTGAGCAGGGGCTGCTCTTCATTGCGGTGCACGGGCTTCTCATTGTGGTGGCTTCTCTTGTTGTGGAGCACGGGCTCTAGGTGCACGGGCTTCTCATTGTGGTGGCTTCTCTTGTTGTGGAGCACGGGCTCTAGGTGCACGGGCTTCAGTAGTTGTGGCTTGCGGGCTCTAGAGCGCAGGCTCAGTAGTTGTGGCGCACGGGCCTATTTCCTCCGCGGCATGTGGGATCCTCCCGGACCAGGGCTCGAACTCATGTCCCCTGCATTGGCAGGCGGATTCGTAACCACCGCGCCACCAGGGAAGTCAGGGAGGCCTCTTTATTCTTATTTTATAATTGGTTCTAGCTTTCTGTTTCCTTGAAGGCAAGGGTTGGGTCTTAATGATCTCTCTCTAGCACTTGGCAAAATGCTGGGTGCATTATAGATGTTCCATAGATGTCTACTAAATAAATGCATTTTACCTGGATAAACATACTTGATGGGGAATGCAGGAAGACTGGAAAGAGAGGCATCTGTCTCTTCCCTTTGTGGATGGTCCTGGAGGTAGCAAAGCATTTCTTTCTCTGGCTGTGCTTAGGGCCAAAAGGTCAGAGATAAGTGAAACTCCAACTTCATTTTCGATCCATTTCCTTATCTACCCTGGGTAGAAGGGCTGATTTTAGTGAGTCTCTCTTTTTAGGAGGATTCTGCCTAGTGAAACTTACCTTAGGTATGCATAGGACTTTTCAAAGAGCTTTTGCTGACTTTAACTTTTGCTGTGAGGTAGGTGGGGTTGATATTCTTTTATTTTTTCAGAGGAAGGGTCTGAGACATGGAGAAGATCAATGACTTGGCCAAACAGGTAGCATTCTTAAAGGAATATGGTCTTTGGAACTAGACTTGGGTTCACCATCTGGCTGTCCTTACTAGCTGTGTGACCTTGGGCAAGTTTGAGGGTACCGATCCCATAAGGTTATTGTGAAGGCTGAGTAGAATAATAGTAACAGCGACTGTTTGTTGTGACTTATGTGCAAGGCATTCTGCTAAGTGCTTTACGTGCCGGGGGATTACATATTGTCTTTGTATGGATGAGAAAACCTCAGAGAAGTAATTTGTTCAAGTAGATAGATCTGGGATTCCTAGAGAAAGCATGTATAGGAAGTCCTTACGATATTGTCTGTAGTATAGTCATGCTCAATTTGGGGTTGTCCTTTATTTGTTCCCTTTATACCTTTCTGTTTTTATTGGTCTATGTATAATCAGAATGCCTCACTTCGTAAAAATGCTCAAGAATTTGCAGGGAAGTGCTTTTACACAATGGGAAGAGTCCTGGGTAGTCAGGATACTAAAGTCCTTGGCTTTGCTAAGTTGCTGGAGAAATCTTGAGTCTCAGTTCCTTCATTTTTAAAATAAGGGGATTGGGCCAAACAGGCAGTTTTATTTTAAATAAAAGCGGTAGAACTCTTTCGTGACAGTCATTTGGGGCAAGACCAATATGTTAAGAAGCTAAAATGAGTTGCTTTGGTTGACTGAGTGCGAGAGGGAGCCTGACTCAGCCTGCTCAGACCTTCGCCCCTGCTCTCTTTTCCCAGGTGACTCTGGAAGGGGTTTGCTCAGTCTGGTTTGAAAGTCAGTGGACTAAATGATCTTTTAGCTGTGTTTTGGCTCTGAAATCCCATTCTAAGGAGTGGAAGAAGATCCAGAAATATTTTCTGCTTCAACACTTACTTGCTCCAATAATTAGAACCTCTATGAGTGGTGTGGTTTTCTGGTATTTATGTCATATTTCCATGGCATAGACCTGAAAGCCAGATGGGTCATTGTCCAACTGGGAGAAGCACTGTGCAAGTGGCTTGGGGCTTGGGACGAGACCTTTCAGAGCATTACCACGGGACCTGATGTCTGTGCTGGCTGTATCTGTTATTGTCAGTTGTTTTCTCCATTGTAATCCATGAGTAAGTAGCTCCTTGACATCATTTTTATTATTTTCTGTTCATGGTTAGTGCCAAAGGGCTGACCAGCCATTTAATAATTAGGGGGCTCATTCAGCCCTATTCATTCATCAAATTTTAAGCATTAATTTATGTGCTAGGCTTCCTGCTGGGTGCTGAGAATACAGTGGTGAAAAAAAAACAAGTTGGAGAGATAAAATGAATAAATAAAACTTGAATACATTGTGATAAGTGCTGTGATGGGACCAATACAGCAGACTAAAGCGCAAGAGAGAGGCTCCCTGATCTAGCCTAGGGTTTCAGGAAGGAGGTGCTCCAGGAGCTTCCAGGAGGAGGTATTGCCTAAGGTGGGATTTGAAAAAATGAGAAGGAAGTATTATCAAGCTAGTGAAGGCCTGGAGGTGAGAGAGAGTGCAAGGTTTGTGGAATGTCGAGAGTGAAGAGCTACACGGAGTTTGAGGACGAGGCTGAAGAGGTAGCCACGGCGGATCGTGAGGACTTCACATGCCGTGTGGGGAGTGCGGGCTTTGTCCTGAGCAGTAAGGCCCTTTAAAGGATTTTGAGTAGTGGCGTGTGATAACTCTCTTCTCTATATGTTTCAGTAAGTATTTGCTGTATATTCAGTGAGTTTTGCTTTTTCATTCCTTGTGCTACCCTGGTTGATTCATATCAGAGTCTTGAACAGAACATATAAAATTGGCACTAAAAGCCAAATGAATAAAAAAGCAGTGTAATTCCTGGACTCTACTAATTCAGAAATATAATTTATAGATGGGGCTGTACTTAAGTTTAACATTTTCCTCTCTAAAAAAGAGATTTGTTTACGTAGTATAAATAGACTTGCTGAGGAGAATGTTTCAGTTTGGGGTAAGCTGTTTTTTTGGGGTTTTTTTAAACAGCTTAAGATATAATTTATGTATCATAAAGTTCCTCTCTTTAAAGTATATACAATTTAATGACTGTCTAGCATACTTATGAGGATAAGCTGTTTTAAAGCTCTTTGTATTATAGAAGCATCATATATCATTTGTCCTCCAGTAACTGCTATGCCAGTACAGATCTTTTGTTATCTACTCATTTAAAAGTGCTTAGTTCAATCCCCCATCCCCTCCACCCTGTGTATAAAATTGGTAGTTAAGAATTTTTTTTTGTTTTACTGTACCACTAGGCAAAAGGCCAAAAACAAGTTTTTTTTTGTATGTAGGAAAAGTAGATGGGAATAAGGGAAAAGGTTTCTTTCTCATAAAAAATATATAAATGTAGGTGTTTTTTTTCTTCTCCATTTTTGGGAATGAGGAAGCCTGTAAGCTGGAAAAAGGAGGAGAAGGGGAGACCAAAGGAAGCACAGGTGAGAAGACAGAGAAAGACAATACCCAGGGAAGCCAAGTGGTGGAGAGGGAAGAATAGTCAGGGAGCTGGGCGATGGAGAGGCTGAAGGAGGGAGGCAGGCCCTGTTATTTCCAACACCGCGGAGGCCTTGTTGTTTTTTAAAAGCTGAGCATGGGCTCCACCTGGTGGCTCTAGGCTTTAAGTGCAATTGATGGAGGAGATCTTGGGGTTGGAGAGAAGTGGCATTTAGCATCTCCTCAAATCCTGCTTAAGGTTGTTTCTCTTTTGCCCTGGACTTTCTCATGGGATCATTGTTGAGTCCATTTTTCTCTCAAATGGAGGCTGTTTTTCTCTTATGGCTCAGACCTTGTTCCCTCCATCCTTTCTCCTAGGTTTAAATCTAATATCAGACTATATCACCCAGTGCCCTTATTGTTGCTGTCATATTGAACCCCAGGGTCACCACCTCTCATTTCTCGATGACTGTAGTTTCTTGTTTAATGTCACTATTTGCAGCACTAGTCCTGTTAATTTGTGGGCTTTCAATGTACAATTCAGGAATCCTTGCAACACCTTTGCCTCTCAGTATTTCTCTCTTCCAGTGATCTCACCCCTCTCTGTACCTGGCATTCCCAGAATCATGCTTTAGTTTTTTAACTTTCAAAAAGTTAAGACTACTTTTTTGGAGCAGTTTTTGATTCACAGCAAAATTGAGGGGAAGGTACAGCAATCTCCCATATACCCTCTGTCCACTTCCCTCCTCAGGTTCCCCCCCATTATCAACATCTCCCATGTATGTACATTTGTTACAGTTGATGAACCTCCACACACATCATGTTCACCCAAAGTCCATAGTTTGCATTCGGGTTCACTCTTGGTGTTGTACATCCTGTGAGTTTGGACAAATGTATAATGACATGTATCCACCATTATAGTATCATACAGAGTAGCTTTACTGCCCTGAAAATCCTCTGTGCTCTGCCTATTCATACCTTAGTTCTTGACATTATCAATTACTGCAACTCCTTGATAATTTCAATTCCCTGAGATCCCTCTCTGATTACCGTCTCCTGTCTTTCAAGCTCATTCCTCCTAGTACCCTGACTCCAACAATCCTTCCATCCTCATTGGTACCTTCAATTCATTGGTCCTATTACATTTTCACTGTTCTTCACATGTTCTTGATGTTCGTGTTTCTCTTTACTGAAGCTCCCTTGTGCACACCTATAATTTCCTCACTCTTTTCTTGCTTTGTTACATTTGCAAACTTCCAACCCTATTTTCAGTCCAATTCTCTCTCTCCTCTGTGCCTTCATGTGGTCAGCAGAACAAGACTGAATATAAAAATACAACCTTGCTGATTGGTTTCACTTTAAATCATAACCATGAATTTCAAGTGGGCCCTTAATGTTGCCTGGCAATCATTCTGTTTTCCATTCACCTAGATGACCATTTCTGAAACCTGTACTACTCTACCCCCTGCCCTTGTCATCATTTTAAGATGATGATCTTGCTTTCTACTTCAGTGAAAAAGCAAAAACAGTCAGAAGAGAACTTTATTAGACTACTACCACCACACCTTCCGGAATTCCTACCTACCCACTAACACTTGTACCCATATACTCTGCCTTCCTGCCTCTTACCATAGATGAACTATCTGTGCTTTTTTTGTTGTTTTTGTAATATTATTTTTAAAAATTTGTCTTATTGAAGTATAGTTGATTTACAATGTTGTGTTAGTTTCTGATGTACAGCAAAGTGATTCAGTTACATATATATATGGTTTACTACAGGATATTGAATATAGTTCCCTGTGCTATACAGTCGGACCTTGTTGTTTATCCATTCTGTATATAATATTCTGCATCTTATCTGTGCTGCTATTGCTGCATCATATGGCTGAGTATGTTTAGTTTTGTAAGAAACCACCAAACTGTCTTCTAAAAGTGGCTGTACCGGGGCTTCCCTGGTGGCGCAGTGGTTGAGAATCTGCCTGCTAATGCAGGGGACACGGGTTCGAGCCCTGGTCTGGGAAGATCCCACATGCCACGGAGCAGCTGGGCCCGTGAGCCACAATTGCTGAGCCTGCGCGTCTGGAGCCTGTGCCCCGCGACGGGAGGGGCCGCGATAGAGAAAGGCCCGCGCACCGCGATGAAGAGCGGTCCCCGCACCGCGATGAAGAGTGGCCCCCGCTTGCCGCAACTGGAGAAAGCCCTCGCACGAACCGAAGACCCAACACAGCCAAAAATAAATAAATAAAAAAAATAAAATAAAATAAAATAAAAGTGGCTGTACCATTTTGCATCTTCACTAGCAAGGAGAGTTCCTGTTGTTCACATCCTTACTAGCATTTGGTGTAGTGGTAACTTTATTTTTTTTTTTTTTTTAATTTTATAGCTACTTTATTTATTTATTTATTTATTTTTGGCTGTGTTGGGTCTTCGGTTCGTGCGAGGGCTTTCTCTGGTTACGGCAAGTGGGGGCCACTCTTCATCGCGGTGCGGGGACCGCTCTTCATCGCGGTGCGCGGGCCTTTCACTATCGCGGCCCCTCCCGTTGCGGGGCACAGGCTCCAGACGCGCAGGCTCAGTAGCTGTGGCTCACGGGCCCAGTTGCTCCGTGGCATGTGGGATCTTCCCAGACCAGGGCTCGAACCCGTGTCCCCTGCATTAGCAGGCAGATTCTCAACCACTGCGCCACCAGGGAAGCCCCTAGTGGTAACTTTAAATTTGCATTTCCCTGATGACAGGTGATGTTGGAGCATCTTTTCATATGCTTATTTGCCATCTGTAGATCTTCTTTAGTGAAGTGTCTGTTAAGGTCTTTGGCCCATTTTAAAATCAGATTTTCTTATTGTTATCAGATGTGTCCTTTGCAAGTTTTTTTTCCTTCAGTCTGTGGCTTGTCTTCTCATTCTCTTGACATTGTCTTACAGAGCAGTTTTTAATTTTAATGAAGTTCATTTTATCAATTACTCCTTTCATGAATTGTACCTTTGGTGTTGTATCTAAGAAGTCATAGCCAAACCCAGGGTCACTAGGTATTCTCCTTATGATACCTTCCAGGTGTTTTATAGTTTTATGTATTACATTTAGGGATGTGACCCATTTCAAGTTAGTGTTTGTAAAGGGTGTAAGGTCTGTGTCTATATTGATAGTTTTGCACGTGAATGTCTAATTTGTTCTAGCACCATTTGTTGAAAAGACTGTCTTTCTGTTGTATTGCCCTTGCTTCTTTGTCAAAGATCAGGTGACCATATTTCTGTGGGTCTATTTCTGGGCTCTCTGTTCTGTTCCATTAATCTGTTTGTCTTTTCTCTCACCAGTATCACACAGTCTTGAATATTGTAGCTTTTATAGTGAGTCTTGAAGTTGGGTAGCATCAGTTCTCCAACTCTGTTGTTCTCCTTCAATATAGCATTGGCTGTACTGGGTCTTTTGCCTCTCCATGTAAATTTTAGAATCCATTTGTCTATATCCACAAAATAACTTGCTGGGATTTTGATTGAGATTGCATTGAATCTAGAGGTCAAATTGGGAAGAACTGAATTTGGATAATACTGAGTGTTAGAATCCAGGAACATGGAATATCTCTTTATTTATTTAATTCTTCATCAGAGTTTTGTGGTTTTCTTCATATAGATCTTGTACATATTTTGTGAGATTTATACCTGTGTATTTCATTTTAGGAGCTGCTAATACAAAGGGTATTGTGTTTTTAATTTTGAATTCCACGTGTTCATTGCTGGTATATACAGGAAATTGATTGACTTTTGTATGTTAACCTTATATCCTGCAACCTTGCTATAGTTATAATAGCTTATTAGTTCCAGGAGTTTTTTTTTTTTGATTCATTTAGATTTTCTACATAAGACAGTCATGTCATCTGTGAACAAAGACAGTTTTATTTCTTCTTTCCCAATCAGTATACCTTTTCTTCTCTTTTCTTGTCTTACTGTGTTAGCTAGGACTTAAGTAAATTTTGAGAAGCTCTGATAGGAGGGGACATCCTTGCCTTGTTCTTGATCTTAGCGAGAAAGCTTTGGACTTCCCACAATTAGGTATGATGTTATCTGTAGGGTTTTTTGTAGATGTTCTTTATCAACTTGAGGAAGTTCCCCTCTGTTCCTAGCTTGCTGAGAGTTTTTATTATGAATGGGTATTGAATTTTGTCAAGTGCTTTTATGCATCTATTAATATGATCATGTGATTTTTCTTCTTTAACCTGTCAGTGTGGTGGATTTCATTTATTGATTTTTGAATACTGAACCAGCCCTGCATACCTGGGACAAATCACGCTTAGTTGTGGTGTATAATTATTTTTATACAGTGTTGGATTTCATTTACTAATATTTCATTAAGGATTTTTGCATCTGTGTTCATGAGAGATATTGGGCTGTAGTTTTCTTTTCTTGTAATGTTTTTGCTTTTGTTGTTAATGTAATGCTGGCATCAAAGGACAAGTTAGGAAGTATTCCCTTTGCTTCTATTTTTGGAAGAGGTTGTAGATACTTGGTATAATTTATTGGTATAATTTCATCAGTGAAATGATGGGCCTGGTGCTTTCTGTTTTGCAAGGTTATTAAATATTGATTCAATTTATTTAATAGATACAGGTCTGTTAAGATTGTCTTTTTCTTCTTGTGTGAGTTTTGGTAGATTGTGTCTTTCAAGAAATTGATTTCATCTAAGCTATCAAGTTTGTGTGCATGGAGTTATTCATAATATTCCTTTATTATCCTTTTAGGGTCCATGGGATCTGTAGTGATGTCCCTCTTTCATTTCTTTTTTTTAAAAAAATATTTATTTCTTTATTTGGTTGTGCCAGGTCTTAGTTGCGGCAGGTGGGCTCCTTAGTTGTGGCAGGTGGGCTCCTTAGTTGCGGCATGCATGTGGGATGTAGTTCCCTGACCAGGGATCAAACCTGGGCCCCCTGCATTGGGTTATTAGTAATTTGTGTTTTCTCTCTTTTTTTTCTTAGTTAGCCTGGCAAGAGGCTGATTGATTTTATTGATATTTTCAAAGAACCAGCTTTTGGTTTCATTGATTTTTTTTCTCTATTGATTTTCTTTTTTCGGTTTTATTGATTTCTACTCTAATTTTTATTATTTCTTTTCTTCAGCTTACTTTGGTTTTAATTTGTTCTTCTTTTTTCTAGTTCCCTAAAATAGGAGTTTATTGATTGTAGATCTTCATTCTTTACTAATATATTCATTCAGTGCTATAAATTTGCCTCTAAGCATTGCGTTTGCTACACCCCACAACTTTTGATAAAGTTGTATTTCGTTTTCATTTGGTTCAAAATACTTAAAACATTTCTCTTGAGATTTCTTCTTTGACCCATGTGTTATTTAGAAGTGTGTTGTTTAATCTCCACATATTTTGGCATTCCAGCTATCTTTCTGGTACTGACTTCTAGTTCCATTCCATTGTGGTCTGGGAGTAGACACTGTATAGTTTCTTTTAAATTTGTTTGGGTGTGTTTTATGACCCAGAATGTAGTCTGTCTTGGTGAATGTTCCATGTGAACTTGAGAAGAGTGTTTATTTTGTTGTTGTTGTTGTCCTGCGCTGGAAGGTGGATTCTTTACCACTGGACCACCAGGGAAGTCCCTCTCCTTTACTTTTGAAGGATAATTTTGTAGGGTATAGCAATCTAGATTGGTGGTGTTTTTCTCTCAACATTTAAAATATTTCACTCTACTGTCTTGTCACTTGCATGATTTCTGAGAAGTTAATTCTTATCTTTGTTCCTCTGTAGGTAAGGTGTTTTTTCCTCTGGGTTCTTTCAGGATTTTTCCTTTATCTTTGATTTTCTGTAGTGTGAATATGATATGCCTCAGTGTTTTTGTTTTTGTTTTTCTTTTTAGCATTTATCCTGCTTGGTGTTCTGAGCTTCCTGAATCTGTGGTTTGGTGCTGACATTAATTTGGGGAAATTCTGTCATTATTGCTTCAAATTTTTCTTCTCTTCCTTTCTTCTTCTAGTATTCCTGTTACGCATGTGTTACACTTCTTGTAGTTATCCCACACTTCTTGGATATTCTGTTCCATTTTTTTTGCAGTCTTTCTTTCTCTTTGCTTTTCAGGTTTAGAAGTTGCTACTGACATATCCTCAAGCTCAGAGATTCTTTACCAGCTGTGTCTAGTTTACTAATGCGACAAAGGCATTTTTCATTTCTGTTGGTGTTTTTGATCTCTAACGTTTCTTTTTGATTCTTTTCTATAATTTCTATTTCTTTTCTTACATTACCCATATGTTCTTGCATGTTGTCTAATTTTGCCATTAGAGTCTTTAGCATATTAATCATAGTCGTTTTGAATTTCTGTCTGATAATTCTAACAGCTCTTCCATATCTGAGTCTGGTTCTGATGCTTGCTCTGTTTCTTTAAACTGTGTTTTTGTCTTTTAGTATGCCTTGTAATTTTTTGTTGAAAGCTGGACATGATGTCCTGGGTAAAAATAACTTAGGTAAGTAGGCCTTTAGTGATGTTGTGGTACACTGTTGGGGAAGGGGAAGTATCTTGTTGTCCCATGATTAGGTCTCAGTTTTTTAATAATCCTGGGCCCCTGGGCTATGAATTTCACAAGTGCTTCTCAGTGTCAGGTTCTACGTGCCACCCCTCTCCCTACCCCATCCCCTAGGCAGTACAGGATGGCTGGAGTTGGGCATATTCCTTCCACCATGTAGAAAGTTAGAGGTAGCTGGAGTTGGGTATTTTCCTTCCCCCAGGTTAGTTAGGCTCGGATAAGACTCTAATAGGTTAGACCCTGGTTTCAAAATGGTTAATTTACCCTCCTCCAGCTGGAAGCATGAGGGGATTTTTTCCCATCTTCACTGTGGGAACCTGGTACAGCTCCTGGAGGTAAAGCTCACAAAGTGTGGTGCATCCCCCACCTAAGACTGAGACACCCCCTGTTGTTTTTGACTCCCAGAGTTGTCCACCCTGAGCCTCGAGAAGTTTGTCAGTTGCAGTTTAGGTTTTCCTACCCTGGTATTAGTTCCCGTGGAGGTTTCTACTCCTGCATTTCTGCTCTGGTAAATTGCGTTCTCTGTATCCACTTGTCTGTTTAACTTTGGGGGAAGCACTTTTCTCTGTAACCTCAGTTCTCTGATGGATCTAAGAAGAGTTGTTGATTTTGTTTGTTCAGCTTTTTACTTGTCAGGAAGAAGTGATGACTTTAGAAGCTCCTTACATGCTGGACCAGAAACTCAAAGTCTACCCTACCATCTCTATGTATTTTACTTCTTTCGTGCCTTAACGTTTTTAAAAATTATTTTTTATTTTGGCAAAAAAATGCATTAACATAAAATGTATCATCTTAACCATTTTTAAATGTACACTTTTTTAGTAGTGTTAAGTATATATACACACTGTTGTCCAACCAATCTCTGGAACATTTTTTATCTTGCAGAACTGAAACTCTATACCCATTGAACAACAAGTCCCTATTTCCTCTTTCCCTCAGCCTCTGGCCATCACCATTCTACTTTGTTTCTATGAATTTGACTATTCCAGATACCTCATATACGTGAAATCATACAGTATTTGTCTTTTGTGACTGGATTATTTCACTTAGTACAACGTCCTCAAGGTGCATCCATGTTGAAGCGTCAGAATTTCCTTCCTTTTTAAGATTGAATAACATTTCATTGTATGTATAAACCACATTTTGTGTATCCATTCATCCACTGATGGACATTTAGGTTGCTTCCACCTTTTGGCTCTTGTGAAAAATGCTGCTATGAACATAGGTATGGGGACTTCCCTGGCAGTCCAGTGGTTAGGACTCTGCGCTTCCACTGCAAGGGGCCTGGGTTCGATCCCTGGTTGGGGAAGTAAGATCCCGCAAGTTGCACGGTGTGGCCAGAAGAAAAATTAAAAAAAACAGGTGTGCAAACATCCCTCTGAGGTCATTCTTTCATTTTTTGGATATATATCCAGAAGTGGAATTGCTGGATCATATGGTAATTAGTTTTTAATTTTTTGAGGAACCACCATCATGTTTTTCCATAGTAGCTATAGCATTTTCCCACCAACAGTGTACAAGGGTTCCAGTTCTCCACATCTGTACACTTTTTGTTTTTTGAAAGTAGTCGTCCTTGGATATCATCTTTGGAGAAATGTCTATTCAAGTCCTTTTCCCATTTTTAAATCAGGTTCTTTTTCGTTGTTAAGTTGTAGGAGTTCTTTATATATTCTGCTTATTAATGCCTTATCAGATATATGATTAATATCTATTCTTAACAAGGTCTAAAGTTAGTTATAATAACACTATCCTCTTCGCAAAGAATGTAACATTCTAAGAACACTTGAATTCTGATTTCTCTCTTTATGATTTACATGTTATTGTTTAGTGTTTCAGTTCCACTTTGGGGAGAAGGAGCAGGATAAAACCAATCCCTAATTGATTTTTATTGTTTAACTGAATCAGTGCTTGTTTGGGTAATTTCTTTTCCTTCTTGCATCTAATGCCTTCTTTAAATGATCAGTTTCTGTATTTTGAAGTATGTCTATCAATAGTTTTTTCAGTCATAAACACTTAAGTTTTTATTTTCCTTTTATTTGTTCTCAAAGTGTTTCTGACTAATTATATCTTTCTTTCATAGTTTCTCTTGGTATTTACTTATAGGAGATTTACTTCTAGGTTACAGTTATTTTCTCTTAGAACTTTGAAAGATGTTATCATGTCTTTTATCTTCTTGACATCCACTTGAAAGTTTCTGCTGAGAATCCAGTTCAGTTGTTATTTCTTCATAGAATATTTGCTCCCCCCACCCTTATTGCTTTTAAAATATCTTGTGGTATTCTGCTGTATCCTTATGATGCTTCTAGGTGCAGATTTTATTTTTATCCTTCTTGGGTTGGGCTTTGCTTCCTGAATATCAAACAGTTGGTCATGTAAATGAGGCATTTTTCTGTGTCTTTTTGCCATGCTGCCATTGGTGGCATTCTTCATTAGGGTGAAACTAGGCATCAGCCATAAAGAACCAGTGTTTTCCTGCAGGTTTAGTCAAATTCAGTCATTCAACAAATTTCAACACCTGCCGTGTTCTAGGCACAAGAATTACATATGGGAACTCTTTACAACTGGGAGCTGAAGTGGAGATTTTAGATTTGCTGCCTGACATGCTTTCTGCTTTTCTTCTGTAGACTGATAATGGTCTCCAGCTGCCAAAGAAGGTTGTGGATGCCAAGAGAAAGGTAACCATTTCTCATCCCCTCGAGTGGAATTGGGTGCCTCTAGGAGCCCACATTGGCTGGCAGTAGACATGGCTGAATTTACAAGCTACAAGGATACTGCTTCCAGCCGCCACCTGCGGTTTAAGTTACAGAGTCTAAGCCGCCGTCTTGATGAGTTGGAGGAAGCCACAAAAAACCTCCAGAAAGCAGAGGATGAGCTCCTGGATCTCCAGGACAAGGTGATTCAGGCAGAAGGCAGCAACTCCAGCATGTTGGCTGAGATTGAAGTGCTGCGTCAGCGAGTGCTGAGAATTGAAGGCAAAGATGAGGAAATTAAGAGAGCAGAGGATCTCTGTCAGCAGATGAAGGAGAAACTTGAAGAGGAGGAAAACCTCACCCGGGAGCTAAAATCTGAGATTGAGCAGCTTCAGAAACGAATGGCTGAACTGGAGAAGCTAGAGGAGGCCTTTAGCAGGAGTAAGAATGACTGTACCCAACTGTGTTTGAGCCTGAATGAGGAGAGAAACCTGACAAAGAAAATCTCCTCTGAGCTGGAAATGCTCAGGGTCAAAGTGAAAGAACTAGAATCTTCTGAGGACCGGCTGGATAAAACTGAGCAGAGTTTAGTGTCAGAGTTAGAAAAGCTGAAATCATTAACTCTGACCTTTGTAAGTGAGAGAAAATACTTGAATGAAAAGGAGAAAGAAAACGAGAAACTGATAAAAGAGCTCACTCAAAAATTGGAGCAGAACAAAAAAATGAACCGAGATTATACAAGGAATGCTTCTAATCTTCTGGAAAGGAATGACCTACGAATTGAGGATGGTATCTCTTCCACACTGCCATCCAAAGAATCAAGAAGGAAGGGCACTCTGGACTATCTAAAGCAGGTAGAGAATGAAACAAGAAACAAATCAGAAAATGAAAAGAACCGAAATCAGGAAGACAACAAAGTAAAAGACCTTAACCAAGAGATTGAGAAACTTAAGACACAAATCAAACATTTTGAATCTTTGGAGGAAGAGCTTAAGAAAATGAGGGCCAAAAATAATGACCTTCAGGATAATTACCTAAGTGAACAAAATAAAAACAAACTCTTAGCCAGCCAGCTGGAGGAGATAAAGCTACAAATCAAGAAACAGAAAGAATTAGAGAACGGAGAGGTAGAAGGGGAAGATGCTTTCCTGTCCAGCAAAGGCAGGCACGAGAGGACTAAGTTTAGAGGGCATGGGAATGAGGCACCTGTGTCCAAGCACACACCCCGGGAACTGTCCCCTCAGCATAAGCGGGAAAGGCACCGAAACAGGGAATTTGTTCTCAACAATGAAAACTATCCTCTGAGCAACAGGCAGGTTTCCTCTCCCAGCTTTACCAACAGGAGGGCAGCCAAAGCTTCCAGCACAGGGGCAGGTGCAGACAGTGGGACTCAGGAGACAAAGAGAACTGAAGATCGATTCACATCTGGCTCCTCTCAGAGTGAAGGGAAGAAGTCCAGGGAGCAGCCGTCAGTGCTTAGCCGCTACCCGCCAGCTGCTCAGGAGCACAATAAAGTTTGGAAGGGCACTCCCAAGCCAGGTACTGAGAGTGGGCTGAAGGGGAAAATAGAGAAGACAACACGAACATTTAGTGATACCACCCATGGATCTGCTCCCAATGACACATCAGGGAGAGGTGACAAGGCTTCTGACACCTCCACCGAGGCCCTCTTTGGCAAGAGGGGGCAGGTGCCTGGCAATGGAAGTCAATTAACTCAGGCTGCAGACTCTGGCAGTTCTAAGGCCATGGGAGCTCTGGCAACATCTAGAAGATCTTCCTCAGAAGGGCTCTCTAAGGGGAAAAAGGCTGCCAACGGCTCAGAGGCTGATACCAGTTTCCCAAATTCCAAGGCTTCACCTTTATCAAAGTATCCTTATAGCTCCAGAAGCCAAGAGAACATCCTTCAGGGCTTTTCAACCCCAAATAAAGAAGGAGTTGATCAACCCATAGCAGTTGTGATGGAAGACAGTAGTCAGCATGAGGCCCTGAGGTGTCGAGTCATCAAATCCAGTGGCAGAGAGAAGCCAGACTCAGATGATGATATGGACATGGTGTCTCTTGTTACTGCCAAATTGGTAAACACAACCATTACTCCAGAGCCCAAGCAACAGCCCAACTCTAGAGAAAAGGCCAAATCCCGAGGGGGACTTAGAACCTCCCTCTTTGAGAATGATAAAGATGTGGGAACAGAAAATGAATCTGGGAAACCTGTCAGAGCCTCCACCAATGCCGTGGAGCTCCCAGAGGCCAATGGTGCCGGGGTAAAAAGCCAGCGGCCCTTTAGCCCCAGAGAGGCCTTGCGATCTAGAGCCATCATCAAACCTGTCATCATTGATAAGGATGTGAAAAAAGTCATGGGAGGATCTGGAACCGAGGCCACATTGGAAAAACAGAAGTCTCCTTCCAAACCAGGGCCAAACAAAGTGACAAGCAGTATAACCATCTACCCCTCTGACAGCAGCAGCCCGAGAGCCGCTCTAGGCGAGGCCCAGCGGGAGAGGCACACATCCACCAGCAACATCCAGGTTGGGCCACCAGAGCTCACGTCGGTTAGTAACCATGTCAGCTCCCCCTTTGAGCTCTCCATTCACAAACATGACATCACCCTGCAGTTCACAGAAGCTGAAAGAATGGGAGATGGGGCCCCAAAGAACAGGCCGGAAACGGTGGTCTCTCGGAGCAGCATTATAATCAAGCCATCAGATCCTGTGGAGAGGAATAGCCATGCACCCACGGCGGAGACAATCAGGTGGAAAAGCCATAGTGGCCCTTTAGAAGTGGGCTCTTCAGATGGCAGACACGTTACTGTGAGAAATGCCTGGAAGAGTAGGCGAGACTTGAACTCTTTAGAAGACCCCCCAACTCGAATAGGTAAAAATGTGGAATCTACCAACACCTACATCCAGAGATCTTCCACAGACTATTCAGACCTTGAACAGCCCAGCTCCTACCTTTTTGAGCAGGGCACTCGAAGGGTAGGCAACTCAGGGGATGCCCCCGAGCTCTCCTCCAGAAGGACCCAAAGCAGCCTCACCGTGTCAGAGGTGCTCACTCGTCGGAATCGGGTAGGAGATGCTGTCACAGCTGAAGCCTGGAACCACTTGGCAGGCATGGTAAGTCCCACTTCTTTCCCTCTCTCCTGTTCTCCTTCCACTTTCCCCTTTTCTCCTTTACTTTCTTTTTTGTTCCCCTCTGCCCTGGCCTGTGTGACTCAGGATTATGGAGACTGTGGGGCTGGGAAACACTGAATAGAACTGGGTAGTTCAGAGAACTGTTGAAAATAAGTTGGATTTGGCCTTAAAGAAGAATGAAGTACCTTGAAGAAGGTATTTGGCAGAGAGCAGCATGAATTTCCAAAATCTTTTCCCCGATTTGTCCCCTTCATTTTGCCTTCATATATGAAGGCTACAAAAAAGGAGAGATGTGGCCTCTGTTCTCTTGGTTTGCCAGGGTCGCCAAAGGAGCTCGCTCCCCTTATAGCCCCACAGAGCAGTACCTAGAAGCACAAGAATCAGCTGCAGCTGTTGGGAGGTTCCGGGTAAAAGGAGGAAGCACGGTGACTTTCTGTAGAGCAGAGATGGAGCCAAGGAAATGAGTTCTTTGGCTGCCTCAGTTTAGACAGATCTTTGCCAGCTGCTGGCATGTAGGGGCTGAGGAGAGCTGGGGCTTATACTGGGCCTACTTGGATAAGCTTTATGCCCGAGCATCACTTTTTGTCCCAGACACCTATCTAGCCCATTATGTCATCAGTCTGAGGTTAGGGCTGGTTCAGTGTGGCTTGTTACTGGATAGACAAATCTAGAATCTTTCCTTATGTGAGGGTCAGAGTGCCAGAACAACATATGAAGGGGAAGCCCCCAGGAGTGTCTTTTAGATGTGAGTCCTGTGATGAAGAAAGATATTTTTGACCTAGAGATTGTTCCCTTCTTTTATTATTTGTTTAAATATTTATTTTTGGCTGTGTCGGGTCTTAGTTGCGGCATGCGGGATCTTTCGTTGCGGTGTGTGGGCTTCTCTCTAGTTGAGGCGCGCGGGCTCTAGAGCATGCAGGCTTAGTTGCCCCGTGGCATGTGGGATCTTAGTTCCCCAACCAGGGATCGAACCTGCGCCCCCTGCATTGGAAGGCGGATTCTTAACCACTGGACTACCAGGGAAGTCCCTGTTCCTTTCTTTTAAAAGGCAGGTGGTGACTGTGTGTTAAGTTGAAAAGCCCTGAGTCTTTACAGGGTACTTTAAATAAAGCACTTCCCCACCTGCTATCTTATTCAGTCTCTCCAACAGCCCTGGTGTGTGGGGGGGGATATTATCCCTATTTTTTAGATGTAGAAACTGAGGGTCAGCGACACAAAGGGTCTCTTCACCAAGGCCACCCAGGTGAATTACTGGAAGAGCTAAGATTTGAATCCAAGATTCTTGTCTCTAAATCCAATGCTCTTTTACCTTGCCAACCAGACTTTCTCACTCATATTCTTTGATCTGCATTAGCTGGGGAGGAGCAACAAGAACATTAAAAAGGCAGAATTCTGGTAGAAGATGAGTGCAGAGAGTTGGATGAAGCTGAATCTGTGGATGTCTGAGAAATATAGGATGAGGGGCACATATGAGATGAGATTTGGTAGGAAAGGTATACGTGAGCTTTTTGGTAGTCTGTAGGTGGGAAGTAGGATAAGAGCTGTCCAGCTTCCTTTTCATACTTCCCTGCCTCTCCAGCGAGCAAATGGCTCTCACCCTGAGAGGCCTGCAGCCTGCACGTGCAACACTCCAGTAATGCTGGCCCCTACTTGGAGGTCCCACTCCAGTGGCCCTGTTCCCGGTCCTGTCCCTTTTTAGGGCTCCTGTTCAGCTGTGAGCCTCCCAGTCTACCCTAGGAGCTCTCAGCAGCTTGGAGTTGGTAGGTGGAACTTTTATATTGGCCAGTCCTTTGCAGTTCTGCTGTGGTCGGTCTGCACTCCATCTCCCTCTGTTAGAGAGGGCCATTGGGGTGGGGAGTGAGGGTGTCTTATTATTCACTGTATTGTTCTCTGCAGCTGACTTTTGTCATCTGTTGGCACAGGAGGAAGGTGACGACTGCACACTCAGTGTCTACAGGCGACTGCAGAACTCCCTCGAAAGGTCTGAACTGTCTGCAAAGCCGGGGCTGCCAGAGCCTGGGCGATCCCGGGCTGAGGAACGGTTACGGCCAAACAGGCCCTGTGCTGAGGAAGACTGAGCCAGCTGGGTGAGGTCTGCCGTCTCCTCTGCTCCTGCTTCTCAGCTCTTCCGCCTTCCTGCCCTGTGAAGGAACCAGGCCAGAAACCAGGCCTTGGCTGGGAGACTGGCAGAGAGCCAGGCTGTGGCTCATTTTTTGCCAGTTGGCCAGAGGGAATCAGAAACTACAAGCTGGACACGGTCACCCAGGGCCAGCCTTCCCTGATGCATGAGTCTTCTCTCCTTGTCCCTGTCCCCATCCCCCAGGTAGGATGGGCCACTCTGGCCCCCAAATGAGGAAAGACATAGAAACCCCTTGTTATCCCCACCACACAGCAGCAGCCAAATCTCTTCTCTGCTCCTTGGTGGGTTCTGTGTCATAGGGCAACCCCTTCTGTGGTTAATGTTCTGATTTCTTAGTCTCCTCACCACATCCAGTTCATTCCTCATTTGCCCCAGGGGCCTATGCACCCACCAGCCATCAGCTCCATCTAGGGGGTTCCATTTCTTCCCCTGTGGAGTTCCTCAGACTTTTACAGGGGTTTAAACTTCAACCTTTAGGTTGAAGTTTCTCTGACTTGGCCCCCGGCTGACCATTGTTTCCTGGGGGCAGAGCACACGGGTACCCACCTACTGGAATGACATCACACACACACCCCCCCGCCGCCCCCCCTCCCCCCCACAACCCCGGCTCTCTGTTCACCTTCCAAAGGCACCTGGAAGTGCACGAGCCTCATGCATCTCCTTCCCTGGGCACCAACATGCTGCTGGCCTTGCCTGCTCCTCTCCTGTGGCTGGAGACTTCAGGCTGACTTCGTTGTTTTCTCCTCTGGAATACTCCCAGACTAACCTGGGCCTGACCCAGCATACTCTGCCTTCTAGGAAGCGCCAGCACGGGGGAAAGTAGACAGGAAGAAGCGATTTCCCCTTAGTCACTCCACAAAGCAATGGCTCCATGAAAGGCATGGACTTTGTTCCTCCTCCTCATCCCCCGTGGAGGAGGTATCGCACTTTACCAAGCTGATGCATTCCTACAGAAGTGGGCCCATGATTTCTGCAAACCAACTATCATTATGATGACTTCATTGGAGGAAAGGTAATACGTGCCCATCAAGGGCCCTAGATTCATACAATTCAAAATGCAGCAAACCTTTCAGGAAGCCACATAAAGAAAAATTGATTAGATTCCTTATACCAATCACGTGGGGAAAGAACCGTACATTCTTGGCACTGCTTTTTCTATAGCATTCTCTCAGTTCAAAGAAGGGATCCCCTTTCAAAGGCTACCTTTATGAAGCAGACACTGTTCCTTCATAGTGAAAGAGCATTAGAGTGGAAATCAGGAAAGCTGAATTTTCTTCATGGCTTTGTACTTCCTTGCTATGTGACCTTGGGGCCTCAGTTTCCTTATCTGTAAAATGAATTCTTTGAAATGGATGGTCTCTAAGGATCCTAAGTCTGGCATTCTAAGATTTTTCTGTTTCCTCCCTGTGGGGGTGATTCTCACTTGTGGAAGGTATTGTCCAAATGGGTTTACGTGTGTCCTTCCCATCACCTTTGTTTTTCTGGGCCTTATTCTTTCCAGTTCCCCATGTTTTAATGTCATGAGGATGAACTCGGAGAAGTTCCCTTGGCCTCACTTTTCCAGTTTATAAAATGAAAGGGTGAGGTTAGATGGTCTCTGCGGCCCTTTTCAACACCAACCTTGCCCAGTGCCACACAGCAGGCCACGTGCTTTCCACAGCACAAGGTGTGTATCTCCTGTTCCAGTGCTTCTTGAATCTTCTCTGCCTCCGCTCAGGGTGGGAACCAGCGTTCGCCCCTCCCTTGTCTGCATCAGATTTGGCGATCCTGGAGGAGGCTTGGGGAGCACCTACCTGACTTTCACGGACAGGAGTGTTTTGCTTATACTTCCATTTTCTGGAGTTTTGCCAATCTAAGGGTATTTGTCATGTGGCTTGCCTTTTCTTCACATTGCTGCCTCAGATACTCAAGATGCTGTTTTCAAAATCTTTTCCTGCTGCTTTTCCTGGGTCATTGGCTCAAGGCTGCAACCTCTCACTTGTAGCCTCCCTGCCATTCTTCTTAACTGGTTGTCAACCCTGAGAGTCCAAAGGAAACAGACCCCTGTGGCGGTCAACTGAGGCTATAGGAAATTAGGTCTGTGGTTCGTTGCTGGTGGAAACAGAAGGGCGCCAAACGATGCCTACAAAGATCTCGCCAGTAATTCTTGTCTTTTTGGGCGTTGGAGCCCTGGATTCTGGTGCTGTAGCTCCTGGTGCCAAAGTCTGGATCTTTCCACATTTTAGCAGCACCAACATCTGCCACCACCCAGAATGCTCTGTGGAAGAGGGACAGCTATGGTGCCCTTTTGCTGGGGCTGCTGTCTTAAAATCTGAGTGCAATAGGGTTTGATTGTAACAGTTATTTCAGGATAAATATTTTGTTTCCTTAATCTGCACACTTTCTAGAGCCGCTGTAAAATAGATTTTATTTTTAAATGTCCTCAGCATTGCAGAAAATATATTTGTAATAGCAAGTGAACGCTAGAGGCTCAGTTCCTCTGGGCTTCAAATGGCTGGCAAGGCTGGCTGTCAAATTCCAAAGTTGGAAGGCCTGTTTCTGAAAAGCAATCTAGGTGTGACCGTCTGGACCCAGGCCTCACCATCAGGGGTCCTGGAGGAAACTTCCAAATGGGAGACCGGGTAGTTGAATAGTTGTCTAATCAAGCCAAATATTCCCTCTGTCCCAGCCAACAAACCCACTTTTATGACCAGCCTCTTCTGCAGCTTGGCTCTAACTCGGAATTTTACTGGCAGGTGTATGGTGTGTGGGAGGGTTCCTAGCAAGGTCTGGGAAGCTGGCACTCCAGAGCTGCTTGCTTGGAGGAAGTAGAGCTGGCTCAGTGCTAGGAGCTGGTCTCCTCCACCTGCTGCCGCCTGTCTCTCACCACTCTGGTACTAGAAACAACCAGAGAAAGCTGCAGGGACGGTGGGCAGAGAAGTTGTGGCTGTTTCTGCTTTTGCGTAGCAAGGAAACAGTTCCCGGGTGGGCCACAGGGATTTGCAGTGGGGCCAAGGATTCCAGCCTCGGCCACAGGCAGGCCTGCACGTGACGCCATCACCCTCGTGGGGTGTGGGAGCGTCTGTGTTGGTCTTGGACTTGCCATCCTGGGGCAGTTTTAGTTCTTTATATTTAGTGGGTTAGTGCCATGTGCTATCACTTCCCAGTAAAGGAACAGGGACCCAGCCCCTGGGTCCCCAGCTGCCTTTGTTGGTGTGGGGTGATCGTTACTCTGACAAGACTGATTTGGAAGAGCTGCTTTTAGGGATTACCTTTTAAATACCCCAGGGTGGGGAACAACAGGGTTCTCCTCAAAGCCTCGCAACCAAGATCATAGGAAAGGGGCCCTACTTTCCTGCTGCTTCACAGCTCAGAACATGTACTGAATGGAATGTATTTTTAAGAGAATAAAGTCTATTTTTTTTTTTTGTATTTTAAAGATTGGGAGGGCTAGGGAAGTAGCCCCCAAATAAACTCTTACTACATTATAGGCCCCCTTGCTAGGGGACACATCAGTATCTGTTGGTCCACACCTACTTGCTCAGGCAGGTGCTCTGGTCTCTCCCCTGCTCCTTGGAGTCTAGGTGCAGCAGCTTCTCCTACATTCCTGCTCCAAGCATGGGACCAAGGAGGCCAGACCCTGTCGCTGGAAACCAGGGCGAAGCCATGAGCAGTGACTCAGGGCTCCTTGGGTGCATGTGTATAGTTGAAGCTGCCTGTCTGCATGTATCCTCTGGCTCTAATGCTGTCTGTTGGCTCTGCAGCACAATATGTAACCAATAAAGCTCCCTAGTTTCCATGTGCTTTGTGTGAATGTGAGTCAGTGATGCCATTTTTCTTGATGTCATCTCTGTGTACAGCTGTTGCTATGCACTGGTACAGCTAGTATATTTCATTTACATTTACTGAAAATACTCAGCCAATTACTGATTGCCATAAGGACTGGAAACATAGCTGAGGCTTGGGAAAGGACATTTCCTCGGACTCATGTAACTGGACTTAGAATTATATAGCAGTTATTTCATTGCTACATTTTACTTTTTTAGGCTCTTCTATCATCACACACACACACAAAACAATCAATCATCCGTGTCATCTCCCAAGCTGCCTATGTCGTTTATTTAAAAAACAAAAACTCTTCAAAGACCACAGACCACCGGATCAGACACCCTAACCTCCTGAGGTAACAATATTCATGGCAAAGCTAGGATTCAAATATAGGTTGTGGTCCAAAGTCAATATACTTTCTACTACATGCTCTTCTCACCTTTACATCATAGTTACACCACTTGCCCTGATCCTGGTGTGCAAATTTTTCCCATGGTTGTCACTCATTCCAGGACGAGGGAAAAAGCCCTCTCCATCTTCATCTTCCAGTCAGAACACCAATGTAATGTTCCTTAAATCTTACTAAGAATAAAACCTCATTTAAACTAATTATAGGGAAGAATTGACTAACAGGAGTAAAGTCCAACTTCCAGAAGCAGATTATGTACATATACTTACAGTAACATAGTCTGTTAGGAACCCTTTGGAAGAAACAGGCACTGTTCCCTTTGTGTAAAAATGTTTTAACCTTACATGGCAGAAAGGACTTTGCAAATGTGATTAAGGATTTTGAGGTGGGAGAGAGATCTGGGTGGGCCTTAAATGAAATCACTAGTATCCTTATAAGAGAAAGATAAGATCTGACTACAGAACAAGAGAAGGTGATAATGGAAGCAGGGATTGGAGTAATGTGCTTTTAAGATGGAGGAAGGGGCCACAAGCCCAGGAATACAGTCACTAGAAGCTGAAAGAGGCAAGGAAATGGAATCTTCCTTCAGAGTCTGCTATGATAATTTGTTACAGCAGCAACAGGAAATTTCCACTATGTTACCTAAACCCTTGATCTCCTTAAACTTTTATATCAATACCTTGGACAGAAGTGGAAAGTTAGCACATACCCATGGAGGGAATCTAGGGGAATAAAGCCAGGATGGTCTGCCAGAGGCCCACCCAAACTTTGTGTCAAGGCTTGTGTCTTATCTTGAAAATTCATTGTTTCCTAATATCCACATGCTTGACCTGCAGCTTCCTACCCCTGGCACACGGTCACCCCACAATCCCAATGGGGAAGTCTAGCCCCACAGGCCAGGAAGCCCTTTGCTTCTATGGGAACCCCCCTCAATCCTGTCTTCTGACCAGACCAAACCATTTTCTCCTTTAATATAAACATCCTCTTTATTTAAACATGGATAAAACTGGCATTTTCAAAGGAGTAACACCCTGCCTTATATATTAACTCGAACCCTAAGGGGAAACAAAAAGATAAGACTAATTTTCTATGAAGTTTTATTCTCAAAATATAAAAAACCACCACACACAAAGAGACTAAGATGTTCTCTCGCAGCACTTGCTTGCCTCAGTCCTAATGAAGAACAGACTCCCACACTAATGGACAAGTGCCTCCCTAGCTCTAAGTCACTTAAAGGAGGCAACCTCCTTGGCCACCTGACCACCAGGAGCTCTAAACAGTTGATCTGGAGCCCAGATGCCAGGGTGAGTTTCTCAGTGGAATCTAATATTGCTAGAAGAGCTTTGCTTATGCAGCAAAAGACACAAACACATCGGCCTCTTCCCTTAGAACACATCCATCTCACATGCTCGGGGACTGCTGTGCAGGGACGCCTGGTGTGGCCTGGCGAGGCAGGGTATACATGGCCCCCAAGAACTGGTCTGCAATCCTTCCTGCTTCTCTCAGCCCACTCAGCAGAGCACCATGGACCGTGGCTGGGTAGTTACGGATTGTATGTTCTCCAGCAAAGAAGAGTCGTGGAATAGGCTATTGCAGGAAAAAAAATTAGAGAAAATCGGCTTATTGTTGTATTTGAACTGCCAAATTCCTATTGCCCTTTGAAGGCTCACTACCTGCCCTCCCCACCCCATTAATGGTCCATCATTCTCCCAAAAAGGGTCTCCCTTATCAGCAGGCATTCTCCTAGAACAAACAAAAGTAGAAATGGGGCAATAAAACTCAGCCCAGCCTTAGTTCTAGGGTGATGCTTAACTGCATCTGTGCTTATTTATCGGTTTAATTCTGGGGATACCCAGTTGTAGAGCTTCCTTTGCTCTACAAATGTATCCCCTACTAGAGGTGTAGTGTTCCCGACTACTCTGAACCAGAGAGAACACAGCACTTGTTCTCATTATGGAACGCTTCTGCCTCTCAGCTTAGAGCAGGCCTTACTTACCACAGGGTCCTGAGAAACCCTGACTACTCATAAAGACGTTAGGTTATTTCTCAGGGGCATGTCCTGGAGGCCCCTAAGTAATTGGGATCCTGCAACAATCCTATGAGCCAGTACAAAATGGGGCACAATTAAAGATGGTTTTGTTTTTGTTTTTTAGGAACAAAAATCTGAATAAGGAAAAAGTAATTGGTTTTTACTCTGGACTCTTGCATTCTGAACACAAACTGTCTAGACTGACAAGGCCAACATGTAACAAATTAGACACAAATAATACTGCTCCTCCCTTTCCCTCTGCTCTTGGTTATCTGAAAGGGTCCAAGAGTCCAAGACTGACTAAAATCTAAAAAGAAAACCAGTGGCACTATATCTACCCTGAAATCCTGGGATGCTGGCCTGTTTCCAAATAAGCCCAGGTACAGTTTGCCAGTTTCTCACCTGTGGGGCACCTGGAATTGAGGGGCCAGGAGTGATTGGCTGAGCCATTAAGTCATAGTCATTTCCAGATGATCCTGCGGCTACATAGGAATAGGAGCCCCGGGCCCAGGGATCAGCACGCCAGCGAGACACCACAGTTTCCTTGGGCTAAAGGAGAAACCATGAGTGGAAGTTATTACTGGACACCAAGGACAAATCGGTCATTTCTGAAAGGTAGAAAAGCTGTGATGGGTGGGGATACAAGTGAGAGAAAGGCAACAGACACGAGAGTTAGCCAAGTGATGAATGCTGCTGCTATAAAATAAAAAAAATGCCTTCAGGCTGCAAGGAAGCCTCCAGATTGCCTTCTCAGCTATGAATCCAGAGATCTACCCAGGGATTGATCTCTATTCCCTTTTAAAATTCACATGAAGCATTAATATGCCTTCTCTCAAAGGAATCATAAGGAACTAAAAGTGTTCAATGGACCTAAAGAAAGAAAAACAGAAAAAAGTACCAAGAGATTCTCTTGAGACTTCCCTTGGGGAGTTGGCCACTTCGTCTGAAAGGTGGTTGGGGAATGGGGGTGGGGATGATTCCACACATAGAGACAACAGACAACACAAGCAAAGAAATGCGGCAAATAGCCTTCTCAATCCCCTGGCCCATGTACTGGGGGCTTTTCTCAATCCCATACTTAGGGCATGAACTCTAAACATTAGCATTAATGTAAACCCAGCACACAATTCTGGCTGAAACTGTCCTGACGAAGAATCCATGCTGCAACTCGAGACACATCAAACCCTGCTTTAGTCTAAACCCCAGATCCTCGCCTGCCCCCGCCCCTTACTTACTTACCTGGGGCACTGCACTGCTACCAAAAATCCCTTTGAGAATGGCCAGGCATCGGCCAACAATCACATCATCACTTATGTTTTCCATGATGCCAGCAGCTTCTCCTGCCACTAGTGCCAATAGTATTGGAGCTAGAGAAACAGAAAGGACAATTCCAGGGTTTTCCTAGACTTTTCTCAAGTACCTCCTTATCAGGTCTCACATTATTCTTGGCTGTTTGAAATCTGATGACCAATAGACAGACATGCACCACTCATGCTAGACACATGTTTCTGAGCCAGCAACTTGAATCCTATCCCCAGAAGGGTGCTGGCAAACCATAGTGAAGTGTGACTCATGTACTTCACTGCTTATAACCTGGCAGAATACAGAAGTCCTGAAGATATAACTTCAGATCTTGCTATCAAGTGTCCCTATATTTAGGCACAAATTCTTAGACAACTCCATGACCAGGGCTGCATCCTCTCGGCTGTCATCCCAGGCCCTTCCATACTCATCATCACCCTTACTCACCCATTTCGTGACTCTGTGTGCAACAGGCTTATGTGATAGCCACAGTACTAGATGCTAGGGATATAAAAACTATAAACTAGACTATATACTCCAGAGATCAACAACAACAAAAATAATCATAGAGATAATTACAAACTGGGATAAAAGCTATGAAAACACAGAATATAGAGAAAAGAATACAAGGACATAATTTCATTTGAGGCAGTGGGAATACATGTGTCTTGGAAAGTCTCTTTGAAATAGTGACATTTGGGCCAAGCCCTGAAGCTGCGTAGAGTATGCCACGTTGGGAAGGAAGAGAAGGAGAAAAATAAAAGCGCCCCAGGCCCAGGGCACAGTACAATGCAGAGGACCCAAAGTAGAAGACACCATGGTACATTTTAGGATTCCAGGAGGGCAGACAAGTGTGCCTGGAGGCTGGGGAGGGCATGGACAATGAAGAAGCTGAGTAGAAAAGAAGGGTTAGATTATTCAGCCTTCATGATGGCCACGATAATGAAAGCCATCAAAAGAAAGAAGCGGGGATAGCAGTCAGTGGCTACTGGCAATTGAACAGGTATGAGGTAAGAGTGGCCTGGACTGGGAGGTAGGCAGTGGGAAGAAGTAAACAGGTCTGAGAGAGAGAGTGAGGCCCTGACAGGACTTGATGGCCTAGATCAGGAAAGAGAAAGAACACTCAGCAGTTGTTGGAAACAATGTGCTCAGGGAGCAAATGGCTCCTCTGTGGAGTTAGTGGCCCTGGCCATGTGAAGGATGTTCAGTACCAGGCAGTGAGGAGTGATGGAAAGAACCACGTGTCAGTCAAACTGGTTAACTGATGTGTCTGCATTGTCAAGGCCAGGCCTCCTGATACTGCTGCAAAGGAGAATGTCTTACATCCTTTTCCTGGAATGAGGTAAGATCTAAATATACTTCCTTTTTAAAAAAAAGCTCTATATAGAACTAAGAGCAACTCAATTACAGAAGAATGTAAAACAGGAGGTAGGAGTTTGATAAATACATTCTAGGGAAAGTGATCAAAGATTCAGGGGCAAGTCAGATACAAAAGCCTGAGAATGAGGAATACGAGTTTCCCTTTCCAGGAAGCTTCCCTGGGCCTGACCCCTGGCTCAGTTGATTTCTTCTTCTATGTTTTCTCTTGCAGTGCCCTGGGCTTTCACTCTCACTCCTCCACTTCCTGCCCCGTTCTGAGGCTGCCAACCTCCTTACTGTATCCCCCACTAGGTTGTTAGCTCCTTGAAGGCAGGTATAATATTCCGAATTCTCTATTCCTATAAGGATGTAAAAAGATTAAAACTAGAAAGCCGTTACCTTTATAGAGGTTCCAGAAGAGGAACAGCTCACCCCTGCTGGCAGTCGTACTGCCAACATGTCCGAACAAATTGACACTTGGATCCCAGAATACCCGGTCAAAACACAACACGACCTATTGTAAAAAAGGAGCACATAAGCTGGTGACAGCGCTCAGAGAACATGGCTTTAAGCACAGCTGTGCCTCAACAGGAAGTACTTCTTCCTCAGACCTTACTAAGTAAGTTCCTTCTAATCTGCTCTCAGTATAAGCCTAGAAATCCCTATTATAAATGTACTACTTAGGAAGACATTTAGCACTCTCTTTTTATAGGCTTGGGTTTGAGAAGTGACCCCCGAAGACAGTCCTCATGGATACTTTATACATAATTAGGTACTAAAGTGAATGAACTGACAGGCCTCACCCTGATATCACAGAGTTGAGAGCACAGCAAAATGTTCAAAAACGCAAACCTCTCTCCTCTCTAAGTGGAGGGCAATCAGACTGGTATTTGTACACTGGGTATGTAGAGAGGTACCTAGGGCAAGTTACCTTGTTAAGGTTGCCAAATCCCATCCTTTGGACTGCAGATGTTTTCCACTCAGGAAGAGGCGGCACAAACTGAACAGCTGGTGGCTGCTGCTTCAACACACCCAAGGGAAGGGTACAGAGGACTGCATCACACTTATAAATAAACGTCTGGCTCGTGGAGCGGGTATTCACCGCTATCACTTCACATCCTAGAGAGGTTAGAGGAAAAAGGCTTTATTGGTGATAAGGATGATACTGACAAGGGTATTGAACATTTAGCGCACAGTAGAATCTACACGCTATCTCAGTTAGTTCTTACTACAAGTCTGTGAAGTCAGTTCTGTTCATTTTCTACAAAAGAAAACCGAGGCAGAGGTGAAGTAACTTGTGTAAGGCCACACATGTAACAAGTGCCAGGATTTAAACCCAACAGTCAACTTCAGAGTCCTCGATCTCTACCACCATACTACCCTACCTTGCCGACTGATACACTGGGGATCTTTTGGACTAATAATAGGACCTTATCATTTACCAAAGTTAAGTAAATTTAGACCAAAATTAAGAGTAAAATGCCTATCCCGATAGAACCAATACCTCTCCACTGTGGTTAGGCGCTCACTAAGGACCAAAAGAAGAATGATATCAGAAGACTGTGGTGCCGATCTAAGGGATGCAGCCTAAAACCACAGAGCATGCTATCCTTGAGAATACACGGTGATGCTTAGCTTGCCAGGATGTGAATGAGCTCAAAGCTGACCACAGAAAAGGTACTGAAAGTAAGTTAATGTACTTTTCCCTCATTTGTGTTCAATTTTTTCTTCAATAAATGCCTCTTTACATAATTTCTGAAAAATACAGAGAAAGCTCAAAATAAATATGAGAGCTCCATACATGCCCATTTTCTGTGGCCACAGAACTAGGGAAAATGACGCAAAAGCTAGTCTCACTGTTCTCCACCTGCCTGCAAATGGCTATTTAAGGCTGTAGATCTTCTCAACACCAGCAGCTAGAAGCTGCCTCTGAAGGGAAAGCTAAAATCAAAAACTCTTTCACTGGTTGTTAAAAAAATTATCTGTGGTGATCTCAGCAACTCTAGAAAAGGGGCCATGGAGGGCAAGACTGGTGGCCACATCTCCACTAGTCATGAGAGCCCTCAGAGAGGAGGGGTGACTAGCTTCCTTAAGGAGTTCAAGACTATTAATTCCAAAGGTGGGTGGATGATGGGCTCTCTGCACTCCACATGAAATGTACCCTGAAAGCAGCAATAATCAGCACAGAGACTACTGCCATAGGAATCACAGGGCAATTCCATCTCTGAAGTCAACCTATCAGCAAAACTGCTCCCAGAACGAGAAACCAGCCTAAGCAGTTAGCCCACCTGAATAGGAAAAGCCAAAGACCAAGATGCAGATGGTGAAATACAAGGGGTGGGTCCCACTGGAGTCCTAGGGGCCCAAATCCTGGTATTTAAGAGCATACTTAGCAAAATTAAATCCAAACTCCCTGGCTGTTTACTATAATACCAAACTAATATGCACAAACTGGAGACTCTAAAAATTGCCCCAATTTTCTGGTTTATACTATGATGGGGTCAGAGCCTCTAAAGGCTCTACAGCCTCAGTACTTTTGTAAATGCAAAATTTTAAATTCAGGAATCATAGTTTATGAGACATTCTATCAGGAAATGTACCTAAAATTTCTTCTGTAGATCAAACTCAACAAAAGATCAGTACCATGTTTCAAAGTAAGAGATTTATCTTACCAGTAAAGACGTACCTGAAGCTGTGTAGCGAACCTGCCGAACTGCTGTATTCAGTTTAATGTCCAGGCCTTCTGCTAAAGCCACAGGCACACATGAGTAGCCATTCCTCACTGTCAGGTGGCTGCCAGTGAACTCAAAGTCATCATCCTAAAGAAGACAGAAAAGGACATATTTTCACACTTTCTTAATCTAACTTATGCCATTTATGTTGAGTCCTATAAAATAACACTGAAAAAACACCAGCTTGTGGAAAGTCAATATTCTAAGACAGAAATTAAAGAATAATCACGCAGTCTTCCACTACAGCTGCCCCAGGAAACTAAAGGGAAAACGGAAAAAACGCCAGAATGTCGCTAATGACTATCTCTGGGCAGTGAGATTAGGGCAGTTTCTTTTTTTCTGTGATAGACTTTTTATCATCACAGTCCTACACCACCAAGTCCAGACTACCCATGGCGGGCAGGAGAGGGAAGGAAGCTTATTCAGTAAATTCAGATGATACCATAAATGTCTGTTTGGCTTTTGTATGCACTGTAGATGTGGTAGCATATCAGATTCACCATCCTAATTACATTTTCTTCTACATAACAGCAAAATCAGTTTTTATGGCTTAAACTTACAGGTTTTAAAGTTGAGGAAGACTTCCAAAACTAAAGTTGGTCAAACCGGACGAAGGTAATCTAGGATTATAAAGACTCGCCCAAGATAATCCAGAAAGAAGTCAAGATTTGGCCTGGAAGAATTCCCAAAATGATTGCATGTCTTTGAATTTACTGAAAAATTTTCCAAATAGAGAAACTTTTGAAGGCTAGTTGATATTTCTAATTTCGTGAAACTCCTGGGGAAAACATACCATGATTCTTAGGAATTAGATAAAAATATACTGGGTTGGTAGCACAACTCTCACTACTTAGTGACTGACTCAGTTGTTCCCCATATGGATCAGTTCACATCACCTACATTCAAAATTTAATACGATTACAAATGAATACATATTGCAACATCAAATGATAGATCAGTGACTAGAGGTAATTTAGTATTTACATGAAAAACCATAAAGAAACTGGAAATTCTACAAGATTTGTACCACTAGCAAGTGCAATCCTTCCCATAATTCAAATTCTAAAGAATACCAGGACATAATCTGAAGATGAAGAAGTAAAAATAATTTTACTAGGAAAATGTATAATGAAAATGAAACTATGTAAGTAAAATATAATATTTACTTCTATACAATCTTAAGTCTGGCCAAAGTCTCAGATTTAGAGATTGGTCCATTCAGCATCTAAGAAACCTGGTGATTTCTCACCAGTTCAAAAGTAAATCACACTGAAACACTTAAGAATAATTTAACAAAAGATGTGTAAGACTGGTACACTGAGAACTATAAAGTATTGCTGAGATAAATTAAGGAAACCTAAATAAATGGAGAGATATACCATGTTCAAGGATTAGAAGACTCACTATTAAGATGACAATCCCAGAAGGTATTTTTTTTGTAGAGACTGATAAGCTGATTCTAAAACTTTATAGAAGATCTAAAATAGTCAAAACACTTTCAAAAAAGAACAAAGATGAAGAACTTACACTTCCTGATTTCAAGATGTACTATAAAGCAACAGTAATCAAGACAGTGTGACAGTGGCATATGGATAGACAGATATTGAATGGAAGAACTGATTTTCAACAAAGGTGCCAAAACAAATAAAGAAAAAAGATGGTGCTAGAATAGTTAACTAGATAACCATATGGAAAAATATGAACCCTACCTCACCTCTCACTATACACAAAAATTTAACTCAAAATAGGTCATAGACCTAACATAAGAGCTAAACTCACAAAACTTCAGGAAGAAAACAGGAGAAAATCTTTGCAGTCCCAGTTTAGACAAAGATTTTTCAGGACACAAAAAGCACAAAGCCTAAAAGAAAGAGTTGATAAACAGGACTTCATAAAATTAAAAACTTTTGCTCTTTGAAAGATACCATTTAGAAAATGAAAACGCCAGTTGTAGACTGGAAGAAAGTATTTTCAAAACAAAATCTGACAAAGGAACTGTATCCAGAATTTACAGACCATAATGAACTCTTACAAGAGGACAAACAACTGTTTTTTTAAATTTAATTTTTTTAACTTTTTATTTTATATTGGAGTATAGTTGATTAACAATGTTGTGATGGTAGACTTTTTTAAATAGGCAAAAGCTCTGAACAGACTTTTCACCAAATAATTGACATATGAATGGCCAATAAGCACATGAAAAGATGCTTCACGTTACTAGTCATCACAGGAATGCAAATTAAAACCACAATGAAAAACTACTATACAACCATTAAAATGGTTAAAATTTTAAAAACTGGCGATACCAGGCGTTGCTGAGGTTATGGAGCAACTGGGGCTGGCATACACTACTGCTGATGAGCATGAGATGTGGAAAACCGTTTGGAAGTTTCTTATAAAGTTAAAAATCTACTTCCCGCAGACCCAAGAATTTTACTTCTAGATATTTACCCAAGAGAAAGACATGAACGTTCACAGTAGCTTCAATCATTTATAGCCAAAAACGAAACAACCTAAATGTCTGTCCATGTATCAGTGAATGGGTACATTCTGTGGCCGTATCCATACAATGGATATGAATATTACTAAACAACAAAAAGAAACAAACTATTGATATACACAACAACAATGAATCTCAAAATCAAAAAAGGCACATACAAAAGGCTGTATACTGTACAATTATATACTGTATGGTCCAATTTACATGCAATTCTAGAAAAAGCAAAACTATAGTGACAGAAAGCAAATCAGTGGTTGCGTAGGGCCAGGAGCAGGAGGGCTGGGGCCTGACTGCAAAGGGACAAGAGAACTTTTCAGGGTGACAGAAATGTTCTGTATCTTAATTGTGGACGTGGTGGTTCATGACTATGTAAGTCTGGCAAAACGTCACATTGCTCACTTAAAATAGGTGAGTGTTATTGAATATAAATTATATCTTAATAAAGCTGTTTAAAAACACACATACAAACAAATTAACAGTTTCTCTTAGGAGCCCTCTCAAAGACATGTGCAACAAAATACATGGTAAGGGAATTTTACCTGATCCCAATGTTTAAGGGAAAGTGTAGAGAGAGGTGTGGCATTAGCAAATTCAAGATTTGCAAAATGCCAGTCAAGTATTTGTCTGTCTCTTGACGAGAGATACACATCACTGCAAAATGAGAACAAAGGAACACAAGGTTATTAAAGGACATTACTACGATTCTCAATGGGCTGATGTGGATGATCTCAGTGGGACTATACCTTATGTGAAGAAATTCTAAGTCAAAAAGCAGGACCGTATCTGTCTTATTAAGCCCTTTATTCCTGCTGCCTAGAGCAGGCCAAGCTTACTGCATAAAGCAAAGGCCTGACTGTAATTCCGGGAAAAAAAAAGTCTTCTTTATACTGTTACCTTGCATTATAAAAACTTACTTAAAATTTTTTTTTTTTTTATATTTTGAATAAAGCATGGACTTTTTTTTTTTAAGCAAGAATGGGTAGCATCCCTGACTACAGAAAAGAGTAGATGTATGTGGAGGCCGGATGCAACATGCAGCACACTGTCACCATATAAGAGTTCACTATCAAAAACCCAATGGAAATAAATACTTTCCTAGTCCCCAGAATTATGAGTTTAAAGCAATACCACCTTCTACGCCACTCAAAGACAATTTTCATTCATGTACCAAATCTTATGGGAAAAGGCTATCTTTTAAAAAAAGATACCTAGATTCAAGTATCTAGGACACCGTTACACATTAAAATATAAGAGCAGAGGATTAAGGAACCTGACAAATAGTCCTATGTACACAGATACCTTCCATTCATTAAACAATTTACAATACATTCACTGAACATAAATAAAAGCCCAGGGTGTTTTGTAATTTTTCTTTTAAATCTAACAGAAGGAACAGTAAAAGCTATCTTTCTGAGCGTTTGTGTTTTCCTTACCTTGGGGGATTGGCTTCTAATTCTTGAAGTTTTTCTTCTAGCTTTCCTTGTGTTTCAGCTAATTCATCATATTCCTGATAAAATTAAGAGAACTGGGTTGATCTTGATGGGTCAGAGACCCACCTAGTTATTTATATCACAAAGTGTAAGGCCTGGACCATATTCCTGTTCAGGTCAATCTACAGGTGTGCCTTAGCTGAAGGCTGGAGGTTGGGTCAGGGCTCAGGGATGGTTGTTCTTGGAGACAAGTTACAATGTTAGCCTAGAATTAAGATTGAGGGGGGTGGGGGCGGGGAGGTGGGGGAGGATGCAGAAGGAGGAAATAAAGAAACATACTAGTATGCTACACAGTAAGGATGAAAAAGAATAGTGACTACCACTTCCGGTGCGTTTACTGTGTCCCTAGCACGGAATAAGCACTTCAGACGCCCTACAAGTGAGGTAGTACTAACACCATGTCACAGATGAGGTGACTAAGGAGTCTAAGGTCACATGGTTAGGAGATAGTAAGTTAGGGATTTCAACCAGACAGTTTGACTCCATTCAATAACTCTGAAATCCATGTTCATTATCATTATTTTAAATTGTCAGAGATAAACTATGACAGAGGGCTAAACTGAGATGTAGGTAAGCTAAAGGATGACACTGTGAAAACAAGGCAGGAATTCTGCAGAAAAAGCAGACAAAATTAACCCATTAAGTTCTCACAGCTCCTGTGTACCAAACCCTCTTCTTCCTACTACAGGCACCTGTGATTGGCTAGTGGCTCTCTCTTTTCCAAAGTTTCCTGGATCTATACTATTTCTTAGGATTCCAAGTAAAAATCAATGAGGCATGTATGTATACCATACCTTGCATAAGGCAGTTAGATCCCTGTGTTTGCTTTTCACTAAGAACTCAGCAGTGATATCTCTGGGTGGCTTGACTTCAGATGCTTCTTTGTATTGCTGATGGAGTTCTTTAATTTTCTCTTTTAAATTTACCATCTAAGAGGGAAAAATACAAATTTACCATTCCAGACAGTAATTCATCGCCAAAGCATGTACTTTGGTTCCTCTCCTAAACTGCTATTACACCAAAACAGGGTTATACTGCAAGGTCTATGGAATTCTTAAATACGTCTTCCAAATCATGACATTAAAAAAAAAAATTGTTTTAATGACATTTTAAAACAGGAAAAAATCCTATATGGCTCAACACAGAGGTATCACATCACTATCAGATAAGTAGGATTGGCTCTGTCTTCCAAAACAAATGGGAGAACTAGGAATGTCCCATTAATAAAAATATATAATTAATTAAAAATTAACTACCAGGAAAAACAAACTGTCTCCAATTAAACTTATTGCTTTGGGAAATAAATTGTCATGATTTGTTTTTTAAATATGTAAAAGGTCAAATCATCACACAAAGAACCTTAAAGAACCATTCCCCGTGTTAGTTTTTTCGGATTTCTGGTGGTGCTACACAAGACTAGGGTGAAGGTTAAAGCTTGAAACTGGGAGCTTCACACCAGCTGGCCATGTTCTAGCCTCTCTTCTCACTTCATCCGTACCACAATCCATGAAGGTGTGCCAGAGACCTCTTCATTTGACAAGATGAAGAAATGAGGTACAGTGAGAGAATGAGGCAAGAATCCAGTCACAAGATGCACCCAGATTTTGCATCATAAAGCCCCCAAGTTTGCAGCTGGCAGGATGAGGAGAAACAAATGGTTTCCCAGTCTGGAGCTAGGGCTCTGGAAGGTGGCATAAACAAGGGCCCCCTTATAGGTACCATTGGGGAATATCCCCATATTGGCACCTCAAGTGAAATAATTATGCCAATGAATTATGGTACTGGCTGCTGACATGTTGTCTTCATCAGTGGGAACTTAACCCCAGCACAGCTGATCTCCCTCTCATCCTAGACTTCAGCAGAGGGCATTAGGCCAGCTTTGCAACAGTCAACAGCAACCTGACACAGGAAAGATCTATTTCCCCCAGCAACAATTTACCAATAATGACATACTGAAAGACTGACAGATAAAACAGTGCCTTTTGCTAGTCATTATTTTCTTAACAATAATGAGCTGTGCAGACTTTCTCTCCCATGGAGAAAAAAAATCAGAAATGCTTTTAAAATTTCTAAATTAAAGGCCTTTTCCCCCTACTGATGCATCTTCAGCTATGAAAAAAATATAAAATTTCACCTTATTAAGAAGTTCTTTCAGTTCCTCCTGAGTTTTCACTATCTTCTTCCAATGTTCAATCTGCTCATCTTTGACATGCTTTTCTTGTAACCTGAAGAGACAATATATATGCTCTGGCCACACAGCCAGCCTTGCTGCATAAGACAGGTGCCCATCAGAAACATTTGATGGCATCAAGGCCCTCTAAAATTTCTAATACTTTGGAATAAGAAAGTTGGCTGGTGGCAAATTATTTTCTAGGCTATGTTAAATACAGTTAATTCAATACCATAAAAGACATGAATTTTACAATGGAGAGAGCCTTAAGGATCATGTAATTATTTTAAATAGCTTTACTTTTGGATTTAACTATTTCACAAGAAAATAAGTGAAAACTAGCTCAAATAAGATTTGATGAAAACTTTAAACATTAAATAGCAAATCTATAAATGGAATCCATAATACAACAAGCAGTATCAAAGTACTTACTGAATGACAACTTCCAATGCCTGGCCAAGGGACACAGGCTTATTATTGAGGACATTGAAGTCTAGTTGATGACTAAGGTAAGATGTAGCTTCTAGCAACCGGTTAAACTCTTGCTCTACCATTTCATCTTTCTCTTTAGGAACCTGAAAATTTGAAGTATGGCAGAGTTGGTCCTTACACGACTAAACATAACCATCCATGAAAACACAAATGCTCTACAGTTTAAAAGGTCAAAATATGTATCTCAAAGGGGAAACCTTTGAGGACAATGATTCAAACTGTCTTTTCTATGAAGTGGTCAATTCCATTAAATGAGATATGAAATGTTTCAGCCCGGATATTTTCCTATTCTCATGATTTTGCCCTCAGAGCTGGGACTCTACCTCTATTAACAGCCACAGGATTCACATTGGTGCTGAGTGAAGTCATGTGGAGCACAAGGTGCCCTGGAGTTGACATGCACTGAGATAAGCTGGGCTGACATGCAGACAACACACTGGAGAAGTTCCAGAGAACAAAGACTATGTCAACACACCTGAGCACCTTCCAGAATAAGGACAGGATGAAAAAATAAGAAGCCCAAGGTATCTGGTTCCCCTCAAAGACGACAATTTCAGGTAGGAGTAGGGAAGAGAGAAGTGAAATTCATGGCTATTAGTAAGAACACAACCGCATCTTAAGTCTTTCTCAGAGTAATAGTGTTTTATGGCACCAATTAAGTTCAGAGTTGAACATCCAGTGCTCTTAGACTATGAGCGACTGAGGTACCAGGTATGGCTCACTACTGTGGAGTAAGAGAACAGATTGCAAAGCAGATCATCAAGCTGCAAGACCATGCTCCTAATCCCTGCTGTGCCCCTACCTAGTGATACCATCAGTTAGCTGACACAAATTCCTCTGCTACTGCTTAATTCAGCCCCAAAGTGAACTGTAACTACAATCCTATTGCTGAATTCATGGGGATAGCGAGAAGGAAAAAGCATGTCTAAGGCAAGCATCTCTTGCCATAAAAAGCTAGGCATCGGGACTTCCCTGGTGGTCCAGTGGTTAAGACTCCGTGCTCCCAATGCAGGGGGCCTGGGTTCAATCCCTGTTCAGGGAACTAGATCCCACATGCGGCAACGAAGATCCCGCGTGCCACAACTAAGAGCCGGCACAGCCAAATAAATACATTAAAAAAAAAAAAAGCTAGGCATCAACTGGGAAACGGGATTCAAAATTTGGATTTTCACTTTACCATCAACCTAAAATTGGTAACAAGAAAACAAAACATGAAAGTAAGTCCTAATAATCACTAAGGCTAAGGAAGAATGATCTACAATTAGAGGTAACTATTATGGACAAGATCATCACAGTAAAACTCTGCTCCTCATCTGCAACTCCTTCAGTTTTGCCCTTCCCAATTAAATGGATGCTTTCGAAGCACTAGCCTCTGCCCCTTCACTGATGAGTCACACAAGTAACTCTTATCAGATGAGCCATGGTATAGCAAAAAAGAATATGGTGAGAAGTATAATCTGCACCAAAACAAAGGCAAAAGGACTGCAACTCTCCTTTGGATCTGTAAATTATGACAAGACACTATAACTAATTCAATCAAAATAATATTTTAAAGCATCAAGTTCTAAAAGATCACACATGGAAGAGATCAGGAAATCTTTATGAATTAGAGAATCCCCCTTAGCCTTAGAAATAGAAACCCCTGAGAATCCTTTGGTTTATGTTGAGAAATAAGGCAGTGAATCAGGCTTTGGATGCTTGGTGCCATTTATGTATCAGGGTGGTACCTAGGACTTGGTGGATCAAACACATCTGACCCACCCATTCAAGTCCAGGGCCAGAGAAAGGAGGTCTTGGTGACATCGCTACTTGTTCTGATTACACAGCTATCAGAGCTGATGGAAGTGACCTTCTTGTCAGGAATTTCATTTACTTTCCCATCAGTTACATGTACTCTATATATGATGGTCACATACAGAACAGCTCAAAGCAATGCTGAAATTTTACTTGGTGTTAATTCCCGCAGTGATGTTACAAAAGATGGTTCTAAATTTGGTGCTCCTTTAAAAAGGAAACAATCACATTTTCAATATGAAATCTATGAGATCTTCACTATCACAGATGCAATGTGAATGACTGCTTTTCCTGGAGTACAAATGGTGATATTTCTACATGTGGCTTCTAAAATGCCTAGCAGGAGGATGCTGTAGCAGCAAGAGGGACCAGATCACATATGCCTCTACAGCAGGACAGGAAGGAAGTGCCAATTCGCCAAGTTTGCAAATGGTACAGATTAAAGCTCTTCCAGCGTCAACTGGATGGCTTGCTTTAGACAAGCTCTAATCTTTACAGCTAGAGTGACAGTCACATAGGGAAGTTCATATTGAAAAAGTACACAGCACTCAAAGGCTCAGTATCTGGGGTCCAGGGTGTGTGGTACAGAAATATTTAAAGGGACACTGTCAAGGTTAGAGGGACCAAATTTGACCTTTTGTTTCTTCCCTCTGTTTGCTGAGCAGCCCACTTGATTCGTTACACTTTCCCCTTTAGTCCACCCACACCCCCACAAAAAACTTGACTTTTTACACGCGCTTTCAATGACAAACACTCAAATGGCACCAGCCCAACACACAGGTGCAACTCTACAACAACAAACCAGTGTGAATGTATGATGCACGGGATCTTTGGAAGGGAAAGATTTAAGTTGCAAGCTTTTAATGGGTTACCGTAAACAGTGAGGAAAATGATTTGAAAAATTATGAAAGAAAAATACCTTGACAGTGTCCTTTTAACCAGTGCAGCAGAGAGAGAAATAAACTGTAAATAACAGCCCAACAGCCAAGCCAAGTTTAGTTTTGTAAGACGGCAGTAAAATCAAGGCTTTAAACACACAGCATGACAGAAGCATTGTGAGCTCAGAAGCTGCAACTACCACAGAAATAAGGAACAGACTGTACAGAGACTAAAATGAGAGAGTCAAGGCTCAAAAATGGGCAAATGAAAGGCACTTTGGATGGGGGTGGGGGTGGGGGTGGTAAAGGGAGACGGTGCAGAAAGCAGAGAGGAATAAGCAAAATTCAATACAGGAGAAAAAGAACAACAATCAAACCAAACAAACAAACACCAAACCAAAAGACCACTGCCGAATCTGACTGATACCAGAATGACATGACTGCATCTCCAGGACACCCCCTCTAACTCGGGGCTCCAGCCAGCAGTCAGGTCCCATCCATTTTCTGCTAAGCAGTTATAGGAATGTTGTCAGTGACACCAGGGATAGCTTTGAAACCTGGATTTTTTCCCATTAATTTTAAAATTCCACTTTAAAATTAAAGAAACATTTGGAAAATAGTAAATAAAACACTTGTCCATTAGGACACCAATACTGACTGGGAGAAAACCAAAATGTGTTTTTGATGTATTTAAACCTTGAATCTGTTTCTAAAATTAATCTATTAGATATATTCTACTTGACACACTCAGACAATGACAAGAACTTTAGCAACTGACTACCTTAAGCACCCACTACATACCTGTTTCAGGTCATTTCTTTCCCTTTGGTGAGAACCCTTGGACTCTGTTAGTTCCACAAATAATTATGAAAGGATGTTGAAATATTGGCAATCTCTAAACATGTCACAATAATTTTAGTTTAACCTGACCATTCATTCTTTTTTTTAAAAATAAATTTATTTATTTATTTTTATTTTTGGCTGCGTTGGGTCTTCGTTGCTGCGTGGGCTTTTTCTAGTTGCTGCGAGCGGGGGTTACTCTTTGTTGTGGTGCACAGGCTTCTCATTGTGGTGGCTTCTCTTGTGGAGCACGGGCTCTAGGTGCGTGGGCTTCAGTAGTTGTGGCATGCGGGCTCAGTAGTTGTGACTCACAGGTCCTAGAGCACAGGCTCAGTAGTTGTGACACACGGGCTTAGTTGCTCCGCGGCATGTGGGATCTTCCTGGACCAGGGATTGAACCTGTGTCCCCTGCATTGGCAGGCGGATTCTTAACCACTGTGCCACCAGGGAAGCCCTAACCTGACTGTTCTATTCTATATTCTTAAATTGCATCCTCAGAAAGGAACTCAGCAAATGATTACCAAGGCTTAAGCACCACATTTTAGGCAGCTGGATTTCTATATTACAACACAGTGACAAAACATAACAACAAACGAAGAAGCAGTCTTTCAGGAAAGGACCTTTGATACAGTTTCCTAGCAAAGAATCAAACAAAAAGGCTATTGCTTGAAACAGATTTTATGATTTTTCAAAACCATTTATTTCTCAATGAAAGGCTCCAAATAAATGGTTCCTTCAAGACTAAAAATTTGGTGAGTCTCACTCCTCTAAACGGGGTATAATCCTGACTGTTTTGATCCGATTATATGGAGCACCCATATACGGAGGACGGATTATATGGAGCATCCCTGAACATGGTCGGGGTGGGGAAGCCTGTGTGACTGGCTCATGCAGGATAAATTTTGGGAGAGCCAAGCAACTTTCTGGACAGGGTCCCTGATTCTGTAAGAAGTCATCTCAAAGGAAGGACAGCTCTCCTTAGTTCTACCTCTGGTTGTATTCTATCATCACAAGCTTGGTAGGTCTTCAAAAACATTGCCCATCTGTCATACTTCCAGTCTGCATAAGTTCTCAGGCAGCAGAGCAAAAATGGAGTTAAGTGTACCTAGGTTCCAGGTACTCAAAGTTCTGAGATTTAGCCAGAGAAATCCTCAGGAAGAATTACACATTGAAGAAAGTTGTAATGGCCAAATCTGGCCAACAGAGGCCACAGTCAACCTCCACCTCTCCCATCCCCATGCACTTCTACAATTACAGTAAGACGAAAGATTAGCTCCTTTGGTAAATCGTGGAAAAAGAAATTTACATCTGAGGAGTTTCTAACCCAGATTCCCAAATAGCTAAGGGAAATGAGATATTGTTATTAACCCTGAAGGGAGAATAAGGACAACAGGTATATCCTTAATTTAAATAAAATTCAACGTGATTCTATAAATG
The DNA here is from genome assembly GCF_949987535.1 of Balaenoptera acutorostrata. Taxonomy (NCBI): domain Eukaryota; kingdom Metazoa; phylum Chordata; class Mammalia; order Artiodactyla; family Balaenopteridae; genus Balaenoptera; species Balaenoptera acutorostrata. Next base: position 18,152,524 of record NC_080064.1, on the reverse strand, counting down.
GAGACTGTTGCCTCCCTCTCCTTCTTTTACCTCATAAGGAATCTTTTAGGGGATGTAAATAACTGACTTTCCTAGAGCAGGGACTAAGCCATGTGGAGAAGGCACACATGGCATGTCTAAGGAGTGCACTCCAGCAACTTCTAGCACGTAGCAGAGGTGCTCAGTAAATTCTTGGTAAATAAATTAATATAGGTTGGAAAAGAAAATTCAGTATTATAACTATATTTGAAGGGAAAGATCTATTTTGCAACTTCAAAAACATTAAAGGAAGGCATGAGATTTCTACATTTATAAAAAGCAGGGATTGGCAGTCATGATTTTAAAGGGTAGAGAAAGACTGCCTTAAAGATACCAAAGATGTTTCCAAAAAGGAAGATGAAAACTGAAACGGCCAAGATGCCTCTGTCAAAAGTATAACCACCTAAGCACCACTCTCTATGAATAAAAGTGGAAACTTGCTAAGTTATGATAGGTACTGAGTGTATCCAACCAATGGTATTTGTAAGAAAACTGGCATGCGTTACTTTTCAAGTGTTATCTTTCTTCCTCATAACAGTTGAGCAATTCCCAAGTAAAACTCAGGTTCTGTTTCTCTAAGTAGTTACTGAGTCTTTGGATCTCACTTGATAATCACACATGCACGCACGCACGCACGCACACACACACACACACAGTCTCTCTCTCTCACATACTCACTCACTCACTTAAGATACCTCTTCATTACTCAAAAAAAGTCAAACACAAAACTAGAATCTAAAGCCCCCAAGTTACTAGCTGTATAGGAGATGCAGAAAACACTGACAGTCATTTCTCCAGTCTCCCCCACCAATCCATGTTTTCAGTCCTCTCACTGGTGACTCCCAAAATGCTCCTAAAATATGAATTACCCTATTTCCCAACCTTACCCATATCTATTTAAAACTGAATAATTCAGAGGATAACTCCATCATCAGTTAATCCGAGGGCACCTGCTTTATTAGCTCTGATTATTTTTATAGGCTTAGAAGATACTTCTATGTATAAGAATATCCTATAGTAGAACCAGATTAGAAAGCCCTGTTCTAGTCAACCAAAGCCATAAAATAAGCTTCCTTTGTCAAAAACAAACATACAAGCTCAACATCCTAGCTGTCAGTCCAGGACCAGAGAGAAGAGAGAGGCAAACTCTTTCAGGGATTCTTGTGACTGTTATTAAAACAATAATAAGGTAACAAAACAAAAACCACTTACTACATGATTTTTTTTCTATAGCAGCAAAATGGCTGAGTATGGTGATATGTCCTTAAGACAATATTACAAATGATATTAATAACTCTGAGTTAACTGCTGGCCTTGTATAGGATGAAATAATTAATTTCTATGTACTAACAACAGAACCATCAAATCAATCACCCTCTTTTCCACTGAGGCTATCCACAGAGAATGGAGGAACACATCCCATTTCGTTCAACAGTTCACTGAAGAAAAATCAACGGCTGAGTGAATATCATCACTCTACGTGGGCCTCCTTCGAATAACTATTAAAAGAAAGTTGTCTGAGAAGGAGACTCAGCTGATGCAGTCACACTGGCAGTTAGAACTGCACACTCACCCCTGCCCCCACCTTCCCTGAACTATCAGCCAGGCAGAACAGAACAAGTGTGGGCATTAAAGCTGGAACACCAGACAACAGACCTTGGCTCTACAACTTATTGACTATAATGACCTCAGGGAAACACGTGCATGTGCTTTAGATTCTTCCCCTGCAAAATGGGAGAATGAAGCAACTGACTGAGTTATTCCTTAGATTTCTAAAGCCATGACACATATCTGTGATTATAAGCATAAATTAACCAGGCTATAAGCTCTTAGTACTCGTCATATAAGCCAAAAGCCAGTCTACTGGTCACCAGTTGTCCATTCCTACTCTGAGCTAGATTACTGGGAACAGCATGATTAAGAAATATTAATATGTCTTCTTATGGTTGATTAACTAACTTAAGGCAAGCAGAACTCAAAGCTGCAAAGAATTTTTTCCCAAATTTGAGAATGCTTAAAGAATCCTCCTTACCATTTGGCTGCTTCACCAAATACAAACAAACAAACCTAGAAAAATCCTATAAAGATCAGAGTTGAATGACAACAAAATGCTGAAAACCACACACCAGCTTAACAACTGTGTACCAAAATGTTACTCAAAGGGCTGGTCCTGGTGAGATAAGGAGCTTATGCCAGAACATAAACTAAATGCACCACTTCTTCCATTGACAAAGTCTTGCTACCAAAAAAAAAAGTCATCATCTGAACAAACATCATGGTTAAATGATGTGGTTTATTTACATTCTGGCACAAGATATTAATCTCATCCCATACTAGTAACCAACAGTTAGTTCATGGATTGGCAGCTGGCTGTAGGCCACACTTGAGCGAATATTGGTATGTTATTTAGAAACAAGTGTTTTAAAAAATGTTTTACAGCTTATCTAATACCAAGAAAGCAGACAATTTCTTTGGATATCTCTACTAGGAAAAAAACCCTCACTTTTTACTGTTAGAAAGACTAAATGAACCTGCTCTACATTCAGGAAAGTCTAAAGAAAAAGATAGTGTCTCAAAGATCAGTGATAATCTTTGGTTTGGATTCCATTACTTCTTGAGGACTAATGTAATATCTACTTCAGAGACCCTGCTTCCTCAGTGCAATTCTCTAAATTACTGTCTATCTACCTAAAACACCTATCTGGTCATGTCACTTCCCCTGCTCTCAACAAGACTGGAAAAATGTGAGTCCATTATAGTACTCTTTCTACTTTTGTATATGTTTGAAAATTTCTATAATAAAAAGGTGGGAAAAGATAATTATTTGTGTACAAGTACCACCAGACTGTGGGGTCTTACATGGCAGGGACTGTCTTATCTCTTTACCTTTTACAGGTCTTTGCAGGGTAAATAGAAGTTTACAGAATTGTTGAATTAACCTCTACTTCATCCTTTTCCTTTCTACTTTGTTTATTTTGCCAGAAGGCTGCCCGCCCTTTCCCCTCACCCCCAAAAAAGCCCTGGGAGGAAATATGGATCCAGAATGGTGGGGATGGGAACCAAAACATTTCCTAAAAGTTTGTACTTCTCTGATACGAACTGCATAAATCCTAAAGGTAGACAGGAAAAGGTGAGGATGTCCCATGGGACCTATCACACAAAATTCTAGAGTTGGAATCTTACCACTTTTAATAACAGTAGGCTAAACTGCCATATACATAGCAAACTTTCCCTTCCTTCAAATATAAAGATGATAGTGTGTTTATAGCCTGAGAATTGTAGACTCCCTCACTCCTAACAGGGGAGTTGGCAAAAATTCTGCTGAATACAAACTTTTGAGTTTCAAAGACCCCTAAAAATTAGGACTGACTTACATAACCTATCATACAGCTGTTAAAACACTCTCACTCTCCCATACTGAATATCACTTCCATGCTACTACCATACCAACCATAGGAAGCTCCTATGCCTCTGATCAACAAATACTTTAACCTACCTAAGCATCAGGTTAGTACCACCACTTCGCTATTAGCCCATCAAAAACTAAAAAACTTAACAGCCTAGCTAGCCTAATCTTCATTAAGTATTTAAAGATAAATGCCTCAACAGGCATGTATAACCCCTTCCTATATAGCTCAGAGTTAAGAAACAATCACAATAATGTCGTGTCATTTCTACTCTCAGTTCATATTTATATGTGTGTATATTCATTCACATGTTTCCCCAAAATTGTTTTCGACTGAACCAAAGAAATTGTGAAAAGTAGTTTGTTGTCAACTTACAGCTTGTCCATTAGCTTCATAAAGTGGGCATTTTTGCTTGATCTTGGCCAGTTCCATATTTACTTGCTTGCTAACCACAGCCATGGGATTCCCTCCTAGAAAAAACTCCAACAATTAAATTCAACATACCTATGAAGAGAGAACAAAAACCTCAATGCAAAAATATTTTTACTCAAAATTTAAAATATCAAAGCTTAGGGTACATGAATTATATATCAACAAAATGCCCAAAGTAAAATAAATATTTAAGTTAAGCATAAAGAAGAAAGCGAAACATTACCTATTACCAAAAATTAGTTAACATTACAGACCCTTCTAGATTTTATGTGCATAAAATTACAGACATATACATACAAAAGGATCATAACACATGCACTGTTTTGTGATCTTTTTTCAACTTAGCAACAAATGTGGACATAATTTCATGTTAATATGGAGCTACATAATTTTTAGTGGCTGTATAGGTCTCATTGTATAATAATTTAATCTTCTAATCTGTAGTTTCTAACATTCTGCTACGTCACTGTCCAGTTGTCTATTTTCTTAGGATAATTTCCTAGAACTGGATCCACTAGGTCAAAATCTATGTACATTTTAAATTATGCTCATATTGATGTATCTTTTCAGGAAGACTATTTGTCAATTTACCTCTCACTAATACTGAGAACAGTATCCTAACCAATATATTTTAAAATTGTATCTATGGCTTTAAAATATAAGATTAAACAGGGACTTCCCTGGTGGCGCAGCGGTTAAGAATCCGCCGGCCAATGCAAGCAACAAGGGTTTGATCCCTGGTCCGGGAAGATACCACATGCCGCGAAGCAACTAAGCCCGTGTGCCACACTACTGAGCCTGCACTCTAGAGCCCGTGAGCCACAGCTACTGAGCCCGTGTGCCACAACTACCGAAGCCGGTGCACCTAGAGCCTGTGCTCCACAGCAAGAGATGCCACTGCAATGAGAAGCACGTGCACCACAGCAAAGAGTAGCCCCCGCTCGCAGCAACTAGAGAAAGGCCGCGCGCAGCAACAAAGACCCAACGCAGCCAAAAAAAAAAAATACATACATATATATATATATATATATATATGTAAGATTAAACAATTTTGAGTCTCAGACCTTGTATTACAGCACAAAACTAAGAACTACTTACCAAGACCTGTTACTACCATGGCTCCAAGATCAGCTACATAGTTTCCTTTGCGAAATGTAGCAACTCGTCCACCCACACGATCCTGTTTTTCAGAAATTAAATGGCTAAAATCATAAATTCTAGTTTAACCATAATAACCTGGCAAGGTACCATCTCAGGGCTCTTTGATAACTTAAAAAGAAAGGTGTAGTTAGAGTTTACATGGAGTACGATGTGAGCACAAAGAGCAAATGAAGTTTAACTATTTGAGAGAGTGGTAGGTAATGAATGACATATAAAAGGAACAGAATTAAGTGATGTGAGGTAGGAAACAATTTTGACACCCAGAAGACATACTTAGTTACTGCTACTATTAGCCACCTACTCCAATGTCTCTAACACCAGTTGTACAGGCTGAGCAAGGGCCACTCACATAGAAAATATCTGTTCACAAATTTCAACACTAAAGGCCATTTTTCTACCATCATGTTCTGACTCTTGCCCCACAGTGTCAAAGTCAGCTGTGAATGATCTGATAGATGACTTCTCTGACAAATGCCTCTCCAGTGCAGCCCCATGCCCAAGGGCAGAGTGTCTACTGAGCATGAACTGTTGACAATACCTCTCATTTCTATACAGGCCCAAGTGTTATCTTTGCTGACTGTAGATTTTCAAGTATGGGGAAATCTTACTGAGCTGCAGTGATACTTCAGTCATGGATTACATGAGAGTACTCTGTAAACTCCAAACAAATGAAAAAAAGCAAAACAAAACAAAAACCTGCACACATGGGTAGGAATCATAATGATCCCATTATTCCTTGCTGTATTCTTTGTACATAGGAGACAGAGGGCACACAAATGTTTTCTGAATTAATTAATAAAATATTAAAGTAAGACTGTATCAGCAATTATTTAATTTTGATCTCCCCATACTCTATTTGAAAAGAACATTTTAAAAAATTAGGAATTTGTAAAAAGCAATTTAGATTGCCCTGCACAAAACATTTTGAAAGCTTTTATAAAATTTTAGATTGTTTAGGTTATGTGAGAAGTGTTTTGTTGTTGTTTGGTTTTTGTTTTTTTTAAATGGTAGGAGTCAAGGGAGGTCTTTAAGCCACTGAAAGATAACTAAATCTCAAAAATTACTCATGAAAATGATTTGAATAGTAACATCCTAATAGGATGTTCTTTTTTTCCACTCTGTGCCATCATCCCCATCCTCTTTCAGTTTCCATTTCTCTCTCTAGGACTAATGATAAGGAGCCAGTATCTTGGCTTCACCAGGCTGTAAAAGATGGCTGCTGTCTGAGAAGCAACTCCTTTCTGTTTACAATCAAACAGAATACAATTCACTCTGTCCCACCACTAAAAATAACTGCACCCTGTAAAGGGTATGTCTGAGAAAGCCCCCTAATTGAAAGTTAGCTGCAAGAAACAATGACCTGAAAATATACATAAAAGGGCTATATGGATTATTTATAAACTCTAAATACTCACTGAGCACTTTTCAAAGTTTTACTGTCAAAAATGTTTTATCCAATGTAGTTAACACTATCAAAATACCTTGAGTATTATTTAAATCAGTTTGGTTTAGTTCAATTTGTATGATTCCTTAATTTGCAACAGATAATTTCCTTACCATATTTCCATTAGGCTGGGCTTCTAAACCCAAAATAAAATTCTTACCCTGGCTTCCAGAAGTGTGACATCCATTCCAAAACTTTGTAACTGACGAGCTGCTGCCAAGCCCGAGACCCCAGAGCCTATAATGATTACCTTTCCCGTCTTTTTAGCTAAAATTAAAAAATGAACAAAAATTAAAATACTTTGTTGTAGGTTTAAGAGCTTTTATTTGTCATTTTTTTATCAAGAAAATTTCTAGGTTCTTAACATGTTATGACGTCTCACAAAGTAAACAATTCAGAGTTATTTTCAAAATATGAAAACTATATGAATACAAATTAGCAAATATCTGAAACTTATAAACTTTAATTCAATGTTGAAAATTCATAAATGAAATCCTTTATCTTAAGATTTACTTTCTCATTACCTCAGCCATGTGCTTCAGCATCTGTGACCCTCGGTTAATTTATTATGAATAATCTCCCACATTTACCTCACAATTATACTTAGGACAATTTGAGCAGTCAACCAATCGATCCTTAAAGCTATTTTCTTTAAGCTCTACTTCTGCAGTCTTTAGTTTCCTTTTTTGAAAAATTATTAAAGCATAAATATAAATGTATTATAAATAAATAGATAGATAGATGTATTAATTCCCAAAATATCCCAATCTTCTGATTCCTGGCAGACATTATCCAGACACCATGAAAGGGGTAAAAAGCATTTAAAAAATAAAAATGCAACCTTTAGCATTGCATTAAAGAACTGGTTAATGAGAGAAAACAAACTTCCTACTTTATAACTGATTTTTTCATTTTTAATAAATTTTATTTTTAATTGTTTTTTCTTAAATTGGAAATTCAGTATCTTTTACCAAGTATTTATCAAACCAGAAATTATAGGAAATTCACATTTACAAAGAGATTTTACTTTAAATTTGACTTTTAAGAAGATAAACTTGGGAATATTTTGACTCTAAATATGGATTTAGAATTCAAAATAAAATGCTAAAAAGCCTCCTGGAACCTAATTTAAAACCATAAAATTCATTGGCCAGGTCCTTACTTGGGAGGGGCTTTATCCTCTTATAGATGCCGAAGTTGATAAGACCGTGACGCTCTAAATAACTGTGAACTCGGTGGACAAGCACAGTATCACCTACAGAAAAATGAATTTAAAAACATGTTTATCTTTTTAGCACTTTAAATGGAAAACTCTTTTAACTCTTCTTCTACTTCTCCATCATGAAGTCATTCTATTCATCTTTTCTATAAGCTTCAAGTCATGTGACTCCTTTAGAAAAGTAATTCTTAGAACTATTAATCTGTGTGGTAGTCCAAAATGCATATCACATAATTTCCAATTTTTAAAAATGACATCCCATTACAGATGAAATGAAGGACAAAACCAACCCTTTTAAAAGTAGTATTATGCTCATTTACTTTGGCAAAAACTTTACAAGACTGCTGGTGGCAAGTGGGAAATGAGAAAGCCATATAGACAGCCAACTGAATGCCACCAAAGTACTCTGTGGATTAAAGCTGGAACATAGGTCTGGAGAAATTATTAGCAATCTGTGAACTCACTCACCTGTCAACACAATTAAAAAGTTAGAAAAACAATTACAAACACACAAAATAGTTTTGCTGCAAGGCTCATTTCTGCATAGCACAAGAAGATGAAAATTCATTATCAAGCAACCATGAGCTTCTGGGAGGAAGTATCCATTTTCAAATCCAGTTCAAAACCAGTCCTACTGAACACACTACTTACTGTTGTAAGGCGCTTCTAATTGTTGGAGAGTAGCCTCAAAGGTCAGCTGAATCTTTGGATTATCCAACCACAACTGCAACTGTATTTAAATGATAGAAACTGTATTACAATCAAATAGACATATACCATTTGATCACTTTAAAATATCTTTTTAACTTTAAGGCCTCAAATATAGGTTTTCCTTTCAGTGAAACAGTAAGGGTTATATTCCTGACAAAGAAACTAATGAAACACAAAACTGTCAAATGAGTGAATTATTAAAGAAGCTAGGAGATATTTAGCCTGCCTAGTAACTTGCCAAGATCATACAGCTGTGGAGCAACAAGAATTTAAACCTGGGTTAGATAACTCCAGAGATCCTGAGTAGATACAAAATCAAATGATCAATCAGATATGTGGGGAGGTGTGTGTGCAAAGGATAACTCCTCAGTTTTGGGCTTGCACAACTAAATGAGTTGGTATGCCATTCACTGAATGAGGGACACGGAAATAAGAGATAATGAGTTAAGTTTCAAGACAACAAGAGGAGGTGAAAGACTGGCATCTAGACACATAGCTGGGGTTCAGAGGAGAGTTAAGGTTTAGAGACACTTGCTTATGGGTGATAACTGAGGCCAAGTGTGTAGAAGAGGGCTCCTAGTGGGAAAGAACAGGGGAGAGAGGAGAGGACCTTAAGGAACTCTAACCAGTTCACATAGTGGCCTGTTGTTAAGGATAAGGCTATAAAGCATTCAGAGAAGACAACGAGGGAGGCAGGAGAAAAACTAGAATAATGTGTTAAGCTAAGGGAGCTGTGTATTTAGGAAAGGAGAAGTCAATTATTTTGAATACTGCTGAAAAAGCAGTAAGATGAGGAATAAAAAATATTATGGTACAATCAACGGGCTCTAACATGAATTCTTTTCAAACTGAATATATGTCTGCAAAATGCAAGACCAGCTGAATACCATCATATTTACGTCTTAGCTAAAAGTTAATAAAGACTGCTCCATAAACAAGTTTCAAAGAAGGAATTAAAGTGTAAATAAATTCAATTACAAAGAGATATGACCAAATCCATATGGACCCTCTGCTTTTCTCTGTGGCCACTGTCAAAGGAAAATGGAATTCCTCAAGCACACAGTGGGCCCAAGTCCACCACTCCTCAACACAAGCCTTCTTCCTCCTTCCATCTTATAATATAAAGGTCAGGTCATAGGTTCTAGTTGAATAATCCTAAAGTTGTGGTTTTAAAATCTAGAAGCAAAAGATGCAGTTTAACACGAGAGAACTGACACAATTCTTACAGGAAAGAATGACTTAAATTCTGTTTTATAGCCAGAGACCACAACTCTAACCTGGGCTAGTCCTTCCCCAAATCTGGATTTCTGGTCACAGGTAATGAATCAGAGAAAATAGAGATCACTATAAATCCACCACTCAAATTCAAGTAAAAAGTAAAAACTCCCCTCAGGATGAAACAAAAAAATGACAATTTTGTCTGAAATCCACTTAGAAAAAATGTTGACATGCTACACACAGAAGCTGATTCAATTATAAATCAGCCTCAGAAATGCACATTAAGAATTTTCCATTCACTTTAAAAAAATCACCCTATTTTCCTTCACAAAAAAGAACTTTTATTCCGTACTACAAAAACCTACCAATCACTCTAGATGAATGGCATTTAACAATCCAAATTTAGCAGTAGTTTTGCAATGTAATGGTCAAAATAAAGACGTTAGTGGTGGCTAAAAAGACATCTCTGAGCTATATCCAAAATAACTGAAATTACAACATGAATTTCTTCTACTTTGTATCACTCCCGAGTACAATGAATATGTTCTGAACAGTATATAAAGAATTTCTGATGAATAAAGGACATTAAAGAAAAATTCACAGAAGAAATACAAATGACTAATAAATGTGAAAAAGCAATCAGTCTAAGTAATCAAAGAAATGGAAAATAAATGAAATGATTTTGGTCTACTACAGCAGCACAGATTATCATCATTTTAATCACAAAAACAGGGCAGGGTAATGAGGGTGTCAACTGGGTCAGCCTCTCTGGGAAGCAATCTGACAACATGTATCAAATCTTTAAAAGCGTTCATACTTTTTGACCAGGTAGTTTTCCTTCTAGAACTCTATCCTAAGGAAATAACCAGAGATAAGAGTCAAGAATGTATAAAGCTGTTCAGAGCTTCATTATAATAAGCAAAAATGGACATTTCAATGCCCAACAGTTAAAGTATGACCCAACTGTCAGACAAAAAAATATTTTGCCAACATTAAAATCAATCATTTAGCCAGAGGAGGAAGATGAACCAGATGAGTAGAACAGAATAAGGGTTTCTCTTAACCTGGGAAGGAAAGACAAAGTGATTATTTTTAATGTATATTTTTAAAAAAAAGTTTATAAAGATTCTTATTGTGTGTTTATGAGGTTATGAGGAATGAAAAGGATCCAAAGAATGCATGGAAGTAGGATCCCAATTTTGTAAAAACAAAAATTAAATATACATTTAAAAAAATACCTGGAGGAAAAAAAACCTAATTTTTAACAGTGGTTATCTCGGAATAATAGTATTACAGATAACTTAAAAATTCTTTCCTCTCTTTCTATTTTTCCCCCCATATTCTATATAAAAGTAATATGTACCTTTTACAATTCAGGTGGAAAAAAGCTGATTGGAAACTTACTGTGCGGTTTCTAATGAACAGAAAAACCTTCTGGGTCTGCTGTGGTCCACTGATGATATCTGGAAAACAGGCTGCTTCTTGAGAAGTCATCCGGTCATGAGGAAGTCTACTCTGGAAAGCTGCACCCTCCACACCTAACAAAGAAAAGCAAAGGACTTCTGGGAAAAGTGCAAGTGAATACAAAACTAGGGATAATGATTATGCCTCAAACTCCTTTCTCGCCTGAAGAACCTCTGCAAAGCTTTGCCTTACTTGCAGACTGATCTCACTTCCTTTTTTAAAAAAACTTTCAATTTGCTCAAAAGCTGAAACAGCCTTAGGATTTAGTCATTCTTTTGAGCTTAACATTCCAAAAATCAGTTTACTAATGAGTGAAACAATATACCTTATAAAGCACAAGGCATTTAGAATGTTTTCTTCATCCACAAAAAAACTTTAAAATATTGGAGGATACTCTAATTAAAATTAGCATTATTAAAAAAAAAATTAGCATTATTGATAATATACAATAAATTTTAAAACTAAAGAACCAGAGTAAAGGAAAATACACTAACAAGAAAGCAAAAGAGGCTATGGAGTGAAAAACACAATCACATGCCTTCTTCTAGGACTACAGCAGGGAACATGAAGAGGACTCTAAGGTTTAATAACCAACACATGATCTCATCAATGGCACCATCCATCAATTCTCATAGCTCAGTGCTGGCAAGCAGTGAGAGAAACTACGTAGACTACATGGAGAGAAAAGAAAGCAAGGAATTCGCCTTTTCTGGCAGAAACATTAGAAATGCTTTACTACATATTGCAAGTAAAATATTTTACTGCATATACTATATAGTAATATATATACATAGTATATATATAACTTATATAACAAGTATAATTCTTAAAACTGGGTATTAAATTGATATTTGTATAAGCCGATGGTTAAGTACATCTTTATAAGATGTCCTTAGAAACATTCACATATATTTTACTTTTATTTCTAAGATGATCTGTCCCTGGTAGTCTAGTGGTTAGGATTCGGCGCTCTCTATCTAAGATGATCTTACAAATATATACTTAACCATCAGCTTCTGAACATATCAAGACACAATTTAAAGAGTTTCAAAATTCAATACCACTGAAGTAATTATATAAGTAACAAGACAGGCACCAGATATCCATATTTAATCATTTTAAAGCACATAAAACAAGAAGTTGGAAACACTGATAATGGAAGCAACATTAAAGGAAAGGCATTAGTAAGATTTGGAGAATAAAAAGAACAAGCCAGAGACCTTCAATATGGCGGAGGAGTGAGACGTGGAGATCACCTTCCTCCCCACAAATACATCAGAAATACATCTACATGTGGAACAACTCCTACAGAACACCTACTGAACGACGGCAGAAAACCTCAGACATCCCAAAAGGCAAGAAACTCCCCACGTACCTGGCCATGCGGCTGACAGGGTCTTGGTGCTCCAGCCAGATGTCAGGCCTGTGCCTCTGAGGTGGGAGAGCCGAGTTCAGGACATTGGTCCACCAGAGACCTCCCAGCTCCACATAATATCAAACGGCGAGAGCTCTCCCAGAGATCTCCATCTCAACGCTAAGACACAGCTCCACTCAACAACCAGCAATCTACAGTACTGGACACCTTATGCCAAACAACTAGCAAGACAGGAACACAACCCCACCCATTAGCAGACCCACCCATTAGCAGAGAGGCTACCAAAAATCATAATAAGGTCACAGACACCCCAAAACACACCACCGGATGTGGTCCTGCCAACCAGAAAGACAAGATCCAGGCTCATCCACCAGAATACAGGCACCAGTCCCATCCACCAGGAAGCCTACACAACCCACTGAACCAACCTTAGCCACTAGGGGCAGACACCAAAAACAACGGGAACTATGAACCTGCAGCCTGCAAAAAGGAGACCCCAAACACGGTAAGTTAAGCAAAATGAGAAGACAGAGAAACACACAGCAGATGAAGGAGCAAGGTAAAAACGCACCAGACCAAACAAATGAAGAGGAAATAGGCAGTCTACCTGAAAAAGAATTCAGAGTAATGATAATAAAGATGATCCAAAATCTTGGAAATACAATGGAGAAAATACAAGAATCGTTTCACAAAGACCTAGAAGAACTAAAGAGCAAACAAACAATGATGAACAACACAATAAATGAAATTAAAAATTCTCTACAATGAATCCATAGCAGAATAACTAAGGCAGAAGAACAGATAAGTGACCTGGAAGATAAAATAGTGGAAATAACTACTGCAGAGCAGAATAAAGAAAAAAGAATGAAAAGAATTGAGGACAGTCTTAGAGACCTCTGGGACAACATTAAACGCACCAACATTCGAATTATAGGGGTCCCAGAAGAAGGAGAGAAAAAGAAACGGACTGAGAAAATATTTGACAAGATTATAGTTGAAAACTTCCCTAATATGGGAAAGGAAATAGTCAGTCAAGTCCAGGAAGCACAGAGAGTCCCATAAAGGATAAATCCAAGGAGAAACATGCCAAGACACATATTAATCAAACTGTCAAAAATTAAATACAAAGAAAAAATATTAAAAGCAGCAAGGGAAAAACAACAAATAACATACAAGGGAATCCCCATAAAGTTAACAGCTGATCTTTCGGCAGAAACTCTGCAAGCCAGAAGGGAGTGGCAAGACATATTTAAAGTGATGAAAGGGGGCTTCCCCGGTGGCGCAGTGGTTAGGAATCCGCCTGCCAATGCAGGGGACACGGGTTCGTGCCTCTGTCCGGGAAGATCCCACATGCCGCGGAGCGGCTAAGCCCGTGAGCCACAACTACTGAGCCTGCGCGTCTGGAGCCTGTGCTCCGCAACAAGAGAGGCCGCGACAGTGAGAGGCCCGCGCACCGCGATGAAGAGTGGGCCCTGCTCGCCGCAACTGGAGAAAGCTCTTGCACAGAAACGAAGACCCAACACAGCCAAAAATAAATAAATAAATAAATTTAAAGTGATGAAAGGGAAAAACCTACAACCAAGATTACTCTACCCAGCAAGGATCTCATTCAGATTTGACGGAGAAATTAAAACCTTTACAGACAAGCAAAAGTTAAGAGAATTCAGCACCACCAAACAGCTTTACAACAAATGCTAAAGGAACTTCTCTAGGCAGGAAACACAAGAGAAGGAAAAGACCTACAATAACAAACCAAAAACAATTAAGAAAATGGTAATAGGAACATACATATCAATAATTACCTTAGGGCTTCCCTGGTGGCGCGGTGGTTGAGAATCTGCCTGCCGGTGCAGGGGACACGGGTTCGAGCCCTGGTCTGGGAAGATCCCACGTGCCACGGAGCAACTGGGCCTGTGAGCCACGATTACTGAGCCTGCGCGTCTGGAGCCTGTGCTCCGCAACAAGAGAGGCCGCGATGGTGAGAGGCCCACGCACCGCGATGAAGAGTGGTCCCCACTTGCCGCAACTAGAGAAAGCCCTCGCACAGAAACGAAGACTCAACACAGTCATAAATAAATAAATAAATAAATAAATAAATAAAAGACCGTGAATTTCTTTAAAAAAAAAAATAATAATAATTACCTTAAATGTAAATGGATTAAATGCTCCCACCAAAAGACACAGACTGGCTGAATAGATACAAAAACAAGACCCGTATACATGCTGTCTACAAGAGACCCACTTCACACCTAGGGACACATACACACTGAAGGTGAGGAGATGGAAAAAGATATTCCATGCAAATGGAAATCAAAAGAAAGCTGGAGTAGCTATTCTCACATCAGACAAAACAGACTGTAAAATAAAGACTATTACAAGAGACAAAGAAGGACACTACATAAGGATAAAGGGATCAATACAAGAAGAAGGTATAACAATTGTAAATATTTATGCACCCAACATAGGATCACCTCAATACATAAGGCAAATGCTAACAGCCATAAAAGGGGAAATCGACAGTAACACAATCATAGTAGGGGACTTTACCACCCCATTTTCACCAACAGACAGATTATCCAAAATGAAATAAGGAAACACAAGCTTTAAATGATACATTAAACAAGATGGACTTAATTGATATTTATAGGACATTCCATCCAAAAACAACAGAATACACTTTCTTCTCAAGTGCTCATGGAACATTCTCCAGGAAAGATCATATCTTGGGTCACAAATCAAGCCTTAGTAAATTTAAGAAAATTGAAATCATATCACGTATCTTTTCCGACCACAGTGCTATGAGACTAGATATCAATTACAGGGGAAAATCTGTAAAAAATACAAACACACGGAGGCTAAACAATACACTACTTAATAACCAAGAGATCAATGAAGAAATCAAATGGGAAATCAAAAAATACCTAGAAACAAATGACAATGAAAACATGATGACCCAAAGCCTATGGGATGCAGCAAAAGCAGTTCTAAGAGGGAAGTTTATAGCAATACAATCCCACTTCAAGAAACAAGAAACATCTCAAATAAACAACCTAACCTTACACCTAAAGCAATTAGAGAAAGAAGAACAAAAAAACCCCAAAGTTAGCAGAAGGAAAGAAATCATAAAGATCAGATCAGAAATAAATGAAAAAGAAATGAAGGAAACAATAGCAAAGATTAATAAAACTAAAAGCTGGTTCTTTCAGAAGATAAACAAAATCGATAAACCATTAGCCAGACTCATCAAGAAAAAAAGGCAGAAGACTCAAATCAATAGAATAAGAAATGAAAAAGGAGAAGTAACAACTGACACTGCAGAAATACAAAGGATCATGAGAGATTACTACAAGCAACTATATGCCAATAAAATGGACACCCTGGAAGAAATGGACAAATTGTTAGAAAAGCACAACCTTCTGGGACTGAACCAGGAAGAAATAGAAAATATAAACAGACCAATCATAAGCAGTGAAATTGAAACTGTGATTAAAAATCTTCCAACAAACAAAAGCCCAGGACCAGATGGCTTCACAGGCAAATTCTATCAAACATTTAGAGAAGAGCTAACATCTATCCTTCTCAAACTCTTCCAAAATACAGCAGAGGGAGGAACACTCCCAAACTCATTCTACGAGGCCACCATCACCCTGATACCAAAACCAGACAAAGATGTCACAAAGAAAGAAAATTACAGGCCAATATCACTGATGAACATCGATGCAAAAATCCTCAACAACATAATAGCAAACAGAATCCAACAGCACATTAAAAGAATCATACACCATGATCAAGTGGGGTTTATCCCAGGAATGCAGGGATTCTTCAGTATATGCAAATCAATCAATGTGATAAACCATATTAACAAACTGAAGGAGAAAAACCATATGATCATCTCAATAGATGCAGAAAAAGCTTTTGACAAAATTCAACACCCATTTATGATAAAAACCCTCCAGAAAGTAGGCATAGAGGGAACTTACCTCAACATAATAAAGGCCATATATGACAAACCCACAGCCAACATCGTTCCCAGTGGTGAAAAACTGAAACCATTTCCTCTAAGATCAGGAACAAGACAAGGTTGCCCACTCTCACCACCATTATTCAACATAGTTTTGGAAGTTTTAGCCACAGCAATCAGAGAAGAAAAAGAAATAAAAGGAATCCAAATCAGAAAAGAAGAAGTAAAGCTGTCACTGTTGGCAGATGACATGATACTATACATAGAGAATCCTAAAGATGCTACCAGAAAACTACTAGAGCTAATCAATGAATGTGGTAAAGTAGCAGGACACAAAATTAATGCACAGAAATCTCTTGCATTCCTATACACTAATGATGAAAAATCTGAAAGAGAAATTAAGGAAACACTCCCATTTACCACTGCAACAAAAAGAATAAAATACCTAGGAATAAACCTACCTAAGGAGACAAAAGACCTATATGCAGAAAACTATAAGACACTGATGAAAGAAATTAAAGATGATACAAACAGATGGAGAGATATACCATGTTCTTGGATTGGAAGAACCAACATTGTGAAAATGACTATACTACCCAAAGCAATCTACAGATTCAATGCAATCCCTATCAAACTACCAACGGCATTTTTCTCAGAACTAGAACAAAAAATATCACAATTTGTATGGAAACACAAAAGACCCCAAATAGCAAAAGCAATCTTGAGAAAGAAAAACGGAGCTGGAGGAATCAGGCTCCCTGACTTCAGACTATACTACAAAGCTACAGCAATCAGGACAGTATGGTACTGGCACAAAAACAGAAATATAGATCAATGGAACAGGATAGAAAGCCCAGAGATAAACCCACGCACATATGGTTACCTTATTTTTGATAAAGGAGGCAAGAATATACAGTGGAGAAAAGACAGCCTCTTCAATAAGTGGTGCTGGGAAAACTGGACAGCTATATGTAAAAGAATGAAATTAGAACACCCTCTAACACCATACAAAAAAATAAACTCAAAATGGATTAAAGACCTAAATGTAAGGGCAAACACTATAAAACGCTTAGAGGAAAACCTAGGCAGAACACTCTATGACATAAATCACAGCAAGATCCTTTTTGACCCACCTCCTAGAGAAATGGAAATAAAAACAAAAATAAACAAATGGGACCTAATGAAACTTAAAAGCTTTTGCACAGCAAAGGAAACCATAAACAAGACGAAAAGACAACCCTCAGAATGGGAGAAAATATTTGCAAATGAAGCAACTGACAAAGGATTAACCTCCAAAATTTACAAGCAGCTCATGCAGCTCAATATCAAAAAAACAAACAACCCAATCCAAATATGGGCAGAAGACCTAAATAGACATTTCTCCAAAGAAGATATACAGATTGCCAACAAACACATGAAAGGATGCTCAACATCACTAATCATTAGAGAAATGCAAATCAAAACTACAATGAGGTATCACCTCACACCAATCAGAATGGCCATCATCAAAAAAATATACAAACAACAAATGCTGGAGAGGGTGTGGAGAAAAGGGAACCCTCTTGCACTGTTGGTGGGAATGTAAATTGATATAGCCACTATGGAGAACAGTATGGAGGTTCCTTAAAAAACTAAAAATGGAACTACCATATGACCCAGCAATCCCACTACTGGGCATATACCCTGAGAAAACCATAATTCAAAAAGAGTCATGTACCACAATGTTCACTGCAGCTCTATTTACAATAGCCAGGACATGGAAGCAACAAGTGTCCATCGACAGATGAATGGATAAAGAAGATGTGGCACATATATACAATGGAATATTACTCAGCCATAAAAAGAAACAAAATTGAGTTATTTGTAGTGAGGTGGATGGACCTAGAGATTGTCATACAGAGTGAAGTAAGTCAGAAAGAGAAAAATAAATACTGTATGCTAATATATATGGAATCTAAAAAAGAAAAAGAAAAGGTTATGAAGAACCTAAGGGCAGGACAGGAATAAAGACACAGACGTAGAGAATGGACTTGAGGACACGGGGAGGGGGAAGGGTAAGCTGGGACGAAGTGAGAGAGTGGCATGGACTTATATATACTATCAAATGGAAAACAGATAGCTAGTGGGAAGCAGCCACATAGCACAGGGAGATCAGCTCGGTGCTTTGTGACCACCTAGAGGGGTGGGATTGGGGGGTGGGATAGGGAGGGTGGGAGGGAGATGCAAGAGGGAGGAGATATGGGGATATATGTATCTGTATAGCTGATTCACTTTGTTATAAGCAGAAACTAACACACCGTTGTAAAGCAATTATACTCCAATAAAGATGTTTAAAAAAAAAAAGAAGACGAACAAGGCAGGTAAAGATCTAACTTAGAAAATTATAGCTAAGCTATTGAGGTGTTGTTTCCACAAAGACATCCAAACACTGTCTAGGAAAAAATAATGGTTAACAAGAGGTTAAGCAAAAATGTCTAATGCTACTGTGGGCTGTACATTAAGAAATACTGTTGTTGGAGACAAGAAGAAAAATTCATCCATTCACAGGAGATTATGAGGGCACAAATACTGTATTCACAACAGTAGATCAAATCAATAATCCTCACATTTAATGAATCTCAACCTAAAATTAAAGACTGTCAGGAGAATGAATTACTCCTTAAGGAAAAAGATAATCAGTAACAGCCATACTGTGGAGGGTGAAGCATGAAATTAAGGCATGAAAAGAAGAAATGCTGACTATCAGACATATAGGTTATTTCAGTAATTTGAAAGTTTCGAAAACTATACAGCTTTTTTTTTTTTTTTTTGCTGTGTTGGATCTTTGTTGCTGCACGCGGGCTTGCTCCGTGGCACGTGGGATCTTCCCGGACCAGGGATCAAACCCATGTCCCCTGCGTTGGCAGGCAGATTCTTAACCACTGCGCCACCAGGGAAGCCTCAACTATACAGCTTTGATGTCCCCAGTCCTGTACCCCCAAATCAAAATAAATAAACAAAAAACAAAGCCAAGTCCCAAAACATGTCACATTTATAAGAAGCATTATCTACCCAATAATCCTGAGTATTTGGACCAAATACCTCTTAATAGGTTACTTCTTGGTATATTTCATGTGTATACTATTAATAAGACAACCAATGAACTCTGTAAACTCTACTTCTCCCTCCCAAAAATAGGGTAGTTTTCTTTCTTAGCTATATTATCTTCTATATATATGTTTAATAAGTGGTCAATGGACATCAATCCTACTGCAAAATACTATTGTCAATGACAGCCAGAAACACCATGTGGGGAAATAGCACTAAATTTTATATTATATTTGGTTCCTCATTCCAAGTGTTCTTATCAACAGAAATCACTCCAATATAGTTGGCTAATTTGGGAAATAGGTAACAATTAAGAAATTTTATATCAGTCATATGACAGTTTTAAATTATCTTTGAATCAAACATCAAAAGTTTAACAAAAGGAATTAAAGAAGCCAAAAGTTGTAACATTAATGTATATGTGGAATAACTGTTCTCCATCTCTATCTTCTATATAACATCTAAAAAACCCCCCAATTATTCTTAAAAATAAATTTTTAAAAAATGAAAAATGGTCCCTAAAAACTCAGTAATTATTGCCTTCCTTCTGGTTTTTAGGGATGAAAATTACTATTTCAAAGAAGGAAACCATTATCAAAATCAAGGTGACAAGTGTGCAAGATTTAAAAATCTAACTTTTTTCCAAGGAAACAAAAAATGTTAATTTGGAACCTAAACTGCTCAGAAGCTAAATCAAAACATACTTTCTATAAAATATTTCAAAATGAACTAACAAACCACTCTGGATAATCTAACTCAACTATCTCCTTTAGAGGGAAGAACCTTACAGAATACAATTGTCTTCAGTATAATATCCTGATTAAAAGTAGCAGTAAAAAAAAAAAAAAAAAAAAAGTAGCAGTAGTACATATAATTCAGGAAGTATTTACACTTGGCTCTGGAATACAGTTTTATACTTTGGTGTTTGTGTGTACTTAACAGAGTCTGGTATTCTGGAAATCTAGAATGTTTCAAAGATGCTACCTTAATTTTTTAAAAGCCCCAAGGCTGCCTACATACCAATCTTGCCCTCTGTTCAATTCCTCTTTCTCACCACTTCACACAGGAAATTTCCAGCATCACCTTTCAAAATGCAGTCATGCTAAAGCATAATTGCCTTTTCTAATGGTCTGATTGGCTCATGCTTTCTCTCTAAACACAGTAAAAGTAGTTAAATATTTAAGGGACTAATTTAGACCTTTCCGGATATATCAATTAGGCAGAAAAAAGGAGGGGGGAAGTGAGGATATAGGACCGCTATTCCATGAAATCATTTCCCCCCTGATTCTGATATGACACAGGTAGCATCTTGAATGAAGTAAGAGAGATATAACAGAAAAGAAGGCCTCCATGAGTTTCTTGCCTTTTCCCCCCCTTTATTAACGTAGATAAAATTAACTACAATTAGATTTCTAGCTAAAGAGGGAAAACAAGAGCCTGATAGGACGTACATATAAACTTCCTAAAATTAGTAAGTTTAGATGCACCATATCCAGTCCTATAATAGTTTAAAAATAAAAGAATAAAGAATAGGGGGAGAAGAGAGAAAAAGGAAAAAGAGGAGGATCCTATGATTTCTTATGCTTTAGATTTTTTATTTTTAGCACAAACGCACACTTTAAATGATTCTATGAGGGAGGGTGTAAGGAATAGTCTACGCATAATAAACGAGACCTCTGGGTTCTCACTCCTCCACAGTTGGGTATATTCCTGGTCGAGTCATTTAACTTTGTGTTTCAGGACCTGATAAAACAGGGGTGATACAAATACCACCTGTTTGAAGGCAGAAAGCTAGGCAAGATGACCTCAAGTTCCCTTCTAACTTTTAAGATTTAGGATGTAAATACCAACTTGGTATGATTTTTTAAAAGTCAAGATGTGATCCTGGTCCCAAGATACTCATGACGGTCATTTGGTTTTGTTAAGAGAATAACGTTGATCACTTACAAGCATACGTTTCTAACTTTGACTGATCATCTCACAAATGCATGCTTCTGAACAAGGTGAAAATCTAAAGAAGAGATCTTGAAGGGTTCACAATAGTCACCACCATTCCTGGAAACACTTAAAACTCATGTTCTACTAATATTAAGTCAGTAGCACCACAGTTCTATATGAAAGTCTGCTTTTACTTTCAGCAATACAACATGTTGTTTACTTAAGCAAAAGAGTAAACTTATTTATTACTCATGTAAAAACAAAACAAAAAGAAACAAGAAAACTCAATTTATTTCTTCAAGATTAAAGCTCTAAAGGCTATCCCTGACCCTCAACAGTTCCATGGAAGATCCAATTGTGCATCATTTGATGAAAAGCATTCTTGAAGATTGATCTGCCAGATATAGACTCTGAATGAGAATTTTAACTCCTCTAAGACAACCATGTACTGATTATCAACCTCCAATCCTTTGAATAGCATTTAAAGAAGTCTACTTCTAACATTCTGGATCCCCTAAGTACTAATTTCTGTATTAACATTGAACTATTTTTGATCCAAGAGGGTAAAATACAAATATTCCCTGGACCTGCTGTACACAAACTATAATAAACAAATAATTTTAAAGTAGACTTAAGAGTTCAAAAGTGACAAACTCCAAAAGTGATACCTATTCTAAGTCTATCAAAATGTATATATAAACTAGTTTTGAGCACTGGCACACACAATAACATCCTTTATGAGGTAAAGGATGAAATCCAGATATTCTACTTTGGATTCTTGGAACAAACGTTAACTGTTCCAGATGGGCCCCTATAAATCATTTAACCCTTTACATTTTCCAAAAGTTAAAATCTCATAGTTTGGTCTGAAAAGAAACAGCACTTCAAACAGACTTTTTAACAAAGATTAATTTTCATGTGAGAAACAAAATGTTTAAACTGCAAAATGATTAACTTTGTAATGTTAACTGAAAAAACTGTATCCAATACCACTTAACAACCATTTCTCTTGCCCACATAGTTCCTCTGACTAATCCTAGAATGCCTTTCCATCCTGTTTTTCAGCCTATGGCTTCCCCTCTGTGTATAAAGTTATTTTTCTTTGTAAAGGTCCCATGATTTCTAAGTCTATGTTTTATATCATGTTTACTTTTACTATAAAGGCTGCTGGGGAGAAAAGTACCCGCCATCTCCTCAAAAACATGAAGAAGAGTGGAGGGCTGAGATCGGCCTGAGGACTTCAAAAGGTTTTGCTTGCCTTTGTTCTGGCTACACTTTCTCCTATTATACTACTCTGTCCTGTGGGTTAAAGTTCCCCTGCGCTTCTGGCTAAAATGTGGGTACTACAGCCAAAAACACTTGCAAGCATCAATCCCTGACTTGGCGGCTCTTGCTAAGTGGCAAGCATCTAATGCCACCCTCACCTGATGCTTGGCCGTCTCCATACCCTCCAGAACTGTCGTCTTGAAGTCCTCCTGCTTGCCCTGTGGAAGGAAAGAGGAGAACTCAGGGACCTTACTCCATAAATTGAGATAATATCTGGACATAAAGGCCTAATAGTTGGCGACTCACGAATTCACCACCAACTAGTAAACGCATATTCAGAGAGCTCCTTCTTCTGGAATCAAGGCCCAGGGAATCACATTATAGTCTTCCAAATTCTGGTCAGGAAACTTCAACTTTACATGCTGATTCTTGTTGAAAGGTAGGAGAACAAAGTATGTAGTATTTCTAATTGCTAAATCCTTGCTGTCAGTCTTAATAGTCAAGGTTGGATGGGGGAAAAGGGATTCCAAATGTCTTTTACTACTTGTTGGTAGGCTGAGAGTGGGTGTGACATGGGCTCTAGGATCTGGAGTTGCAACAATTCAGCATCCGCTCAATGTCTCTTAAACTTTACCTTTCTATCTAAAAGGAATATATATAAGACAACAAGCAAAAGACATAATTTTAATGAAAAATTCTCCCCTTGACTTCAAAGAAGGGATGATAACTAAGAGATTCAGTTCCAAAAGAAGTTTCATTCACTATACATACTAGACAGTGCCAGACCTGAACATGCCAGTGCTTCCTCAGTAACACTTTAATTAAACCACCATAAAACACCTCACAGTCATATGCCAAGTACTGTAGATAGACATAACACAAGGGGGAAGGCTGGAGCAGGCAAGATGGTGGGGGAGCTTCTACCTCAAGCTTCACAATAAGCCTGCTAAGAAATTTTCCTCATTGATTAATGTACAGAAATAACTTTAAGAAAAGTATCACAGCTTGCAAGTTCAACCTGAGAAAGTTAGGATAGATCATCTTCCAGACTCTTCCAAAAATCAATCACCAAGACAGATGCAATGATCCTCTTAAGCCTCTCACCTCCTGATATACTATGGGAAAACTACAGTGTGATCTTTGGAAGATATGAAACACCATCCCCCAAAGATCTAAAACTGGACACTCTTCATTAAACAGTTTATTCTAAAAGAATCTCAACTAGAAAGCAGATTGATTATTCCACCATTTGAGTTAAAAGGCAGCAGGAAAGTAAAACTAACATAGCCCCCTTACTGTAAGAATGATCCCTGGTCTGTGAGACTTAAAATGACATTTTCATCTTTAAGTATATGAAGGTATTCATACATAAATGATTTCTGACAATATTATAATGTGTTGCTAGATGGTATATGGTCTGCTGAAAGTAGAATAGAATCCCATCCTAAAATTATTTCACATTGCTCTTGTATAAACGGTACTTTAGGTTCTAGAAGGTTACGCTTCTCAGACAAGGTACAAGGTATATGATTTGTTGTTTACAGCCTTTGGAAAGGGCATATAATTATGAAGAGATAACTCCAATTATGAAATCCAATCTGTAAACTTATCTTGAAAATGCAGGCTGTATATTTAAAATTTTACTTTTGAAGTTTAAATTAAAAAATGTTCATTCTTAATAACTTATGGATTTATTCATTTAAAAGTCTTTCAGAGTTAAAAAGTTTCAGAGTTAAAAATTGTTGTCATTATTTTCTTTGGTTCCAAATAGAACCAAACTAGACCAGAAGATTAAGCTATTATTTTAGAAGGGGGGAAAGGGGCTGAAAACAATGAAAGAGTTTCCAAGAAGAACATTTAGGCATTAGGAATAATATAGCTCTTCTTTCTCAAATTATGTTTCTGGCTTCTTTAAGAAAGAATGAAAACAACCATCTCTTCTAATGATGGCATCTCACCACTTCTTAATAAGTAAAAAACAAAACCAAAAAACACTTTCAAGTTTGCCATTAAGACTGAATTATTTTACCCTTTCTATCATTTTCCTTCTTCTCCCACTACATGTCATACAATATGCTATTTACTGTACTTATTTTTTTTTCCTGTCAATGTTTTTTCTTAATAGAAATATGGATTTCTTACCCCTGATTTATGTGCTCAAAAGGTCAACAGGCTGCTCTTTTACAACAAGGTAAGGCAGTCTTTTTTGCTGTCTGCTTTTGAAAAGAGGTACTAACAAAATTCTTAGAAAGACACTGTCCTTTGATGAAAATACGCAGGAGAAACATGGAAAATATTCAATACTCTGGAAAGATTTTTAAAAGGTATCTCTCATAGCAACAGAAAGTCAAAAAAGAAATGAAACTCTAAAATACTACTTAAGCAGAGAAACAGGAGAAAACCAAGCAGAAGATGATATAAACGTGAAAGAAATGATGGAAAACAAAAAGTGCTTACAATTAAGTAAATGAACAATATATTTGTCTCTTGAATTGATGAATATTTATAACCTGCTTGAAAGTAAAGTTGCTATTTTCTCTCTAATCGCAATATACTCATGAGTATTTTGAGGGTGCCTACTTCTCCAAAGACAGCGGAAAACAGCACCATTTTTATTAGTGGTATTCTAGACCAATTCTTCCTCTTTTTTTTTTTGCTTTACCAGCTCTCAGATTCTTTATTTTGCCAGCATGCTATAATGTTTAAAGCACAGAATCATGCAATACAATTGGCGTAAGAAAGTCTTATAATTACATATTAATTTCCTTTATTCTTTAACAGAATACTCATTTTATTAAGAACAGCACACATACAAATGTTTGCAGCTAACTTTCCATCCAGGTAGTGTCTCTGATTAAAACATATAAAATGCCATATTCATTTGCTCTTCGGGTCTTTCGGGCCTAGAACTCTGCTTCTGACAGTGGCACAAAGACATGGAACAGCAGGCAAATGTGGTTGTTATCTTCCATGAGCTCAAATTCAAAACAGAAGATGAAAATATACACAAGCAACTTTTTATTATCACCTTGATTTTGGCACTACTGAGTGAGCAGACTTCCTTTTGTTTTCACACACCCCCGCCGACAACACACACACAAAATCCTCAACTTTTAAGTAGAGACCCTAATACAGTTTATTTGTGCATATCTTCTCCAAGTTGAAAATAAAATCTTTTCGGTTTATCTTACATAGCAGCCTTTCAGTTGTCCTCTAATAAATCTTCTACAGATCTGTTAAGTTATTCTTGAAGAACAGTTAGGTATTTTAGTTATAGTCACACTACTGAATTGTTTTTTCATCTTGATTCAAACTCTCAAGAGACCACTCTTTCAGCATCTTAAGAGGAAGTCTATTACATTCAAATACTTTTATCTGGCAGGCATAGAGGTGAGAATCATTGGTGTGTTGTTCCCAGGAACATACGGAACAACATATTCATCACATTTTGACTATTTAGTTTCTTGGAATCACATTAACTGATAACTTTGTAAACATTTTGAGGAATTACCAAATCTTCTAGGAAGCAATGCTCTTTAGACAGAAAATCAATTCATCAAAATTTATTTAATCAAAAATTTACCAAATTTACAGAATGAAAATAACTGCCAAGGATTGACTTCAATCGAACCTAACACACTAGCAAAGGAAAAAAACATATCAAAAGTTAAAACCATCTTTGAACACACAAGTTTGCACTATATTAACACACTAGTTGAGTTTCTTACTTAATCATCTCACAAATTTAATGTTTACTGAACACCCATCCAAACTGCCAAGCACAAAATCAAAAGTAGAAAAGGCTAAGTCCCTATTTTCAAAGGGCTTATAATCTAATTGGGGAAAGATGAAAAATATCCAGAAAGAAACTTTTTTTTTTTTTTTTTTTAAAGGAAACAAGAAACACACACTTGGGGGAAATCAGGGAAGCTTTTCCGAACAAATCCAGAAATTTGGATAGACTGGGGTGGGGGGTGCGGGGGACGGTGAAACCACAGCATGGTTCAGAACATTTACAAAAGCAAGGAGAAAAACCACAGACATGGTATGTACGAAGAATCGCACACAGCACCCTGCTTAATGAAGGAGATGATCTCAAAGAGCAGTGGGAGACACAAAGGATAAGCAAAAATGGGCCACTTTCAGGGCCAAAATTTAAACTTGATCTTAATAGTAATGCAGGAGAATAGTATTTTTACCAGGAAAGCAACAAAACAAGTTATATTTTAATCAGTTTGTACTAGATGGATTAGAGGAGAAAGGTGATGTAGATAAAGGAGATCCAGTCGAAAGACTACTGAAATAATTTAGATGTGAAGTGAAATCCAGCAGAATAAAAAGGTGACAGTAAAAATGGACAAGGTGAAGAGGCTGTGCACAGGAAGACACATGACTTTACAAGAGATCTGATGAAAGAGATAAGGGACTTTCAAGATGACTCCAAGCTTCCAAAGTTCAGGAGAATACTAATACAATGGAAAAAATGGGAAATCTGGGAGACAGATTAGTAAAATTAAATGGAAATACTCTAAAGATGGTTGGAAATTAAAGACTAGAACTCACAAGTGAGAATGGGTATAAGAAATTTTAAATCAACATGGAGGTAAAAAAATTTTGAAGCAGCTGTATGATTAATCTCATAAGGAAAGTCACAGTTTCAAAGAGGAATTGGTCAACATAAATGATTAAAAAAATAAAAAATAAGAAAAAAAAATGAGAAAAATGAATTATTGGTGACCATCACCAAGTCGTGCTGCCTTCCTGTCCCTGCTGTAGTGAGAGGTGGCTTAAAAACACCTTCAAGTATACCACTCTTGCTTGATACATCTCTTTCCTGCTAACTTTTTGACTATGATTTTTGGCAGAAGAATAAATGATCTACAGCAGCTCAAAGAAACGCAAAGCAAAGTAAACTGGGCTCAGAGAGGCAGACTAAACTAGCCTGAAGGAAGAGCCTCGGGGATTCCTCTGAAGCACATTAGAGGCATTTTAAAACACCTAACACCGATCAATACTCCCCAACAAAATTAACCAAAACGAAACCTCCAATTAGAGCAGCAATTCTAGGGTTACACTGTCGTTTAAAATAATGAACTGGGACTTCCCTGGTGGCGCGGTGTTTAAGAATCTGCCTGCCAATGCAGGGGACACGGGTTCGAGCCCTGGTCCGGGAAAACCCTACATGCCGCGGAGCAACTAAGCCCGTGCGCCATAACCACTGAGCCTGCATTCTAGAGCCCACGAGCCACAACTACTGAGCCCGTGTGCCACAACTACTGAAGCCTGCACGCCTAGAGCCCGTGCTTCGCAACAAAAGAAGCCACCGCAATGAGAAGCCCATGCGCAGCAACAAAGACCTAACACAGCAAATAAAATAAAATAAAATAAAATAAAGAACTAAAATAGATAGCCTTAAAGTCTAGAAAGCAGGAAAACAATGCTTCCTGAGGTAGGAGCCTGCCTGGAATTTTCTCTCTGTACCACTGGAGAAGCTGTAGCACTGCTTTGCTCCTGAACTTAACACTGGGGCAGAACTGAGAGGCTCAGTAGCAGGGATCCTATATAAAAGAAAGTAAAAGCCCTACAAGCTAGGGAAGAAAGCAAAGGTTTTGTAAGCCAACTGAATGAACTGACTTTTTCACATGGCTATTTCCCTCCACATTCCATAGACTTTCCTTACTTATTTTGTTGCAAAATCTTGGTTTGTAGTTCACTTTTCAAAATGTTGCAAAGAAAGCCCACAATTCAGATGCTATGTTATGTTGCTCAACTGCCAAGCTTAAGCTGTGTTTGAGTACAGGTAGTTTTTTAAAAACAAAGCTTATTTTTCTAGTTATTTACCTGTTTTTAAAAAGGCCAATATGGAACTTTATTCTGGAGCTGCTATTAAAAGAACCATTTTAACTTTTCACAACTGATAACCATGAGTGTATTTCCCAACAAGAGAGTCCCCTTTTCCTGCTTATGTAACAGTTTTTCAGAACTCTGGCTACCTATATCTTCCTGGGCTATGATTAGAGGCTCCTTCCACCTTAAACATGATTTAAGTCTACAATGCTATGAAAAACATACAACTTCTTAGGCTTTAATTAATCATATGTATTCGTCTATCTTCAAATATCAGAAGATGCTAAAAAACAGCAAAAGCAAAAATAATTCTGTTTTCAAATGTTTAAAACCTCTGTGATCAGCAAATATGGCAAAATTTAATGTTATATCTTGATAGTTGATATATGGATTTACACTGTTATTCTCTGAGGAGAGAAAGTCTTTATTAGAAAGTACCAAGATTTGCCACTCCTCCTATGATTTAACATATAAAAGCTTAAAGAACTATTTTGCAAAAAATGATCTATTCACATTATTGAAAATGGGCTACCACATACACTTCCCAGTTTCCAAAAGTGACAGAGTATGTATGTCAACCTAGTCCATTACCTAACCTGATTTTTTCCTGACTAGAACACTGATCTGATGCAACTAGAGATTACCATACTAAGTGAAGTCAGAAAGAGAAAGACAAATACCATATGATATCACTTATACGTGGAATATAAAATATGACACAAATGAACCTATCTAAGAAACAGAATCATGGACATAGAGAACAGACTGGTGGTTGCCAAGGGAAACGGGGTTGGGGGAAGGATGGAGTGGGAGGTTGGGGTTAGCAGATGTAAGCTTTTATATACAGAATGGATAAACAAGGTCCTACTGTACAGCACAGAGAACTATATTCAAAATCCTATGATAAACCATAATGGAAAAGAATATTTTAAAAAAGAATGTGTGTGTGTGTGTGTGTGTGTGTGTGTGTGTATACGTATAACTGAATCACTTTGCTGTGGAGCAGTAATTAACACAACACTGTAAATCACCTACACTTCAATAAAATAAATTTAAAAAACAACACCAACCCACTGTATTCCTGGTTCAACTGTGTTTAATAAATGCAAGACATCTGTACACAAAAGTGGAGCCCATATCTTCTCATATGATCCTCATATCAAGCCCCATTTTTCAGATGAGAAAATCCTCAAAGTATCCTGTTCTTCTATTATCCATGATCACACCAAATAAAGGATGGTAGCAAAAGAATACAAGGAGATTACAAAAATAAAGTTGCTCAGCTAAACAAATTACTATTTTGCCTTAATAAAAAATAAAGCAAAATAATCAATAAAATAAAATCATTAAGAAAAGCAGGTCAATCTCTAAAGACCAAACATAACTTGGTAGCATCTGATTCAATGGTTCTTATCAGCCAAAAGCATGAACAGTTAAAAATCAGGGCTCTCAAACTGCTTCTTAAAAGCCTACCTTCATTCCTTCATGTTTAAAGTAAAACTTCCAAAATCCAATTTTGGGAAAAACATCTGAAAACAATTTCTGCAGTCTCACCATACTTTGTATATACTTTTATTGTATTGTTTCTTCATTGTTGTCAATTAATATCTGTAACCCTAAACTGGACTGGGAATTCTTTGCAGGAGGACTTAGTCTTCAGCCTTGAACCCTCAGAATCCAGCACCATGCCTGGAACAAAGCACTATAGTTTTACAATTAATGTATGTAGAATAAAGTGAATGAGGAGCTGCACATTTGAGAAAATCTTATTTTGTGTAGAAAATGTCTGTATAAAAATTTTCCCCTCCACACCACCAATCCCCTACCTTGTTGGGTTTCTTTCTTTTTTTTTTAACTCTTCCTGTAAGTAAAGAAGGATCTGAATACTTCCTTCCTTTCCACCCTTTCTGCCTCTAAGTCTCTCCACATTTTTACCCTGAAATGTAACATCTAAGAGTATTTTGCCTTCTATTATACATTTATGTATACATCTGTATCTCATACTAGGCTATAAATTATCTGAGAGTGGGGACCATGTGTTGGATAGTAATATACATCTTGGTCCATTTTTAGTAATCTCTCAAAATACAAAAATTTTGTTGAATTGATCTAGGTTACCTTTTCGGCCTGTGACATTTTCCCCCAGCTCTCTAGTAAGTTATTCTGGAGCATAGTTCCAAATCAGAACACTGAAATGATGCTATACAAAAAAAAAAAAAAAAAAAAAAAAAAGGTTGGAACTTCCCTGGTGGTGCAGTGGTTAAGAATCCGCCTGCCAATGCAGGCGACACGGGTTCGAGCCCTGGTCAAGGAAGATCCCACATGTTGCGGAGCAACTAAGCCCGTGCGCCACAACTACTGAGCCTGTGCTCTAGAGCCTGCGAGCCACAACTACTGAGCCCGCGTGCCACAACTACTGAAGCCCGGACGCCTAGAGCTCGTGCCCCACAATGAGAAGCCACTGCAATGAGAAGCAAGCGCACTGCAATGAGAAGCAAGCGCACTGCAAAGAAGAGTAGCGCCCGCTCGCCGCAACTAGAGAAAGCCCGCGTGCAGCAACGAAGACCCAACACATAAATAAATAAATTTATTTAAAAAAAAAAAAGCAAGAAAATTAATCCTAGGTCTGTTTTCTAAATGTATACATCATACTTCATACGATGAGAAAATCAAATGATTTCAGGCACTTAGTTGACACTAGCAGGCCAAAATGGCAACATAAACAACTCTTCAGGGATCAATTTCCTAGCAACTTCTACTAAACCTACAAAAGAGGGTCTCCTGCTGGGTATGGGGGCTGTGCACTTGTAGGCATGGAGAGAGAAAAGGCTGGGATGTGCCACTTGAGAGTACTTACAGCCTGATACACGAAAGTATTCACCTGAACTCTGGCCATAACTATGCACGCTGCCAAATCCAGCACTTTTACTGACTGCAATCAGTATGACTGCCTCATAGGAGAGATGATCAGGGTACTTTATAAACAAAGAAATATGAAAATATAAGGACCACTGTACAAATATTGGGAACAACCACTGATTTTTTTCTTTTAAAGTAAGGTCCATCTTCAGCTCTCCTCTGGTCAAATTCTATTACACCGAGTTCTAAAGGATAGTCCAAAAGATTCTGCCTTTTAGATTTTTGCTACAGCAAATAAAGCAACTCATCAAGTTTTAGGTCAATCTCTTGTCAACAGTATTTATGATCAAATTTCACTGAATTTTAAGCTAAATTCTTCTACCCATACACGTACATTTTGTATATTTTATATAAATTTAGTATTTTTACTAATTCAGGTTGCATCTCCTTTTGTGTGATTTTTAAAAATACTTTCAATCTACAGCATGACTATTACATGAACAAGGCCTCCAAATTATTAAAACCACACAGAATTTTTTGTCATAGCAATCTCTCACATCTCATTGTTTTATAATTTGTTTAAAAGCCTACATCTCTTTCAAACACATACACCAAACACATCCAGAATTACCATGCACAACAGAGAAGAGAGCAAATACTTTCCTTTGTTTATATTCTCACCAGAATCCTTATTTTAAACAAGGAGATAAAGTGATTCTTCCCACAGTCATTCAATAAAATGGAATATAATAAAGTCGTCACCAACCAGCTAACAATATCTAACAAAATTGATTTGAAGAGTTAATCAATGGTTAATGGAAGCCTTTGAGCTTCATTAGAGTATTAGCACAGCACTGAGCCTGGAAAAATGGTACGCATACAGACACATGCACATACATACATATATTTCAAACATACTTCTGATGTCTCTATTGAGAAATCCATTAACGTGAAGAAGTCTTAAGAAAGGCATCTTAAAAACCCATTTCAAATTTCATTTTATTTATTTTAGAGTAAGTTTCCATACAAATCTTAAGCTATACACAACTAAGCTACTTCTAACCCCAAATGTTAGAGTTCCTAAACAGGAATCCCAAACCAGAGTTCCTAAACAGTAATCCAATACAAAATTTAAATCCAGGAACTACCAGTGAGATTTTTCTGCAAAATTTCAACTGCTGAAAGGCAGTGAAGGGAAAAAAACTATGTTTTGTATGAAAATAAAAAAGCGAAGTGCTAGCAAATTAGTTAACTTAGTCAAACCTCACTGAGGAATAATCTAAGGTATACAGGGTAACAACTGAGTCAAGAAGGGAAGAAAGCTTTTCTCCAATAGAAAGCTACTTTAACAGAGCGGCAATTATTCTAAACCAGTATGTAAACTCCAACCGAGATTTTACTCTATTTTATAGACGCTCCACTATTATGTGACACCACTAATAACCAAACACTCAATTCCAAAGACAACCTGTTCAGGCTCAGCTGCCACTTTTATCTTGATAGAAAAGGTACCAGAAAACCAAATAAAACCATCGTTTGTTAAAACAAATATATTCAGAAGTGTATAGTAAATATAAAAATACATGGAAATGTTTAAGAAAACAAATTAGGTGAATTTTAAACATAAGCAGCAATATTTAGTATGAAAAATACATTTACCCATGTGACTACCACAGAACTAAATGCCACATTGTTATAATTAAAAACTGACAAATCTACAAACAGTGTTTAACCCAGAACAGAGAACTTTTTCCCAATTAAATAAATCCAAACAGAAAAAAACCCAAACCTCCTTTTTTTTTGGCCACGCCGTGCAGGCTTGCAGGATCTTAGTTCCCAGACCAGGGATCGAACCCGGGCCCAGGCAGTGAAAGCGCCGAGTCCTAACCACTGGACCACCAGGGAATTCCTGAAACCCAAACCTCGTTTCCCAAAAAATTCAACTTTGATATTGAGAACATTTTTCCATTGATCAAAATCCAGTAAACTCAATTACCAAAATAGCCTAAATCATCTCTCCAATCCCAGTCTCTTTACTCCTTTACTTTGCCCTTATAGAGCACACAGACTGATTTTTCCAAAACACGTATTTTGGTACAGCACCTTCACTCAAAAAACCTCAGTGTTACCCATGACCAGATCCTCCCAGTGCTTAAAGGACATCAAGTTCAAATTCCTTAGCCTGGTAACCAAGGCTCCAACCTTCGTTTCTGGCCTCCTCTTAGAACTCTCCTAGAGGAATCTTCTCCAGTCAAATCATTTTACCCACTGACTTCAGAATACCTCGTGCTTTCATAATTAACAAAATATTTTATTCTTCTTAAGATTAACACTGTGGAAAGCGAAGCAAAATTTTCTAAACATGTTTAGAAGCCGGTAAGAATGAAATGTAGTCAAACCTTATATATTTTAAGAGAGTAAGTTAATGTCTAGTTATCACCTAAAATAACTGAAAAGATTTGGTAAAGAACCAGACCCACATCTTCTCTCAAGATTTTAAGATACGCATATGGCAAGGCTTTCATTCAATTTTTGAATGAAAACTTAAGTGAAAAAACTAGTTCGGATAAGACAAGAGATTTTGGAAACCCTGGACAGTTTCTACATACTTGAACTTCCCTGATAATATTTATTCACCATGAGGACCCAAACTATTCTAAATTCTGCAGGCCAGTAAGCTACCACTACTTTTCCAGGGTAAGTATTCCCTAATTCACCCTACAAATGTTTAAAAAAATGTTTTTGAGTTGTTTTAGAGGAAAAATAACTTTATTTTCATAACCACAAATAATTGGTAAGTTTTGGCTGTTATCAGCACACCTCTGAGCACTGAAGATATCCTAAACTTAAGAAACAAAACTTTAATTTTCTCCAGAATATTAAATAGTTTAAAACTTAAACTAAACCACTGGATTAAAATTAACTAGAACATAATGGCATAAAGACAGTTCCCCAAATCCTAAATCCCTTTGCTAAGATATTTACTTTTGGGGACTTCCCTGGTGGCGCAGTGGATAAGACTCCATGCTCCCAATGCAGGAGGCCCGGGTTTGATCCCTGGTGAGGGAACTAGATCCCACATGCATGCCACAACTAAGGACCCTGCGAGCTGCAACTAAGGAGCCCGCCTGCCGCAACTAAGACCCAGCACAACCAAATAAATAAATAAATAAATAATAATTTTAAAAAAGATATTTACTCTTTGTAGGAACAATATCTGACATTTATGGAAGAAGGAAAACAAAATAAAAAGCCTCTTTCACAAAAAAGAAAACACCAAGACTTGGTTTAAAATTTTCAGAGGACAAAGTGTATATCAACTTGATACCTTACGGTAAATCAGTTTCTTACTGGAGACACTGACAACTACACAAAAAAGAGGGTGAGGCAGTATCTGAGATATCAGATCATCTACTGAATAATAGAGTCCTTAAACTAAGAGATCAGCAGCCTCTGGAGCTATGTAACAGCTATCAAAAGGATTATCCCCATGTATCTCATTAGCAAATCTACAGCAAAGGTAGAAAAAAAGAAAGGCAAGAATCAAAGTAGAACATAGAAGAAAGGAGTAGAGAGTCAAGGCAAGAGTTGGGAGTAAGGACAGAAAGAAGAGGAGAGAGCTAAATGTAAAAGACTAGGAAAAGGAGGGAAAAAAATCAACAAAAAGAGAGGAGGTGTTGTTGAGGTACATTTGCCTCAGGGACATTACTCCCAAAGGTAATATACCACTCCCAGTAAGTAACTGTCCCATAAGTTATTTTAAGAAAATTTTAGGAAAACCATTCTTAGGAAATCTGATTCCTGAGAAGATTTAAACCCAGAATCTATCTTTTTCTAAATGCTCTCAAACTGTATTCTTTTATTATATTTTATTACAATTACTGTAAATTATAAATTTTTATTTTTGAGTTTTAGCCAGAATCTGTTTGATAAGTTCTAAATCTAAGTTTAAATTAATACCTGATTTGTAATGCTCTCTAAAAGAATTGGTGAGGTGAATGGGCCTGGAGCTACTGGAAATACAGAAAGTATTTTAAGGAGAAGAACTTAGTAAAAACTCAAATTCTTCGAAGAAGAGTTAAAGAGTAGCCATTAATGGCAGAAGATATGAAATATTAATTAAGATTCTACTTTTGTTTGGTCTCTCCAAAACAAAAGGGTATTCCTAATTGGTTTGGGTATCCTCAGTAGGACTCACTGAGGGGATGTTAGTGAGAATTCTTTTAAGATGTTTGAACCTCTGAAAACAGTACTATAGGCTCCAATAATCTTTCAATGTCATAGGGAAGATTGTGTGACCTTAGAATCTCTTCATAGCCTTTTCTTATACCATTCTTTTGACTGGAGGGCTCAATAACTAAACAATAACAGGCACTTAAGTCTTTTCTTTTTGACTTCAGAATGTATTTTTATCTTTGTTCACCAGGAAAAGACCCTTTTCAAAACTGATCCACACCACGAAGGTTTTATCTGAAAGTATCTAACCATGAAGTAAATGGCATAATTTAGCCAGAATAATTTCTGAATCATTCTATCTCTAAATTCTGAATCAGAGTTATCCCTGAAAGGTTTGGTTCTTCGGGTTTGGCTTTCTGTGCATTTTCTCCAACTTTCCAGCTGCCTTACACAGCCATTATCCTTCTACCCTCATTCTTTACTTTCCTCCTATATGTACAGACACACACAAAAAGAATGTCAGTACCATTATGTATATATGCATGTATATTTATGTGTGTATACATGTACATGTGCACACACACAAAAATACACATGGCCAATATAAGAGTATAAACCAAAGACATAAAGAACATTGCAGAATAGGAATAAATTCATTTATTCTTATTTCTAAGATAAAACAAAACTGTGGTTAGTTACTACAACTCACCAGATGGTTCCTCAGGCTCACTTTCATTTTCTTCCTCAGGTGGGGCTTGAGGGGGTGGTGGGGGAAGCTTCTTTTCCTTCTCTGCTTTAGCATTTCTCTCTTCTTCTGAATAATACTCGTCTTCTGAGAGGTTGGCCAAACTTTCATCCATCTCTCTGTACTCTACCTATATGGAGATTATACCAGGGAAAGCTAAATACAATGGACATCTAAAGTCAGAAACTCAGTTTGGAACCATCAGTAAATATGAATTGTTTTCTAACTTCAATTTTTAAGGAAAATAAGCGAATAACAAGGAACAAGCTAGCTCATAATAGGTAACCATTAAAAACAAAATCTCTCATGAAATAATCTTGTGTCAGTTCAGATTTAGCCCAAACTGTAACTTTTACATCATAGTATTGAAATTCAAATCAATAACTCTGAGGCTCTCTACAAATAAAAATTAATTGTGTGTTTGTGTGTGCACCTATACGTATGTATATATCATGTTCACATACTGGAAGTTTCAACAAAAGACTAAACTAGCCCTCAGTCAGACAAAAATACAGTTAGCTAGAATAACAAGTCTGTCTAATGCCAATCTGTACTTCTAACTACTATTCCACAGGTAAATAGCAAAAGAATTCTAGAAACCAAATTGAGGAGTGGGGAGGGTGGGCAGGGAATAAAAGTTGCAAATGGCAACAGTCAAACTGAAACAATAAAAAGGTACATTTGCTTAAAACAAAAACAAAAACAAAACACTGGTGACCTAAGAGAGTTGAATGATGAGAGCAAAGAATCCTTATTACAACAAATTAAGGAATAAGTCATGTGGAAATGGAGACTACAAGCCTTACTACTAATTCACACAGGTTACAAAGGGGAAAACCAGGTAATAAGTAGAAAGAGGAAGCAGTCTTAATGAATGTTTTATTGGGGGGTAAAGCAACTTAGGATAGGGAAGATTATTATGGACCTCTTTGTTAAAATGTGTATTACAAACAGTCATCAACCTTGGAACACTGTCAAATCATCATTTTGACCCCCACCCTAACAAGGAAGCCCCAGAAACAACAGCTCTCTATTCTGGATTCAATGAAAAGATAAAATGAATAAAATAAAAAGTATTTATTGGAGGTGGAGACAGGGCAAAGACAACATGGCTTCCAAATATAATATATTAGATTTCTGAAATGCATCGTCCTGTGGATTACAGTGAATGTAATCTATTTTAACTTTCGAAATATCTTTGAAATCGCTCCAGATGGCTGGCTGCTATTATCTGTCTTCTTTTTTTTTTTAATGACATGACCACAGGATTTGGGTGGTGGGGGAGTAGGTAGCTAGGGGAGTTAAGAGTTTTACTGAAAACAGGGATTGGGTTAGAAAATGGAAACAATTATGGATAAATTGAATAGCTTTGACCTGTGCTCTAAGAATTTTATTTAACACATGAATAACTGTATTTATCTATCAAATTCTGAACTGAGAACATGGCACAATGGAGAAAATGATTATGAATGAGTATCTCTGCCCTTAATAAGCTGAAACTCTAGTTGCAAACAAAAAAACCTGATCAGGTAAACATCTCAGAGACTTTACAATAAAATCTCCCAAAAATGCAGATAACAAACTTTATCCTACTTGACTGAGATTAAACTGTTAGCAACAGACCTCAGGATAATGGGTAAAGCAGCAAGGAGGGAAAAAAGTTTCAAAGAGGGAGCTGGGTTAGAAAATGTAATACATGTTTACAGTATGCAGCTTCCTTTCACCTTTTACCCCTCAACAGTGCTTGATCCCTCCCTGTCCCAAAGATTCAGCCCTTTAATCCCCTGCCCATCAATCCTACCCATTCAATCAATAATCACTTAACAAGTGCCTACTGTGGAACTGTGCAATGTGCAAATTCTGAGACAAACACAAACAATAATATACGATCCTCTCTACTGAAGTAGTTCAGCTTTTGCCTAAGACACCATGCCCTTTGAAGGAAAAATGAATCCAAGATTAAAGTTAGGGAAGCACTGCATTCTTTATAGGCCCCCTCTAGGAGCGTCATAATACATGTTAAAAGTACTGAGAAGTTTCACAGCAAAAACAATCTTTTTTAATATTTTTTAATCCAATGTTTTGATGTAATAACTACTAACAAGGAATACACTTGGAAGAGGCTGGTCTAGAGTTCTTAGCTTTCAAGAAAAAAAGGAGATCAGCAAAATACCTAGAGATAGGAGTAAGAATATCTAAAGTAGTATTTAACAACAACAGAAAAAGAACTGTGTTCCACAGAACCCTTGGATTTTTGGGGGATTTCATTTATTAATTTTAAAATGTATTTTTAACATGAGTACTCGTATGTGTTAAACCAAACTATAACCCTTTAGAGATCACCAACACATTAAGTTGTACTACTTAGGTAACTCAATTTTGGGTAGACTGAAGAATAAAATTTCTTCTGCCATCTCTGTTCAACTGAGAGAGTGTCCTGAGATGGAAAGACAAGCTAAAAACAAGGAAACAACCTTCTGCACTACCACTACTTGTCAATCAGTACAATACTTCATAAACAAAATACAGAAATTATTGAGGCTGCAACTATTATGCTTAACCTCCACTCTCAAATTTGGCTCTACCAAAATAGCCTCATTGTCTCAAAGACTGACAACTAAAATAAATGTTATAAATTTAAACTTGATATAAAACAGGCAAGTAGTATTTTATTTTGGGATTATGCATAAAATTATATTTTGTAAAAATGGATTTCTCCACTTATGAAAAAGTTTAAAAACCATCTGAAAGACTCATACAAACTATAAAAAATAAAAATTATTCCCCTGAGAAAAAGAATGGATGCTATGAACATAAAGGAGTGGGAATCTTTTATCCCTAACTAAAATCCTCTGAGACTTCAGAGGTGCTACAACTACTTATAACCAAGTACAAAAAGGTGTCCCAACAGGCAGATGAGTCAGTAGGGTACTTGTTGTTACCTGTACACCCGTGACTCTCAAATTTATATCTCTAGTCTCTCCTATCTCTTCCACACCCTTGCTACAGTGATTCATTCACTTCCCAACCACCTTAAAGCTCCAGTCTTTTAACAGTTCTTCCTTGTAATTCACCTAGGGCACAACTGCCAGATTAATTTTCCAAATACACTGTACGTATTTCCAAATACATTCATTTTCCAAATGAATGCCAAAACTGTCAAACCAGCATATAAACTCTCTAGCTCTAACTAGTCAAATTTACCTCTAATCATTTTCTAACACACTAGTCAAAATCATCCCTAAACTCCCTAAAAGCTACTCCCACCTTTTCTGTAAATCCAATGCCTAAAATTCAAGGCCCACCTCCTCTGCAAATTACTCCCTAAGTCTTCCAAACTTACAAATGTATCTTTCCCTTCTCTAAATTCTCATAGCACTTATACTTCATAATCTAGTGCAATGCTGTCTGACAGAATTTTCTGTGATAATGGAAATGTTCTCTATCTGTGCTTCCAGTAAGGTAGCACTAGCCACCTGTGGCTATTGAGCACTTACCATGTGGCTATTTAGGATTAAATTAAAATTAAAAATTCAGTTCCCTCAATCTACTAGCCACATGGTGAGTGCTCAATAGCCATAGGTGGCTAGTGGCTACCATCCAGGACAGCACATATCTAGTATTTGGCTCTCTACAACCTAGATGCAACTCTACAACACTAATGATCCCTCCAACTTATCTTGCTCCTAGAAGAACCTCATTTCCAATTAAATTCATTTGCCCATTGTTCCCAACATTCAGTTGTCCACTCTGGACTCCCTGTTGCTTCTCAAACCACTTTCTATTATATTCCAAGCATTTTTCACTTCCTTTTCTTCCCTAGTAGTACTTAATCACTGGGTACCTACTTACTTATGCCAGACACTGCAATAAGCATTTTATTTACATTATATCTAAACCTAATAATGTTACAAGGTAGGATTTATTTTTCTGAGGAAATGGAATCACAGGAGGATGAGTTAACTCCAGAAGTCCATCCTTTTCCAGAACACTTTAAAAAATTCTCTCCTTTTCCAAGGCCCAGCTCAAGACCGCCATTCCTTAAGCTGTGTGGTGTTCCCAAAGTCTCAGCCCAATTTAACAATTTCAAACCTTAAATAGTTTGCCGTAATGTTAGCATAGATATTCAGAGGTGAATTTATTCTGAAACTAATGAAACTTAAGCCTCAAGGACCCTCAATTGCATGGACTCCTTCCAATACCCTGAACCTAATTTTGATTACATAATTATATATATATTTACTTATTTATATAATTATATACATGTTTATGCATATATAAATTGTTTTTAAAAGAGGGTCCCCCCCAGGGACTTCCCTGGCAGTCCAGTGGTTAAGACTTATTGCTTCCACTGCAGGGGGCATGGGTTCAATCCCTGGTCGGGGAACTAAGATACCATATGCTGCACAGTGTGGCCAAAAAAAAAAAAAAAAAAAAGTGTCCCCCCCCCCCCAAAATGAATAAGCTCCCAGGCTATAAAATATAGATATATCCCCTGCATAAACTCTTGAGACAAGGCCTTGAAGCAAGGTCTATCTACAGCAGACTCAGCTTCCATTTTACTCCTTTATGGATACTCTATCCCTTGAGGTCTGTTTCCTCTGGTTCCCAAGACTAGCTATGAATACGTAGGTCAGCTTCCCCAGTTCTTTACTTCCTAGTTGCTCACCAAATAAACACATAACCCATTTTTCTTTTGAGAGTTTCAGAGCTAATCACAAAGGAAAATTAAACACAGGAGAATTACAAAGAAATCTTATAGCAAGCCCCAAATTAATCTAGATTCAACACAATCCCAATCAGAATTTCAGCTGCCTTTTTGCAAAAACTGATAAACTGATCCTAAAATTTATATGGAAATGCAAGAGATACAGAATAACCAAAACAATCTTGAAAAAGAACAAAGCTGGAGAACTCACACTTCCTGATTTCAAAACATATTGCCAAGCTACAGTAATCAGGACAGTGTGGTACTGGCATAAGAACAGAAATATAGATCAATGGGATAGAATTGAGAGTGGAAAAATAAACCCTTACATTTATGGTCAATCAACAAGGGTGTCAATCATTCAAAGGGGAGAGAATAGTCTTCAACAAATTGTGTTGGGACAAGCGGATACACACATGCAAAAGAATGCCACGTACAAAAATTAACTCCAAAATGATCATAGACCTAAATGCAAGAGCTAAAACTATAAAACTCCTAGAAGAAAACATAGGAGTACATCTTTATGACACTGGATTAGGTAATGGTTTCTTAGATGGAACACTAGAAGCAAAAGGGACAAAAGAAAAAATAAACTGGAAATCAAAATTTAAAACTTTTGTAATCACCGTATATATAGAACTCTAACTACTCAACAATAAAAAGACAACACAATTTAAAGATGAGCCAAGGATATGAATAGACATTTCACCAAAAAAGATATACAAATGGCCAATAAGGACAAGAGAAGATACTCAATTCAACATCTTTAGCCTACATATTAAAACCACAATGAGACACCACTTCACACCCACTAGGATGGCTATAATAAAAAGACATTATCAAGTGTCAATAAGATTGGAGAAATCAGAACTCTCCAATATTGCTGGTGGGAATGTAAAATGATGTGGCTGCTATGGAAAACTGTTTGGCAGCTCCTCTATAAGTTAAACAGAGATACTATACCACCCAGCAATTCCACTCCTAGGTATCATACCTAAGAGAACCAAAAACATGTTCACACAAAAAACTGTACACAAATGTTCACAGCAGCATTATTCACAATAGCCAAAAAGTGGAGATGTCTATAAAATGATGAATGGATAAACAAAATGTGGTATATTTGTACACTGGGATATTAGTTGGCCAGTGAGCTATCAAGTACTGAATGGAAGTACTACAACATGGATGAACCCTGAAAACATGCTAAAGCCAGACACAAAAGGCCACATATTATATGGTTCCATTTACATAAAATGTCCAAAAAAGGCAAATCCACAGTGACAGAAAGATTAGTGAATGCCAGGGGCTGGAGCCAAGGACGAATGGAGAGTGCCTGCTAATGGTACAGGTGTCTTTTGGGGGTGATGAAAATATCCTACAATTGACTGTAGGATATTGTGCTGGTTGTACAACTTTGTGAATATGCTAATAATCACTGAATTACATACTCAAAAATGGTAAATTTTATGGTATGTGAATTATCTCAATAAACCTGTTTTAAAAAAAAATATATGAGGGACTTCCCTGGTGGCACAGTGGTTAATACTCCGTGCTCCCAATGCAGGGGACCTGGGTTGGATCCCTGCTCAGGGAATGAGATCCCACATGCATGCTGCAACTAAGAGTTCGCATGCCACAACTAAGGAGCCTGTGTGCTGCAACTAAGCAGCTGGCGAGCCACAACTAAGGAGCCCGTGTGCAGCAACTAAGAGACCCAGCAGGCAGGTATGCATGCATAAATAAATAAGAGACGCCTCGTTCTCTTAAAAAAAAAAAAACAAAAAACTGATCATCTGGTTTCTGGCCAAATTTTCTATTGAAATAGTCAAATCAAAACCCAACTGGGCTTCTGCCCTCTATTTCATTTCAGAGAGATGGGAGTTGCCAACCTATGCGTTGGTTAAACCGCCCCCCCACACACACACAAAGACTTCCCTCCTTTATACTTGGAGCAGAGTATTCTTGGAGAGAGATCTCTCAAAACTGGGCAATTCAATCTGAGGGCTCTCAATCTGGGCAACACTCAAGAAGCTCCTCATACACACTGACTTGGTATATCCACTTAAATTATACAGAGATAGAAAACTTGTAATATGCATAAATTACATAATTTAAAATATTTAGTTACTTAAAATTATATGTACATATACTTCCAGCTTTTTCAACTGTACCATGAAATCTCCAGAAAAGGGCCAAGTCTAAAGTCTGTGCCCTAGTACTGCCCCAGTGCCCTGCTCACTGTTGGTGTCACATGTGGTCCTTTGTTTCAGAGGCTGATGACACCTTATCACACTGTAAGTGTAGGGCTTACATTCCAGTTCCACCACTTACTTAGCTTTGCGACTCTGGGCAAGTTGCTTAAACTGTGTGCCTCAGCTTACTCATTCCTGAAATGGGGCTAGCAAAACCTGCCAGTTGGTGTTTAGCAAAAATAAAAAGTTGGTGACGCTTTGAACACAGCATCTGGCACCCAGAGATGTGAGTCTGTATATACTGTCCTGTGACAAAGCCTTTTCTTGCCGTATATTTACACCTTGACTAACTGATATTAACCCTCTTAATCAGCTTCCTCACTTGTAAAACTCTACATCAAAAGATCGTTGACAAGATAAAAGGACAAAGAGCAAAACTCTCTAGCACACAGCAAAGGGCTCCAAAAAAAAAAAAGTTCCTTTTTTTCGGTCTTCA
Organism: Balaenoptera acutorostrata; assembly: GCF_949987535.1. Lineage (NCBI taxonomy): Eukaryota > Metazoa > Chordata > Mammalia > Artiodactyla > Balaenopteridae > Balaenoptera > Balaenoptera acutorostrata. Next base: position 18,108,800 of record NC_080064.1, on the reverse strand, counting down.
AGGCTAAGGCAATTTCTTTAGCATCACCCTACAGCTTCAACGTGCTCCCGGCCGAAACACATAAATATTGCTGAGCAGCTTCCAGACACATCTGTGGACAAACAAATGATATATGTCTCCAGCAAGGCCAACCATAACTCCACGTCAGGGAGCCATTTTTCCCAGTCAAGAAAATGAAAAGGTGTACGAGATGTAAATGAGTAAAATACCCCTCCCCGAGATCCCCCTTTCCCAGGACGGCCCGGTCACGGCATGAAGACGCATTCACCACAGGCAAAGACCTTCCCTTCTCCCACCTCACCCAGCCAGCTAGTGGGGAGGTGGGTGGAGGTCGGTGACTGGGGAGGTCGGGGGGGCATGGGGCTCAAGGTCCAAGACCGGGGCTCGCGGGGGTGGGGGGTAATGCGGGCTGGACAACCTCGGGGAAGCTTGGCACCGGGATTTGCAGTTCGAGGGCGGGGGTCGGGCCTCACCTTCGCTCGCTTGCGCCGACTGGTCCGTCGCCCCTCCGGAGTCTCCGCGATTCCCGTTTCCATGGGGGTCGCAGACCCAGGCACGACGGTAGGCCCAGCTTGAGGCCCGGCGGACCCCGGCGGCTCAGCCAGGCCCCCGGGGGGCGAGGCCCGCGGGGGCTCCTTCTTGCGGGGAGTGCGCTCCCCGGCCGCCCCCGGCCCGGCTTCGGCAGGGCCGGACAGGCCCGCGGGCGGCGCGGCCACCTCAGAGCCGTTCTCCGAGCCGCCAGCTGCCCCGGCACCGGCCTCCGACCCGGCCGCCGCCGCCGCTGCCGCCGCCGCCGCCGCCGCGGCTGCTGCCTTCTTCCCAGACAACATCTCGGGCCGCCTGGCTGCGGACGGCCGTAAGGGCCGCTCGGTCTGTCGGTCCGTGAGTCCGGAGTCGCCTCGCTTCACTTCACACAGTCCGCGCGCTGCCAACCGCCGTCGCGTATGCACGCGCTAAGCGCGCTCCGCGCGCTCCCGCCGCGCCCGAACAATAAAGCCGGAGACGCCCACGGCCCCGCCCTCCCCGCTGCCATAGAGCGGCGTCCTCGAGGCTAGAGCGGCGCCATAGCAAATTGCACGAAGCTTTCCTAGAGCGTCTCCTTAGCCTTCGGGGTCGGTCCCAGCACGGTCCCCATTCTAGGACTTCTGGGCCAGACTGTACCTCCGAGAGCAACCATTTCCTCCAGGGACTTGCGTGTATTCATAAATTCATTCGTTCATTCACTCATTCATTCATTCACTCATTCATTCATTCACCTACTCATTCGTCAGTTCAACCAATATTTATTAATGCTTACTACGTGACAAGGGTTTAATTATGAAGTTCTTGCTCTCAAAGAGTTTACAGGGGAAAACACTGATATGTAACTGGTAGATCATCGTATTTACTATTCATAATTGTCCTGCTTCGACTGGGGAAATCTTGGAGAGCAAATGAGTTTCGAGGTAATAAAATGGACAAAAGTTAGGAAATCCAGATATGAGTCCAAACGGGATTGCCATCGCCTCCGGGGCTTTGTTCATGCTCTGTCTTCTGTCTGGACCCCCTCCCCATTTGCACTTCCTCACTCGCACCTCCTCCCACTCCTATGCTCCCATCCCCACATACATGACAGCCTTCCACTCCAGGTTAATTCTTTCTAATGTCGCTGATGGTGGTGGCGGTTTATTCTTTTAATACCTCCAAGAATCCTTCACTGACCCAACACTGGAACAGGCCTTGTGTTCTTCAAGCTTATTTCCTCTAGGACACAGAGCTGTAATCGCTTTTTTACAAGTTTGTGTCTTCAAAGTATAATTCTCAAAAAATACTTCCATTTATACGTGAAGTTCAAGAACTGGTAAAACCAATTTCTAGTGATAGAATCCAATCAGTGGTTGCCTGGGATGAGGGTGGGGGTTGACTTCAAAAGAGCTGGAAAGGACTTGCTGGGGGTGATGGAAATGTTTTCTATCTTGACTGGGGCGTGTATACATTAGTCAATACTCATTGAACTACACACGTAAAATAGGTGTATTTTATTTTATGTCGATTTTACATCAAAGAAGTTGATTTTTTTTTTTTAACTAAGCTAACAGAAAAAAAGAGACAATTAAGTTCAGGAAAACTAAAAGCTATGCCAGAAAGAAAGTGTAATCATAATACAGCACACAGTTCAGCTGTGAACTACACTGACATGTCTATAGTAACATAAGCAATGAATATTGTTTTAACCAAAGGGATAGAATTATATGGGGAGAATGGAGGAAAGAGAAAGTTTGTGGAGGAGAGGCGTGAGAGGGATTTACAGAAGAGGGGACAAAGTGGGAATGGAAGCGGTTCTACATCGGAGCTAAATGCCCAGATTCCATCATGAAAAGATAGTATATAATTTCAAAACTGAGAAATTCAGAAATAACAGTATAAGCATACTACTCAGATATATCAAGATAAATACCAGGAGAAATAGCTAAAAGAGTTGAAATTGGTTGTTTGAGTTGTAGAATGTGAGGGTAGGAAGGGATGAGATAAGAGATGGAAACTTGTTTGTTTTAAACCCTGTAGTTCTATCTGACTCGCTTGCATGCTTAGTAGTTTGATAAAATTTTAAATTAGATTTAAAAAATATGCATATCCTTTTTTTTTTTTAAATAGAGACTGAATTTTTTTTTTAAACAATCACTTTTGTTATTTATTTATTTATTCATTTATTTATGGCTGTGTTGGGTCTTCGTTTCTGTGTGAGGGCTTTCTCTAGTTGCGGCAAGCAGGGGCCACTCCTCATCGCGGTGCGCGGGCCTCTCACTACTGCAGCCTCTCCTGTTGTGGAGCACAGGCTCCAGACTCGCAGGCTCAGTAATTGTGGCTCATGGGCCTAGTTGCTCCGCGGCATGTGGGATCTTCCCAGACCAGGGCTCGAACCCGTGTTCCCTGCACTAGCAGGCAGACTCTCAACCACTGCGCCACCAGGGAAGCCCTATGCATATCCTTTGACCCAGCAATTCCACTTTCAGGAAAACATTCTAGTGAAAAGTTTAAGTATGTGTACAAAGATTTAACTTTAAAGTGTTGGGCTTCCCTGGTGGTGCAGTGGTTAAGAATCCGCCTGCCAATGCAGGGGACATGGGTTCAAGCCCTGGTGTGGAAAGATCCCACATGCCGCGGAGCAACTAAGCCCGTGTGCCACAACTACCGAGCTTGTGCTCTAGAACTCGCGAGCCACAACTACTGAGCCCATGTGCCACAACTATTGAAGCCTGCACGCCTAGAGCCTGTGCTCTGCAACAAGAGAAGCCACCTTAAGGAGAGGCCTGTGCACCGCAACGAAGAGTAGCCTCCTCCGCTCGCTACCACTAAAAAGAAAGACCTCATGCAGCGACGAAGACCCAAGGCAGCCAAAACTAAATAAATAAATAGATAAATAAATTTATTTTTTAAAAAAGTATTTATCTCAGGTTCCTAAGGCCCAACAAGTGGCAACTAATTGAATATATTAGAATAACATAATCATTAAAATTTACATTTGAACATAAAGAACTCCCATACAAAATAGTGAGCACATGTCAAAGATTTATTTAATTCATTCTTTGTTTTTTTAACTTTAAAAAAAATTAATGGGCTTCCCTGGTGGCGCAGTGGTTGAGAATCTGCCTGCCAATGCAGGGGACACGGGTTCGAGCCCTGGTCTGGGAAGATCCCACATGCCACGGAGCAACTGGGCCCGTGAGCCACAGTTACTGAGCCTGCGCGTCTGGAGCCTGTGCTCCGCAACAGGAGAGGCCACGATAGTGAGAGGCCCGTGCACCGCGATGAAGAGTGGTCCCCGCTTGCCACAACTAGAGAAAGCCCTCGCACAGAAACGAAGACCCAACACGGCAATCAATCAATCAATCAATAAATAAATAAGAATGTGAATTTCTTTAAAAAAAAGAAAAAAAAAAAAGAAAAAGAAATGGCTAGTCTAAAAATACCAGCTTTTCAGACAAGGAAATGTGGATCTAGAAAATTAAAAAAAAAAAAAAATTAATTTATTTATTTTTGGCTGTGTTGAGTGTTGTTGCTGCACACGGGCTTTCTCTAGTTGCAGCGCAAGGGCTACTCTTCATTGCGGTGGCCTCTCTTGTTGCGGAGCACGGGCTCTAGGCACCCGGGCTTCAGCAGTTGTGGCACGTGGGCTCAGTAGTTGTGGCTTGTGAGCTCTAGAGAGCAGGCTCAGTAGTTGTGGCGCACGGGCTTAGTTGCTCCACGGCATGTGGGATCTTCCCAGACCAGGGCTCAAACCTGTGTCCCCTGCATTGGCAGGTGGATTCTTAACTACTGCACCACCAAGGAAGTCCTTTAACTCATTCTTGAGAGAACAGCAGGATGATAAAGATGGTTCAAAGGAAACTATGAGAAACTGATAATATAGTCAATGGTCAGTGGAACACAGAATGTTGGAATAAGACTGCAAAGTTGAATAAGACAAAAAATAATGTCCTACAAGGCCATAAAACCGTAAACTTTGAGGTTATCTTTTCTGTCAGACAGAATTTGTTTGCATCTATTTGCAAACAAAAATCATTTGCAACTTATCCATTTTTTTCCCAGAAATAACTAATTCATTAAAAAATTTTAATTTAATTCATTTTAAATTAATTTTTAAAATTGTAGTAAAATACATATAGCATAAAATTTACCATCTTAACCATTTTTAAGTGTACAGTTCACTAGTGTTAAGTCCGTTCACATGGTTCTGCAAACAATCCGCTCACATGGTTCTGCAAACAATCTCAAGAACTCTTTTCATCTTGTAAAACTCTGTACCCACTAGACGACAACTCATCATTCGCCTCTGCTCCCAGCCCCTGCCAACCACCATTCTACTTTCTGTCTCTACAAATCTGGCCCCACTAGATAGCTCATATAAGTGAATCAAATGGCTTTTGCTTTTTGCTTATTTCACTTGGCATAATGTCGTCAAAGTTCATCCATGTTGTAACGTGTCAGAATTTCCTTCCTTTTTAAGGCTAATCCCACTGTATGTATATACAACATTTCGCTTATCCATTTATCTGTTGATGGATTTTGGGGTTGCTTCCACCTTTTGGCTATTGTGAATAATACTGCTATGAACATGGGTGTACAAATATCTCTTCAAGACACTGCTTTCAATTTTGGGGATATACCCAAGTGAAATTGGTGGAGCAACTTTTCCATCTGACTTTACAGAGTCAGGACCCTAATCAGTATTAAATATTAAACTCAATAAAATTTCCTTCCCCTAAAGCATCAGGTGACAAACAAGTGGGCCAGTTAGACAATATCCTAATATGACTGTGAACGAGCTTGCAGAAATCTTTTTGCCTTATTTCCAAGTTTTGGATAATTTTTCTTTGCTGTCTCCCTCTCTACAAGGGTAGAGGCTCTGTACTGCTGGCCATTTTATCCCCAGCGACTAGGCCCAGAAGTACTGTTGAATGACTGAGGTATCATGAAAGCCTACATCACTTGGCTGTTGTGAGGATGTCATGAGATGATGCTTGTGAACTGCCTGTCAAAGTCTGGCACATAGTGGCTGCTTAAGATCTAGGAGTAGTTAATATCATTGTTATGCGGCAGCTGGGGGTGGGGCCCGGTTATGACTCAGAGGAGGGGGCAGGCATGACTCCTGTCATGGAGGGCAACTGTCCTAGATAGGAGACAGGCAGGGCCTTGGGGCCTGGGTGCTTCCAAGCCATAATGCTGGGGGAGCTAATATCTCTTTTTAGGAATCTCCACGGGACACTTGCTTCCTCAGGCACCATAGGAATGTTGATGGCTTGGCTGATCAGCTATAAGCCAGCCTTGTTTGGGTTCCTATTCCTTCTGCTGTTGCTTAGCAACTGGCTGGTCAAGTATGAACTCAAGCTCACGCCCCCAGAGCCCCAGCAGGTGAGCAAGAGGGACCTTAGCTTCAGCTGAGGGTGATGGGATAGTCACAGCTAGATTGGGGGGTGGGAAGACAGGGAAGGTGTCAGGACAATGCGGCAAGACTAAGGAATCCGACTCTGGTCTAAGACCTTGCTCTGCAGTTCCCTCTTGGGTGATAGAGGACAAAGCACTTCCTTCACAAAGTTTCAGTTGCCTCAGCTGAAGAATAGGGCCCATCCCAGACTCTTCTACTTCATGTTTGATGACAACATGCTTTGACAACAGTAACAACTGCTTTAAAGTGGGAAAAATTAAAATGGATAAATTGAAAAACATGTATAACATAGATAAATCTCTAAAACTGAATAATGAAGACAGCAGAAATGTACCTAGATTATGACATCTTTTATGTAAAGTTAAAAAACATGCAAAACAATATCCTGCCTTGTTTATGGATGCCTATGTATAGTGAAAGTACATTAAGGCAGGATTTCTCAGCCTCTGCACGATTGACATTTGGGGCTGGATAAGTCTTTGTGACGAGAGACTGTACTGTGCAATGCTGGATTTTTGGCAGCATCTCTAGCCTCTACCCACAAGGTGCCAATAGCACTCCTCACCCCTCTTGTGGCAACCAAAAATTTCTCCATACATTGCCAAATGTCCCCAGGGGAGGGCAACATAGCCTCCCACTGAGAACTGGTATAAAGTGGTATAAAGAAATGCAAGGAAAAAATAAATACCACATTCAGTATTGCAGTTGAGATAAGGTTCAGGGAGGAAGGGGAACAATCTAGGAGCAGAATACACAGAGGACTTCAGTTACTGTTGTGATATTTTAGGGATCATGGGTATTTGTTGTAATATTTACTTTTTTTGCATGTCTGAAATATTTAATTCTTAAATGGTTTTAAAGGCTACGAATTTGTAGCTGAATCCTAAAAAAAAAAAAATTGTGTCCTTACCAACTGCATGCAGTGGTGGGGGAGGGAGCAGATAAAGATGACAGAGATAAGAGCATTTCATGAGACCACTGAGACTTGGAGATTTTATGAGGCCTGACTAAACTCTCAAAGAGGCATGTTGAGAAAAGCACAAGCTCTGGAGACACATACATCTGGGTTAAGGGTTTTAAGTCCTCGGTGGGTGCAGATTAGTGGGTCATTTCACTTATTCCTGTGAACCAAAGGCAGCTCTGGATCCTGGGAGTTTGGGGGCTTTCATGCAGGCTGGGTGAGGCTGAGAAAGGGACCTTCCCTCACTGGGCCCCATTCTCTCACCCACAAGATGTGGCAAAGAGGCTCTCCTTAGATGCTGGTCGTGAAATTGATTAAGATGATTGTAACTCAGCTGGCATGGGAAAGGATTATCACTATTAACCAACTTTTCCTCTTTTCGTGGTGATGGGGAGTTTAGGAAGAGAAGACAAAGACTTGCGAAGCCAAACCCAAGAGCAACTGCCTGAACACAAAAGAAGTGGAGAGGCTGCACACCTGCTTTGCCCTCCAGAACAAGATCCTTGAACGGCTTATGTTCAGTGAAATGAAGCTGAAGGTCTTAGAAAATCAGATGTTCATCGTATGGAATAGAATGAATCACCACAAGCGGTCAAGCCGACAGCGGACTTTTCCAGCAGGGGAACACAGAATGAGGAGACGGGAGTCTATGTTCTCCATCATCTCTGACTGCACTTCCAATTCCCCCTAACGAGGTCCCAGAGACTGCGGTGGGCTAGCCTCTTCTGTTGTTACCTTTCCTCAGTAAAGCCCAATCAGAGCCTATTGAATTTTCTTAGTAAATCACACTGGAGAGGATTAGAGGCTGAAATTTGTTGCCTCTTGAAAAGAAGTTTGTACTCAACAGGTCAGCCGCATAGCACACTATGACACAACCTGATGGGAGCTCTTGAACCCAGCCCTTCCTCTCTTTCAGTTGGACCACCTTGACCCTGGTCCAGGGCCCTCTACCTATTCACCTTGAGTCTTTCAACAGCCTCCCCAGTGCTGTCCCAGCCTCCAGTCTCCCCCTCCCCCTGCACTCAGAGGCCACAGCAAGCCCTGCCAAGCGCAGCTCTGAGCATGATCATTGCCTATTCTGGAGTCAACGCCTTGCTGTGATCGACAGAATAAAAGCCACACTCCTCACCATGGTGTTCAGGCCCCCCATGATCTGACCCCCTTCCCAACCTTTTCCCCCCATTATTCTCCCTCATATGCTTTTTACCCTATACCAGAGTATCCTAAACATCAGTCAGTAGTGTACCACCTTTGTGATTTTTGCCATAGCTGTGAACCACCTGAATGTGTAACTAAATATTGTCCCTTTAAATCAACTATATTTTCCTTAATAAATTTATCTGTAAAGGAAAATAATAATACAAATAAATAATTTATCTGTAAATTAAAAAAAAGACCAGTATCATTGTTTGAAATAGAACCTAATGGTCAAAATAAAGACAGTGAAAACAAAACAATGTTGTGAAGTTCCAACCAGAGCTTGGTTGCCCATTTGAAGACCTGAATCTATAAAATTTGGGTTAAAAAGGGAGATTAGTGAGTGTTAGCGTTTGCAAGATATGCCAGCACTCAGCTGAGACTTTTCTAAGGAGAATTGAGAAGGAAGTCTCTGCCTCGCTGTGGGATCCAGTGTGGCTTAATGCCTTATTGGTGTCCCACTTAAAATCATCTCTCTTAGCAAAAGTCTCCTGTGCTCTCATCAAATTAGGTGGTCAGCCATCCCCCAAATGCAGCCATGTCTTTGCTCACATGGTTTCTTCCCCTGGAATCCCTAACCTTCCCCTTTCTGCTGTTAAAATTCTTTGCTTCTTCCAAAGCCACCACCTCCAGAAAGCTTCCCTCAGCCCAGCTGTAATGAGTCTCTTTCCTTAGTGGTCTCCCAGCATTTTATCTGTAATTTTACGATAGAATGTATGACGATCTGCTGGGATTTGGTTTGTAAATGTTTCTATACTACCTCCCCACTCTCCAACTAGATTATAGACTCTTTGAGGGCAAGCACAGCATCTTTTTTTTTTTTAATAAATAAATTTATTTATTTTATTTATTTATTTTTGGCTGCGTTGGGTCTTTGTTGCTGCGCGCAGGCTTTCTCTAGTTGTGGTGAGCGGGGGCTGCTCTTTGTTGCAGTGCACGTGCTTCTCATTGCGGTGGCTTCTCTTGTTGTGCAGCACGGGCTCTACACGCACGGGCTTCATTAGTTGTGGCACGCAGCCTCAGTAGCTGTGGCGCATGGGGTTAGTTGCTCCACGGCATGTGGGATCTTCCCAGACCAGGGCTCGAACTCGTGTCCCCTGCATTGGCAGGCGGATTCTTAACCACTGTGCCACCAGGGAAACCCAAGCACAGCATCTTGTTCATCTGTATATCCCCCTCATAGCACCTAACACAGTGGCTCGTATACAGTCAGTGCTCAATAAATAACATCTATGACTGTCAATCACAGTCTTATATGTCCTGACATTTTCTCTGCCCTTTCATTTTATGATGATTTTTCTATATCCTATTTTGTGTAGAGCAGGATACCTGGAGCTAAACTCTCTGTCTTTAGATCCCAATTCTATCAACTCTTAGCTGTGTGATCTTGGATGATGAATAAGCTGAGTGCTGTACCTCAGTTTCCTCAACTATAAAATGGCCTTATCAATTGCTGTGAGGATTCTATGAGTTACTACACTTCTTCAGGTCTTTGCTCAAATGATCCCTTCCTAGTGAGGACTCCTGTGACTGCCCTATCTAAAATCGCAACCCTCCCTTGTGTGTTGTATCTTCTACTTGCCCTCCAGGCCCACTCTCCATCCTTCTGCCTTTTCTGCCAGGGGGCCAACCTGCATCATCAGGTTCCTTTACCCTGTGGCTTCCAGTTGAGTTTGGCCGACAGGGATCCCTGGCAGAGGATGAGAGGGAAGGAGGAGGTTGGGATGCTTATTGCCTCTTGTGGGGTTGCCTTGGGCTGGTTGAAGGCTGGCTGGGTCATCACAGAGGAGGCTCTCTCTACAAGACCTTCTTCCAGTTCCCTTTTGGCCCAAGGGCAGTAACATCCCCCCAGTTACCAGCCCAGGGGTACTGCACCACACTTGTGGGTTCCCTATAGCCTGCCCACACCTTTGTAAATAGTCCCTTTTACACAGCTTCATGGGCCATTGCTAATGGTCTTGCTGTATGGCCAGGCCTTTGGACCACCCAAAACGGGACCATTAGGAGAATGTCCATATGGTAACCCCTGCTGTGGAGATGGATACAACAATTCAGCCACAAACTTGATCTATATGTGACATATGAATGAGCCCACAGTAAGGCACTGAATCTTGAAGAGAGCATCTGGAATGAAAAAACTGATTAAGACTATGTGGCCATCATATCCACTTTAGTGCACTAGATGCACGCCTGGACCTATCACAACAGTGAAACTACCACGGCGGTTTGAGGGAGTCCAGTGAGGACTCATTTGACCTGTGAAGTCACTGGTGTTCATGGAATGTTTATTACTCGCCAGGAACGTTGGCCTGCGGCTCAAAGTGTCTCAAAGTGGCACAATGACCTTTGGCTCTGACTAGTTCACAATTGCCATGGATTCTGACCACCATGAACATGGTTTAGGTACATGGGGTGACTGTTCTCTTCCACCAAGCAGGTAGAACCTAGACTCTTAAGGCTCTGATGAGCATCTTTTTCATGTGCTGGAATTCCCAGGTATGATATAATATGATGATGGAATTATCTTTACGGCACTGCCCTCCATCTGTCCACATGGAATTCGCTTGCTCTTCCACACTTGCCACCTGCAGGTGGTGGGTACAAATGAGCCTTGGTATGGTTGGGGTTGGCTCAAGGAGCAGTTACCTTAGCCACTCCCTCATCCTCTGTGGGCACCTAGGAGGGGAACAAGTCCCCCTGATGTGTCAGGCAGTATGGTGACTCCTGGGTTCCTATGGAGGTAAATGTTCTGAGAAAGGACAGATCAACTAGCTCATCCCAGGCACACGACAGATCCCAGCAAATCTAGCAAGAACATAGGCAAGCAATCTCAGGAAATAGACTGGGGTGGAGGGGTAAATAACCTCTCTCCTCTTCTTCCAGATCTGAACAGGCAATGCTAAACAGCCTCGAGCAGCTGCTCAGGTCAGGGCCTTTGGCATGAACCTGTCGCAGTACTGAATATGCCATTCCTATCCCCTCCCACCATGCCCAGCTATGGGAGACCTTATTGGTATCTCACTCTCTGACAATGGCAAGGACATTGCTCCCAGCTGCTGTGCCTTGGGCTTTCACAGTCATGTTCTCATCCTCTTCATGGATGATGTTGAGGCCAGCTGGAAGAATACTGAGCAGTGCGCTTTGTAACCCCAAAACTGTTTTATATTCTAGATATAGGTCCTTCCTTGCTTTCTCCTTGGACATAATGCCACCTGCATATCAACCTTCATAATAACCCAAGATCTGCGGGCAAGGCAACATTCCCAGCACCAGCCTCTGGTACCTTTGACAAGACACCCCTGGGTATTAAGTACATGGGTTTCCCTATTTTATGCAGATTTTCCTCCCCTAGATAGGTGGAACCATAGAAAGGAAATTACTATGGGGACAGCCAGGGTTCTCACTGTCAAGGTTATCATGAATCCTTAGCTCAGGATATAACCACATAGCTTTGGACTATTTGCAGGCCAACCAGGGGAGTAACCACACTCACCGGCCAATATCTCCTGCTGCTTCTGGGTTAACACCTTCAGACAAGTCAAGAGCTCATGCAGCTACTGTAGGAGCAAGTCCAATGCCTCCAGACTACTCCTCCATCTGAACCTGGGGCTCTCTCCCCAGGCTTGGCACAGACTTCATGGCCAGATGGCTCAGGCCTCCACAATGGGCTTTGTACTATTACTCCAGGCCTCCCTCTAGCATTAATGTCTCCTCCAGCATTGCCAACACCATTGGAAGTGCCTTATAAGCTCAGGTGATTTCTCCCCTTGTTGATTTCTACGCCCGTTTGGCAGGCTTATGTTTCATGAGCCCCAGGTCAGGGGGTGGACCTTGGAAAAATGATTTGGACTTTACTGGAAGACCCTGGGGACTCACTCCAGGTTCCTAGCAGTGAGATAGCAGGTGGGCTCCAGAGGGGCCTCCCTTCCCAAAGCAGAAATGATTCCACATGGTCTCTACTTCCCCTGGGGTCTCCAGGTGCCCTCAGCACTGCAAACAATTCCCCTGGTACCTGAGCTCAGAACACGTCTTCTTTACTTGCAAGACTGACCTCACACTTGCCAAAAAAAAGTAGTGAAGGGGATGAGGGGTCCCTCTCCTGGAGCACATTCCAGGATGTTTCCAGCTATGCCCTGACCCCCATATCTCTCTCCACATGATGACAAGAGGTTGGACGGACAACCCAATGCCTCATTCAATGGCTGACCCTCTGCTTCCAAGTTTTTCCGGTAAAGCCCCATTTGCACCTGTGCTGCGTGACTTTGTGATATTCACCTTCACCCAGTACTCAGTACTTCACCCAGTACTCTCCTGGACCTCAGGGCTCAGTCCTCAGATCCCTTCTTTACCCCTTCTCACTCCCTTGGTAATGGCTTTAAATATCGTCTACTGTTACATGTCAATGATTTTCTAAATTGTGTCTTTGTTACAGACCTCTAAGTCCCAGACTCAAATGTGCAACTACCTACCTTCACACCTTCACTCGGATATCTCAAAATCCATACAGTCAATCTTGAACTCTGTCGCTCCGCTCAAACCCCCTCCCACGTGCAGCCTTCCCCATCTTATAGTAAAAGTCAATTCCCAGCTTCCAGTTGCTCAGGCCAAGAAGTTTGGAGCTGATCCCGACTCCTCTCTTCTTCTCTCATATCCAGCTCTAATTTATTGGCGAGTCCTATTGGCTCTTCCTTTGAAGCATATGCAGAGTCTGGATATTCTCCCTGCCTGGGTGCACCAGGCCACCACCATCTCTCAGCTGAACAAGGCCCTGGTCTCCCTGCCCCCACCCTTGCCCTCTAGTCTGCTCTCAACACTGAAGACGGAACGCTCCTTTAAAAATGTGTCATGTCTGGGCTTCCCTGGTGGCACAGTGGTTGAGAATCTGCCTGCCGATGCAGGGGACACGGGTTCGAGCCCTGGTCCGGGAAGATCCCACATGCCATGGAGCAACTGGGCCCATGAGCCACAACCACTGAGCCTGCGCGTCTGGAGCCTGTGCTCCGCAACAAGAGAGGCCGCGATAATGAGAGGCCCACACACCGCAATGAAGAGTAGCCCCCACTTGCTGCAACTAGAGAAAGCCCTTGCACAGAAACGAAGACCCAACAGAGCCAAAAATAAATTAAAAAAAAAAAAAAAAAAAAGAATATCCTAAAAAAAATGTGTCATGTCTTCCTTCCCTGGTGGTGCAGTGGTTAAGAATCCGCTTGCCAATGCAGGGGACACGGGTTTGATCCCTGGTCTGGGAAGATCCCACATGCCGCTGAGCAACTAAGCCCGTGAGCCACAACTACTGAGCCTGTGCTCTAGAGCCCACGAGCCACAACTACTGAGCCCGTGTGCCACAACTACTGAAGCCCACGTGCCCGGAGCCCATGCTCCACAACGAGAAGCCACCGCAATGAGAAGCCTGCGCACCACAACGAAGAGTGGCCCCCGCTCGCTGCAACTAGAGAAAGCCCGTGCACAGCAACGAAGACCCAACGCAGTCAAAAATAAATAAATAAATAAATTTATTAAAAAAAAAAAAAAGTGTCAGGTCATGCCACTCTGCTCCAGACTCTGCAGCAGCTCCCACCTCACTGAGAGTGAGAATCATAGTCCCTCCTGTGGCCTGGGAGGTTCTCCAGCCCTGTCTCCCCAGCTACCTTTCCCACCTTGCCTCTGCTCTGCCCCTCACTTAATCTGCTCAGCCACTGGCCTCTTCGCTTTTCCATACACTCTCACCCTAAGGCCCTACCATGGACTCTCTTCCTCTGTTGTCCGTATACCTAACTCCCTTACTTCCCTGAGGTGATTTGCTAAACATTTCTTTCTCAAGGAGGCCATCCTGACCGCCCAATTTAATACTATAATCTACCTCCCCTTACTTGGCTCTACTTATTTTTCCATAGCATGTATCGCTTTCTAATATACTATTTAATATGCTGCCCCTGCTAGAATAGGTGGAGAGGCAAGGGAGAGAGTAAAAGTAGAAAAAAAAGTGGGGAGAAGGAGAGATGGAGAAAAGGGAAGAGAGAAGGAGAGATTTGTGGGATTGTGAGGGGGAGCCCTCCAAGTCTAATGGTAATCAGAGTGGTTACTGTGTGCCCTTACTGTGTGCTTTAGGTGTCTTATCTCATGTAATCCTCACTCTCACCCCAAGGGTGTAGGTTCTATTTCATTACCCTATTTTACAGATCAGCACATTGAGGTCCAAGAGAAGCCAAGAAATCTGACCAAGGTCACATAAATAATAAGTGGTGGAGCTGGGTTTTGAACCCCAGCAGTCTGACGCAAGGGTCCAGCGGGTAGGGTTAGACTATGCAGGTAAGAATTTAGAATTTTCCAAAGAGCAGTGGGCAGCCTTGGAAGGTTATTTAAGCAAATGACTAATATGATCTCTCATCTATAGAGAGAATGAATGCATGGGGCTGTTGCGGGGATTATCTTGGTTCATGGATGGAAAGCCCTTGGACAAATGCCTAGAGAGAGAGAAGCATTCAGTGATTAAATGATCCTTTCCAGGAGGCTGGAAGATTTTACATGTGGGCATCTGGTGCCACCGTGTGGCCATTGTCCTCTATGACATGATATGGATTCTGGTCTGGCTAAATTTGGTAGTGGAGGGGGGCTGGTCTGGGTGGAGAGAAATGGCTGCATTAGGGCTGGGGAAAGGGGCAAGGGAGGAACTCCCAGAGAGGAGCTGGTGTCCTGGGGGTGAGGGTCTTTGTCAGCAGAGATGCAGAACCCTGGAGTGGATTAAATGATTCAGATATTTAGCCCTGGTTTGGCAACACAAACCAGAATGAGACGTGGTCTTTACCCTAGAAAACCTTATAGTCTGATGGGGAAACAACATGGGAGATGCATTAGTGTCTGGGAAGCAGAGAGGACTCCTGGGTTGGAATCCCACTCCTGCCACTTTCGGGGGACTTCACTTCTCAGAGCTTCAGTTTCCTCACTGTCAAATGGTGACAGAATAAAACCTGCCTCATGGGATTGTTGTGAAGATCACAGGGGGTAACACAGAAGGCACTAAGCATCTATATGGGGCACACTGTCTGCATTCAATCTGTGACCCAGAGGCAGGCTGCCCAGCCTGCTCAGAGCCTCACTAAAGATGAACAAAGCAGCCAGCTACAATGGGAAAGAAAACCTGGGTCCCAGCTCCATTGCTGTCACTAAATTTTCTATGTGACCTTGGCAATTCATCTCCCCTCTCACAGTCTGTTTCACCAGCCATACAATGTGGAGCTTGGACAAGATCACTCAGATCTCTTCTCTCTCTAATTTATCACGCCCCTTTTCTGGGTCAGCCCAGATTTTTGGCCTTGGGGGATACAGAATAAGATCCAGAAGGCTGGGCTTCCCTGGTGGCTCAGTGGTTAAGAATCCGCCTGCCAATGCAGGGGACACGGGTTCAAGCCCTGGTTGGGGAAGATCCCACATGCCGCGGAGCAACTAAGCTCGTGCGCCACAACTACTGAGCCTGTGCTCTAGAGCCCGCGAGCCACAATTACTGAGCCCGCGTGCCACAACTTCTGAAGCCTGCATGCCTAGAGCCCGTGCTCCGCAACAAGAGAAGCCACCACAATGAGAAGCCCGTGCACCGCAATGAAGAGTAGCCCCCGCTCACTGCAACTAGAGAAAAAAAAAAATCCCGCGTGCAGCAACGAAGACCCAACGCAGCCAAAAATAAAATTAAAAAAAAAAAAAGAAAAGATCCAGAAGGCTTGCCTCCACCATTCACATACTTGACCCTGAGCATCAGCAAAATAGAATAATTCAAGCCACAGGGTGGCTGGGAGGCATTTGTGATGTTCTATTGAGATAATGAAGTAGAAGCTGGTGCAATCCCTAAATTGCAGAGGAGGCTTGCTCCTCAAAGTGTGGTCCACAGACCAGAATGGAGTTTGTTTGAAATGGACTCTCAGGTCCCACCCCGACCCACTGACTCAGAACCTGCAGTTTAACTCGATCCCCAGGCTATTCCTACATGCATTTAGAATGAGATGGAAACACAGTGGACTGGGGGCAATGATTCTCAACCTTAACCACACACTGAGGAGTTTTCAAAAAATCGTGATGCCCCGGGCTGCACCCCTGGGGACCTCTGGGGCGGTGGGATCCAGACTAGGGTTTTTACAAGCTCGCCAGGTAATTCCAATGTGCAGCCATATCTGGTGCCAAGAAGGCAAATATATTTTCTCTTTTGTGCCAACTAAAATCAGTGGATAGTGACTTTCTAAAGTTGTGGCATAAAAACCAAGTTATAAAAAGAAGCTAACCTTGGGACTTCCCTGGTGGCGCAGTGGTTAAGAATCTTCCTGCCAAGGCAGGGGACACGGGTTCGAGCCCTGGTCTGGGAAGATCCCACATGCCGCGGAGCCACCAAGCCCGTGCGCCACAGCTACTCAGCCTGTGCTCTAGAGCCTGCGAGCCACAACTACTGAGCCTGCATGCTGCAGCTACTGAAGCCCGCACACCTAGAGCCCATGTTCCGCAACAAGAGAAGCCACTGCAATGAGAAGCCCGTGCACTACAACGAAGAGTAGCCCCCGCTCGCCGCAACTAGAGAAAGCTCGCGCAGCAACGAAGACCCAATGCAGTCAATAAATAAATAAATAAATAAAATAAAAAGAAGCTAACCTTAACAGAACCCTTACTAGGTGCCAGGTCCTGGGCTACCTGCTTTGCATACACATTGCAGTTTAATCCTCACAATAACATAGATATCATCCCTATTTTATAGGTGAAAAATCAAAGAGGGCCTGACTTACCCAAGGCTACACAGGTAGTTACAGAACTGGGATTTGGACCGAGTTATCCGAATATGTAACAACTAGGCTGACCCCAGTGGTCTTCAAACTGTGTTCTTTGGAGCCCAGGGTTCCTCAGAGGTAGCTGAGGAGCTGGTGTGGGGGGTGGCAGGCCTGGGAGGCCTGTGGGTCGGGCCGAGGCTGTTTCCTGGCAGTTCCCATCATCTCTCCTCCGCACACTGGGCCTGGCAGTACTCCTTCTGGAGAGAGCATACCTTTGCCCGCTAGCCTGGAGCATTTTGGGTCACGTGGCGCCGCACAGTCCCCCTGACAGATGTACCCCCCTCCCGGCTGCTCGGGGACCCCAGGAACTAATCCCCGTGGCGTAAGACACACGGAGGGATTAGCGCTGGGAAATCAGGCGCCACATCTGCCAGCCCCTGGGGAGCCTGGGTGAAGCCTGCGCCTCAGAGCCCGGGATGTCATTCCTGTCCCCTGGAACACGGGGGCTCCCGGAGGCACTGGCCAACCGTGGCTGGGTCTGAATTGCCCTGTCCTTCCTGAGCCTTCCAGAAGAGGGTGAGTTGGGACCAAGCACCCACGGGTCTGACAGGGCTGTTTCTGAGGCTTGAAGGAGGAGGAGCTGGAAGCAGAGGCAATGGCAGGGAGGGTGACCAATTGTCCCAGTTTCCTCTGGACTGAGGGGTTTGGGACTTTCAGTGCTGAAATCAGGACAGACTGGGCAGACCTGGACACTTTTTTTGAGTTTGTTTCCCTTGCCTTTGAGGTGGAGCTTCATGAAATGGAGACATGTTCCTTACCCTAGAAAACCTCATAGTCTGATGGGGAAACAACATGGGAAGATGCATTAGTGTCTGGGAAACAGCAAGGACTTCTGGGTGCAAATCCCTCATCCTTGTCTTCTTGCATTTCTCCAGCCCCCTCCTCTCTTTTCCAGCCTCCAGGACCTCTCTTTGCCTTCACTCCACTGACTCAGTTTCCTGTTCACAGGGTCTCCTGGGCTGTAGAGCTGACTCCTCAAGGGGCTGGAATCTTCCACGCCATGGAGAGAATGAAGACTCAGGTGAGGCATAGCCCCACAAAGGCTTGCTTCAAACATTGACCTAAATCATAAATCACCCCTATATCACCTTCATTGTCATCACTAATGTTTCTAGAGTTTGTACCACAGGCCAGGAACCATTTCAAGTGTTTGCTGTGTATTAACTCATCAAATTCTCAGAACAAACCAGAAACAGATCCTCTTCTTTTTCCTGTCTCAAGGGCCCTGACTGGGGTGCCCCCAACTCATCCCCAACTACCTGTTCAATGAAGCTTTCCTCCCCCTCCCACCCCGAGGCTGAGCTCATGGGTACCTCAGAGCCCCCAGAGCCCTCTGACATGATCTGTTTACATCTCTCTCCCAGAGAAATTATTACGACCACACTAGCTACCAGTCTGTGAGTAGCTAGTTTCAAAGGACTTTGCATGCATTTTCTCATTTACCCTCATCTAAATTCTGTGAGGTGTAGGAATGATGGCCATTCCCATTATACAGACAAGGAAACTGAGACTCAAAGAGGGGAAGTCATTGGTCCACAGCTAATTAAGGGCAGAGCCAGAATCAAGTCCCAGGCCCCAGAGCCCTTGTGTCTGACCTCTTCAGCATCCTGCCGGCTCCATGAGGGACAGATGTTAGTCAAAGGGCGTAGCACTGTGCCCAGCACACAGCCATCTCCTGGAGATTGTATTCTGAATGAATGACTGGACAAGGAGTGCTGTCCCAGAGTGGCCAGTCGGGAGAAAAAAGGTGAAGGTTTCTGGGCTGCAGACCACCAGGGGAAGGAGCTGGGTGAACCGTGTTATGGGTGGGGTTTGGGAGAGCCTGGATCTCCCTGAGCAACCCCTCCGCCAGCGTTTTCCAGCTGGGAAGAGAGAGGGGAGAGATGCCAAGTGACATCTGCAAGTGTCAATGTGAGCAGCTGGTGAGCACCTTAGACATTAAATACTGACCCCACCTTTGTGTCTATTGGAATAAATTCTGAGACTGGAGACAGACATGAGATGAGGCTGGGCCCCAGAGGAGGGCTGCACATTGGGGATGCAGAGAACCCAGTCACATGTTGGGGTGGGGGGGATGCATAGACAGGGCTAGAATCCCAGCTCCATCATCCACTGCCCATGACCTCATCGAGTCATCGAATATCTGTGAATTTCATTCTGCTCCTGAAAATGAGAGGATGATGCCATGCCATAGGTACTTGTTAAGTGAGATTAGGCTGCCCCTCGACCAGGGCACCCTCACAGGGCTTGCCCCAGTGGCCCTTTGCTCATGCTCAAAGAGGGGCACCTTCTGACTCCCCTCCCACACAAACCCACGGCAATGCCAGAGAGCCTCCCCATTCACTCCTGTGGCTGAGGCACAGACTTGTGTCTGGTGTCACTCCTCTGACACCCAGCTGGAGACAACCTAATGCTCTTGGGATCTTTAATGGCTTCATTTAAAAAAACCTGAAGTACAGTTTATATGCATTACAATTCACTCTTTGAGGTGTACAGCTCCATGTGTTTTGACAAATACATATGGCCCTGTAACCACCGTCACAATCAGGATAGAGAACGGTTTCATCACCTTTCCAAATTCCCTTCTGCCCTGTTGTAGTCTACACCATCCCTACTCCCAGGTGGCCATTGATTTGTTTTCTGTCCTTGCAATTTTGCCTTGTCCAGAGTGTTATGAAAATGGAATTATATAGTCTGTAGCCTTTTTAAAAAAAATGTTTTAAAAATTTATTTATCTATTTGGCTGCACTGGGTCTTAATTCTGGCACATGGGATCTTCGTTGCTGCGGGCCAGATCTTCGTAGCGGCGTGCCAGATCTTTGTTGCTGCATGCGGCATCTTTAGTTGAGGCATGTGGGATCTTTAGTTGTGGCATGTGGGATCTTCAGTTTCGGTATGAGAACTCCTAGTTGTGGCAAGTGGGATCTAGTTCCCTGACCTGAGCTCCCTGCATTGGGAGTACAGAGTCTTAGCCACTGGAACACCAGGGAAGTCCCTATAGTCTGTAGCCTTTTGAGTCTGGCTTCTTTCACTTAGCATAATGTATTTAAGGTTCATCCACATGATTGCGTATATCAATAGTTTGTTCCTCTACACTGCTGAGTAGTATTCCATTGTGTGGATGTACCATGGTTTGTCTATTCATTCACCAGTTGAGGGACTTTTCCAATCTTTAGAAATTATGAATAAAGAATGGCTTTAATGTGAACCCTAAATTCTAGAGCTGGAAGATACTTTTGAAGTCAAATGAGGTTTCCAGATGTAAAAGTAAGCTCTTTGTAAATAACCCAGCCCTCTCCAACAGTTAAAGAAGTGGAGGCTCAGAGAGAGGAAGGGACTTGTCCAGAGTTATAACTGACTCAGGAGGTAGGGCTGAGATTTGAACCCAAGTCTTTCAACTTGCAGGACAACATAAAGTTCAAAACATACTTCCTGAGAACCTGCCAGAGCCAGGTGGAGTGCCAGGTGTTGCAGGCATCAAAGCCAAGATCTTGGTGCTGGAGACACTCACCACCTTATCAGTAATCAAGAAAATGCAAATTTAAAGTAACAATGAGAATCACAGGTGGTGAAAGTATAAATTGGAACAACTTTGGAGAGCAACTGGATAGTATCTGGTTAAGCTGAAGATGGCCATATCTTACCACCCAGATATTTCACTCCCAACTCAAATGTATAAAATACTCATGTCTTTAAGGCAGCCTGGCCCCAGAGTCCATGCTCTAACTATTACGCTATGAAGTATAGTCATACAGCAGCATACTCAATAGAAGTTAAAGTGGATAATCCAGAACTACATGTATCAAATTGGAAAAAAAGTAAGTTGAAGGAGGATAATACAGTAGGATATCATTTATATAAGTTTTAAAATGTGAAAAATAATACTATGTGCTGCTTATGGATCCATAAACACATAGTAAAGGAATAAAAACACGCATGATAACGATAAACACCAAGATCAGAATGTGTGTCACATGTGGGGAGAGGGGGAGAGGCCCGAGTTTGAGACCCAGCTCTCCAGCAGCTGGCTGTTTCTTGCTCTTCGATGATTTGTACTACTCTCACCCACTCACTCAGCAAATCCTCACCACGCCGTGAGCACAGGTCAGCCACTGAGCACAGCAGAGAGATTGTGCAGAGTTGGGCTGGCCAGGAGAGCTAGGCCTTGAACACCAGCATGCCAGCTCCCCGAGGGCAGGAATTCTGATACGGGTTCACTGCTGAGCCCCCAGGGCCTGGAACAGTGCCTCTCACCTAGTAGGTGCTCAATATAGAGTTGCTGAAAGGATGAATAAATGAAACAGAGCCCTCAATCCTGGGACAAGGGTCCTGAATCTTGAATTCCTTCCCAGCTCTCTCATTCTGCAGGCCCTCTAGGAGGGACAGAGAAGGATTAGGGGAGACCAGGGAAGAGTCCTTTCACATCACAGTTTAGGTTACAACAGCAATGAAGATAGTTCAAAAGAGACATAAGACACAGTAAGACATAAAGGTGGAGAGTCAGGCAGATTGGATCTGAATCCCAGCTTCGCCACTGCCTTGCTCTGTGACCTTGAGCAAGTCACCTAACCTCTGTGAGCCTCATTTTATCACCTCTAAAATGAAAGTTCCCAAACCAACTTCATGAACAGACTATGAAATGTGGTAAGATAATACCTGTTAAGTGAATAGCGCAGGGCCAGGCATAAAGCTGGCACTCAACATATGATGTTTATTAGTTTTTAGACAAGTCCTTTCCTTCCTATAACTTCAGTTTGCAGACCTGGAAATGAGAAAGTTCAACAAATGACTGTGAAGGCTCTTCCAGAGCTTTGGTTGAGCAGGCCAGAGACAGAGATCAAATGCTAGCTCTGCAACTAGCTGTGTGACCCTGGGCAAGTCACTTAACTTCTCTGAGCCTCATCTGTAACATCAGGGCACTAAGGGCGCCTACCTCACAGGGTGCCATGATACACCTCTTAAAAGGCTTTTAGCGCCGTGTCTGGGACACTAACTGGAGGTGGTACTGTGTTTCCAGGATTCTAAGTTGGCTGTGAGGGAATACACGGTTCTTCCTGGGGGCCAGGTCGCCACACACGCTCTCTCTTTAGATTCCTTGCCACCTCCCCACCCGGCCTCTTCCTCCTCCCCCTCTTGGACTTTAGGCCTTGGCCTCATCGTCTTATGCTCCCTGTTTCCTGCCCTCGCCCACCTCCCAAGCCACACTTGCTCAGCCCCCGCACCTGTCTGAGGGAAAGGGCCCATTTCTCTGAGCTCCACCCTTTCTTGAGCTTTCCAGGCAGGTCCCTTTTCACTGCAACGGTTTTTATACTCACTTGGCAGAGAAACATGGGGGGGCATGGCGATGAGACCAGCCACAGCTGGGAGACACCAACCACACATTGGGAGCCTTATGCAGGCCCGCTGCAAGAACACACCGTTGGTGGAGGCTTGGGAAAGCGGGTGTGTGGCGAGGCATGGGGCGAAGAGAGTCTCCTGGGAAGCCTTGTCCTGTGTTCTCAGGACCCACACATTCCCTCCACAACATGTACCGAGCAACCAGGATAAACCAGAGGCCGTGGAGGACAGAGAGTGAGGAAGGGGCCCCTCCTTTGGAGAACTCACACTCCGTGAGGTGGATCAGCTAACAGTTGTAGAACAACTGTATTAGAGAGAAAGCTGGATTTGCACCACAATGGAGGCTTGTGCCTAGTGCCCTGTTGGGGACTTGGGTGAGGAGAGTTGGGGAAGGCTTCATGGAGGAGGTGGCATTTCAGGTGGTCTTAGATGTTTCACTAAGTACATAGGAGAGAGAGGGCACGCCAGCAGAGGGAACAGGCTATGCAAAGGCACAGAGGTGCAGAGGTACATATGGGGCAGAGCTGTTGAAGGGGCAATACTGGGAAGGCCCTTGGCTTTACAGGTGTGAAACTTACCCCAAGCTGTGGGCTCTCCTGATGTCTGGGTGAACCTAAGGCATAGGAGGGGCCAGGGCAGGGGTCCCTCTCTCCTCCCTCTTGCTGACCCCTTTGGGGGTGTGCCTTGTCCTTCCCCTTGCAGGCTGGCCAGCAGCTCAGCCTGCTGAAAGTGAAAAAGAAGTGGCTCTTCCCGGCTTCCTGCAGCTTCTTCTTCGTGCTCTCTGTGCTCATGACTGGCTGCTTCCTGTGGCAGTATTACCTCCCCAAGCTGAAGACCGGTGAGTGCAGGAACGTCCTTGAGTTTTCCCCCATCCCCGGAGGTCCCCGTGGGCTTGGAGCTGCCACTCCTGATCTGAGGCAGGAGGGAGGACCATAAGATTCAGACTCAGAAGCTCTGGCGACCATTCTGACTCCAGCTCTCACTAACTGTGCATCTTCGGGCCAGTCATGTGATCCCTCTGCGCCTCGATGCCCTTCTGTAGTAACTGAGGATCTAATACCACTGGGGGTTCCTTAAGCCACCGACTCCAGGGGTAAAACTCAGGGTTCCCCCAAAAGTGCAAACAGTGTTTCTCTTGCTCTTCCTTCGGCCCCCAAGGTGGGATCTCCAGGCCCTACCTCCCTTTAAAGGCACTGCCCCAGCTATATCTAAGACCCCGGGAGGAACATGTCCATGTGTCCATGGACAGCAGCTGCCATTTCTTGGTCTCTCCATCCTGGGCTGGTCAAGGCTCAGCAAATGAACCACCACTGCTGGTAACGCCAGGCTCATGCCCTAGGGCCAGCCCTCCCAGCTGGCACAGCCTCACCACAAGATACCAGCCATGGGCAGCCAGGGGCAAAGGGCAGAGCATGCCCAAGAGGAGACAGCACAGTCCCACACTCACTACCTGCTGCTTGGCCTTCGAGACACCAATCAGGCCACAGGTGCCTGTTGGTAGCCCTTCTCTCCCGCATGACGAGCTTCCTCCCTCCACGTGGTCAGCAGACTTAGACAAGTTCCAGCTCTGTGGGGCAGGCTCAGCCACATCTCTCCTGTCCCCCTTTCTCCAGTTCTGATTATATATTTGGGTGGAGAAGTGGACTCGGGGCCCCACTGAGGCTTCAGGCTTAAACCACCAGAAACAACTCATTTCATCCCCAGAGCTGTGCATCCGGGCATTAGGGTTTGAGTCCCATCCTACTTTTGTCCAGGTGTGTGGCTTCCTTGGAACCTCAGGGGGAAGGCGTGGACCTTGGCAGGGCAGGATTCAGGCTGTGAGACCATCACGACGGCCTCCAGACCTCCCTGCATCCTCTGAGGACAGTGTGGGGTGGTAAGGGTGTGAGAACCCCCCAAGAGTGCAAGAACCACTCTTCTCTAAACCTTCCACTGCCTCCTGAGATCACCCAGAACTGGGAGAAGACCCAGTGGGCGATGGTCCCTAGACCACTAACCTGATCTCTGTCCTCCACTCACCATGTGATGTGCCTTCCAGGTTCCTTGGGACCAGAGGTGACCTCTGCCCCCGTGAGGATGTGTCCCCAGCACCCTGAGCCTGTGCCCCTGGCCCACCCCCTCCCCGTGTTGAAGGAGGCCCTGAAAAAGGTCAGTGATGACCCAGGAGAGAACTGGCTGTGTGGGCTAGGCCCGGTTGATGAGGGGGAGGGCATATCCTCTGCGCTGGTAGTGGCATTCATTCATTCATTCAACGTATAATTCTTTTTTAAAAAAATTAATTTATTTATTTGGCTGCACTGGGTCTTAGTTGTGGCACACGGGATCTTCGCTGTGGCATGCATGCGGGATCTTTAGTTGCAGCATGTGGAATCTAGTTCCCTGACCAGTGATCGAACCCAGGTCCCCTGCATTCGGAGTGCAGAGTCTTAGCCACTGGACCACCAGGCATGCCCCCCAACATATAATTCTTGAGCACTTACTCTGTGCTATGCACCAGGGATATGGCAGGAGAAGATACTATCCTGCTCTCAAGAAGCTACTAGTCTTGGAATGAGGGGAACAGTCAAGATAGTAAACATTTATAACACAGGGGTAAGAGTGAGGATAGGGAAAGTTTAGGGTACATGGTGACACAAAGGAACTGGACTTGGGGTCAGGGAAGGCTTCTGGAGGAAGTGGTGTCTAAACTGAGAGGTGAACAAGGAGTAGATACCCAGAGGATATGTGTGTGTATAATGAGGGAGCTTGGGGGTGTGAAAGGTGTACTTTAGATAGAGGGAACAGCATGTGCAAAGGCCCAGAGGCAGCAGAGTTAGTATGAGGCATATACAGAGAGGAAATTCAGTCTGGTGGGGCCATAAGTGGGGGTGGAGAAAGATGAGATGGGAGAGGATCACAGAGGCCATTGAAATATGATTAAAGACCCCACAACACAACTTTTACCATTGCAGAATGGCTTAACACTAGAGGGGGCTGTCAGCCAGCTCTTGTCTGTGCCATTCTGCCATTCAGACCCTACCCACTTGGGTCACTCACCTTAGGAGACACACAGATCAGAAGTGTATGTGCAGCAGCCTGGTGGTGGTGATGGGAGATGGTTTGAAACTTCATCCGAGGAACAGCTGAAGGGAAGGAGGATGATGTGTCCACGTAAGAGCAGGCGTGGGCCAGTGCAGAGAGACACAATCACTGCCTGCAAATACACAGAAAGCTTTTGTGAAGGAGAGAGAGCAGAAGCGTGCTATTTGGCTCCCAGGGGTCAGAGTAATTAAAAACAAATAAAGCAACAATAATAACCATAGCAGCCTTCTAGTGAGTACCTGGTACATGCCACGCACTGTGCTAACTTCTCTGTGTTACCACCTCGTGAATCCCTCGCTACAGAGGAGGAAACTGAGGCTCAGAGAGGCAAAGTCAGTGCAGGGGTGGAAACTACAGGTAGACTGAGCTCAATTCAGGGAATGTAAAATCTCTTGGCAAGGAGGTGCTGGAGTTAGCATAGGGTTCTAATCCTGATTCCACTAGCCATTAACCACCGGGGCAAGTCACTTCATATCTCAAATTTTCTCACCTGTAAAATGGGGAGAAATCAGCACTGACTTATGAGGATTAAGTGAGACAATGTATGAAAATCATTTTACACTGTGTCTGGCATGTTGTAAATGTCCAGTAAATGTTAGCTGTTAAGCACCATCATTATACTACATAATTGAAAATAATGAGGTATTTTCAATAAATGTTCAAAGACAGTGTTAGGGGTCCTCTATAAATACTGAATTCTCCAACACTAGGGGGTCAGACTCAGCCTGTTGGAGGTTTTTTAGGGCATCAGACACAGGTTTGATTAGATCAGGGGTTTTAACCCCTCCCTCTTCTTACGTATTTCCAAGGAAATGTTTCTTTGAACAAAGGTCTTATGAGGAAAACTTACATACGAAACAGATTCCAGGGGATCTGCTCTGATTGCAGCTGGGTGGGGTCCCCACCCGTGGGGTCCCCACCCCACGGGACACGGTCTGAGAACCCGAGGTCTGGAGGCTCACTGGGCTCCCTTCCAGCCACTAGGGGGAGAGAATGGAGAGGAGCCAGGCAGAGGGTGTGGTATGTGAATGGCACGGTGTACAGAACCACATGGGGCCTGTGGGTGGGGAGAGGGGCCTGTCTCTGCACCTGTACTCTGAGCCACCCGCTCTTCTCTTCCAAGGTGGACGGGATCCTGCGCCAGGCACTGTCTGCCCCAGGCCTGGCTGCTATGTCTGCAGTTGTCATCCACAACGACACTGTGCTCTGGACCGGGAACTTCGGGAGGAAGAATGGTTCAGACCCGGCTTCTGGGCCCCCCAATGAGTACACCATGTACCGGTCAGCTGGGGCACCACCAGGGTCTTGTGGAGGGGGCGAAGGGTGGTAGGACAAGGGGGACTTAGGAGGTAGGGGCACTCAAGAGAATTATGACTGGGGGTCTTAGCTGCCAGGGCCCTTTATTAAGTCTTGGTAATTTTATAGATGAGGAGACTGAGGTCCAGAGAGGACCAGTGAGTGCCTAACATCACACCACAGCGGTAACAAGTCAGGAAGGAATCCCTTCTGGAGAGCCCTTATCCTAATGCCTCCCAAACTAGAAAAGGCTCCCTTATGTCCCACCCCACACCCCTTCCACGTGACACTAAAGAACCGTAACCAGTTCCTGGGCCCTCGACCTGGGTCTCTGCCAGTTGGCAGCGGTGGCCCAGATGGAAGCAACTTGGGACAATCTGCTACACACCCAGAGTCTCCCCTCCTGGGTGCTGCCTGTAGGATCCTCAAAGCTCACAGTGCCAAGTGAACACATTTGCTCCCTGAGATACTGTGAGCATTGCAAGGCTTCCATTCACACTGCACCTGCTATGTGCCAGGCACAGGGCAACAATTATATTTGCTATCACTTATTGAGCACTTACTACCTTCCAGGTGTGTTGCCAAGCACTTTGCAAGCACAATCTTGTTCGATCCTTTCTACAACCCATAAAACAGACAATGAAACTGAATCTCAGAAAGGACTAGCACTTGCCCAAGGCAACTCAGCTGGTGAGAGGCAGAGATAGGATCCCAACCCAGGTCTGTCCCAGAGAGGGAAGTGCCTGGTGAAGGGCCTGGCATGGGGGAGGTGCTCGAGAGTGTCCATCTGGCCCAGCCCCACTGCCCCTGGTAAGTTCTCAAGCATCCCAAAGGCATTCTACAGAGGCTGGTGGATTTCTGTCTGAGACGCTGAATAAGGGTGGACTCAGTGCTTTCCTAATTATACTAGAAAGTTGGAGGCTGGGGGTGCAGGGTGGAGGTGGGTTGTGAAGCCAACAGGATGCCCTCTGCACCCTTGTGCCCCCCACATTGTCCAGGATCTCCAGCATCTCCAAGATCTTTCCCGTGCTGATGCTGTACCGCCTGTGGGAGGAGGGCATCGTGGCCTCTCTAGATGACCCTCTGGAGCGGTACGCCGGCACCTTCACCATTAACAACCCACTGGGCATGGCATCGGCCCCCAAACAAAAGAGCCTGATGGATGTTCTGGAGGAGGTGGGCCCAGCCCCAAGGCCTTCACCTGTCACCCTCCGAAGGATGGCCAGCCAGCTCTCAGGTGAGTGGCTCTGAACTTAATGTAGCTCAGTCCAAACCATTTCAGATAGGGGAACCAAGGAGCAGGTTCTCATCCAGCCAGGCTGGGCCCACTCTCTGCTCTGCTTCCTGAACTGGCCATAGCTCCCTCTCATCCTTCCCGGGTGGTGGGCCAGGGGTAGAAAGATCTGGTGAGATAAAAGCTGAGGTGAAACCTGGGAATTTAGGTTCAAGTGGACAAATGAGGATCTGTTGGAAGGTCAAAAGCAAGCTGACAGGTCAAGATCTGCTTATTAGATCAAGAACAAGTCAACAAGTGAATATGTGTTGACAATTCTACAAATTATATATTTTATATATAATTTGAATATAATATATATTCTACAATTATATGTTAATTTCCCTTAATATATAAACCATTACAAAGACCAAGAACCCAACAGAAAAATGGGTAAAGGATAGGAACAGAACAGACAGTTCACAGAAAAGGAATATAAATGGCTCTTAAGAATATTAAAAAATATTAAAAGATGCTCAACCTCATTCATAACAAAATAAATGCAAATTAAATCTCCTGAGAGACATTTTCCTCTTATCAGATTGGTAAAGGCCATTATAGTGGGTATACTGAGTTGGTGAAGTTATGGTGAAATAGGCCCTCTTATACATCAGTGGTGGAAATTTAAATTGGTGCAACTTGGGACTTCCCTGGCGGTCCAGTGGCTAAGACCCTGTGCTTCCACTGCAGGGGGCACAGGTTTGATCCCTGGTAGGGGAACTAGGATCCCGTGTACTGCACCGCACGGCCAAAAAAAAGAAAAAAAATTGGTGCAACCTGTGTGGAGGGCAATTGGTAATACCTATCACAAAAATGTATACATCCTTTGACTCAGCAATTACACTTTTAGGAAATTCTCTTACAGATGTATTCACACATGTGCGGTATGAGGTATGTACACAGTTATTCACTACAGCACCGTTTGTGATAGTGAAAAAAAAAGATTGAAACAACCTAAATATAAATAGGGGAGTAACTAAATAAACTATGACACAGTTATACAATCAGATTCTACTGTAGCCCTAAAAAAATGGGTAATAACGTTCCTTGTGTACTGAGATGCACATACAATCTTAAGTGGGTAAAAAAGCTCATAACAGCGTATATTGTAGCTACCATATGAATAAATAATATATACACATATAATGTATATATGTATATGAATGTATATGTATAATCCATTTGTAATGTACCTGTTATATAACATATATATTTATATACACATATATTATGAGTGTGTGTATATATACAGGTATATATATAAAAATGTGTATCACATATTTTTGGAAGGGAAAGGGATTGAATCACTGGGCTGCCTCCAGGGAGGGGAACTTGGTGGCTGGGGAGAAGAGTGGGAGGAAAATTTTTCATTGTATACCCTTTGGTGTCTTTGGACTTTTGAATCATGTAAATGAATTACTTATTAAAAACAAATTATATAATAATAATGATGATAATAAAAGATGTGCTAACAAGCCAAGATGAAATCTACATGGTGGAAGGGCAAGGGCAGGCTGGGATACTGGAAGACAAAGCCAGTGAACAGGAATTGGGCAGGAACGGGTGGGAGGGGGGCTGTGCTGCATGGTGACTGACCCAGCCAAGGAGGAGCAGGCAGGCACCAGCTGCACCACCCCAAAACGCCTTCTATTGTTCATATTTGCAGTCACCAACCCATCAACTCTAGACGGTAGGAATCCATCATAAGTGCCTACTATTTCATCATTTTACAAAGTGCGTTCAGGCCTGAGGTCTCAGTCTATGGACATGGCTGGTTAGCACTCCCATTAGCAGATGGTGAACCTGAGGCTCTGCCAGATAATGGAACCTCCTGAAGTCGTCCAGGCAGGACAGGATCAGAGCCTTGGGGGAGGGCGGCCTAGTGGCTAAGGGCATGAGCACTGAAATTAATTCCAGCTGTGTGATCTTGGGTAAGTCACGTAACCTCTCTGAGCCTTGTTTTACTCCTCTGTAAAAGGACTGGTTCATGCTACTTTGCTGTATTAAATGTGCTAATGAATGTCAAGCACTTAGGAGAGTACCTGGCACACAGCAGGTACTTGTCAATGTAGCTCTGGTTATTACAGCCAAGGGTAGACCTAGGTTTATGGAGGCCTGATGTAGATATAATTTGGGGGTCCTCTTTAAAAATACAATATTATAAATTCAAACTTGGATACAGGCCTTGGAAGGGGTCATACAGGTTAGGGGCTCTGAGGCTTTTGCTCCATGAGCCTCCTATTAAATACACTCCTGTTTATAACCTGACCCCAGGGCTCCCTCTAGGGGCACACTGTGGATTCTTCTTCATCTGTACCCAAGGGACCCAGCACAGGGCTCTGTGTTTGTGGTCAGTTTAAAAACACCCTACGTGGGCTTCCCTGGTGGTGCAGTGGTTAAGAATCCGCTTGCCAATGAAGCGGACACAGGTTCGAGCCCTGGTCTGGGAAGATCCCACATGCTGCGGAGCAACTAAGCCCGTGAGTCACAACTACTGAGCCCATGTGCCACAACTACTGAGGCTGTGCGCTGAGAGCCCATGCTCTGCAACAAGAGGAAGCCACCGCCATGAGAAGCCCGCAACCACAACGAAGAGTAGCCCCTGCTCGCTGCAACTAGAGAAAGCCTGCATGCAGCAACGAAGACCCAATGCAGCCAAAAATAAATAAAAATAAATAAATTAAGAAAAATGCAACCCCCCCAAAACAAACAAAAAAGCCCACCCTATGTGTCCCAAAGCCCACCAGTTGAGCATACAGCTGCCTGAATGACTCTGTTATACGTTCCCCGTATCTTTTATGATTGACCTTCACCCTAATCTAGAGCTTTCTCCCATTCTTGGAGCTTTTCATCCATTCTTAGTTAAGTTCGTTTTTTTTTTTTTTTAAGAAATTCACGTTCTTTTATTTATTTATTTATTTATCCATGACTGTGTTGAGTCTTCGTTTCTGTGCGAGGGCTTTCCCCAGCTGTGGCAAGTGGGGACCACTCTTCATCGCGGTGCGCGGGCCTCTCACTATCGCGGCCTCTCTTGTTGCGGAGCACAGGCTCCAGACGCGCAGGCTCAGTAATTGTGGCTCACGGGCCCAGCCGCTCCGTGGCATGTGGGATCCTCCCAGACCAGGGCTCGAACCCGTGTTGCCTGCATTGGCAGGCAGCCTCTCAACCACTGCGCCACCAGGGAAGCCCCTTAGTTAAGTTTTGTAACACCTCACAGGGAAACCACTGCAGGTGCTTCAGCCCACTTCAAGGTGAGCAAGTAGAGGCTCAGAGAGGTAAAGCATATGGTTTGGGCCACACAGCAAGAAGTGTTAGAGTCAGAATTTAAACCCAGGGCTTGGGACTCCATCCCCCAGCTGCGCAGGCCAAGAGCCTGGAGTTAGTTACCCCTGATTTCTCTCACTCCCACACCCTCCACATCCCCTCCAGAAGCAAATTCTGTTGGCTCCATTATCAAAATATGTCCAGAATCCAACCACTCCTCACTCATCCAATCCACCAGCATTTAGACATGGATTTTTGCAAGTCTCCTTACAGGTTTCCCTGTGTCTGCCATTGCCCCCCAAAGTCTGTTTTCACATAGCAGCCAGAGCAACCCTGATATATGTCAGATCACATCACTCCTCTGCTCAAAGCCCTACAGTGGCCCCATCCCAATCAGAGAAAAGGCCAAGTCCTTGCAGTAGCCTATAGCAACCTACAGGATCTGGTGCCTGCACCCCAATATCTCTCACCTCCAAAGTCTCCCCTTTTCTCAATCCTCACCAGCCAGAATGGCTCTTTCCTGCTGATCCTCAAACATACCAACAGATTCCTGCCTCAGGGCCTTTGCACCTGCTCTTTCCTCTGCTTGAGACATTCTTTCCTCACAGAGCTGTGTGGCTCTCTCCCTCACCTCCTCGAGTTCTCACCTGCTCAAGGGTCACCTACCCTGTGAAGCCTTCCTCTGACCACTCTGTATAAAATAACAATCCCTCCTTTCATACATGGAATTATTTCCCTCCACAGCATGAATATTTATTTGCTTCTTGTCTGTCTCCTCTGCTAGAATGCAGATTCCACATGGGCAGGGACTTTGTTTTGTTCACTACTGAATTCCAGTACGCAGAACAGTCTTTGGCACGAAAGAGATGCTTGAACACTATTGTTCAGTGAATGGGTGGGAAGAATCCTAATCCTGTGATCCTTTCAATACTTGTCACATCTAATGTCACATCCAATAAACAGAAAATTCCAAGTGGCCAGAGGAGCCAGTTCCACAAAACCTATTTGGACAGTGACCTCAAGAATTTTATGGAATCAAATATCTATGGTTGATGATAACAATTATTTTTTGAGCAATTACTATGACCAGGAACCATGCTAAGCATTTGATTTCACCAAACCCTCACACCAGCCATATGACATAGGAATTATTTCCCTCATGTTACAGATGAGGGGACACTGGCTCAGAGAGGTTAAATGGCTTGCCCAATGAAACACAGGCAGGATTAGAGTCCATGCTAGAGCTTTTTTTTTTAAGGTGATTTTGTTGTTATCTCTCAACTCATGGAAGATGGGGGAGGGGGTACAGCCAGGGGCCCATCATCCCACCATCAGCTGACCCAGCAGGTCTGACCGCTGCTCCTCCCTAGGGCTGCCCCGAAGGCTCCGTTCCACTTCGCTGCTGTGGAGGGGCAGCACCCAGGAGGCCCTGAACCTGCTCAAGGATGATGTGCTGGTGGCAGACCCAGGAACCAGGTGAGGAGTGAGCCCTGATGCCCTACCAATGTTAGGAACCTCACAAGGTGACATACCCCTCCTGGGAGAGAACCTATGTCACCTCACCCTAGGTGGTCAGAGCCAGGAAAGACCTTGCAGATCACTGATGACAACCCCTGTTCCACAGCTGGGGGGACTGAGGACCATAGAGGGATGGCAGAGTAAGGCAGCAGGGAGCTGGGCCCAGATCCAGTCCTGTCTGATTCTCATGTTCTTCCCATTAATCAACTCAACATTTATTGAACATTTACTCTGTGCTTGGAATATGTTAAACTGAGATATGGCAGCAGACGAATCCAACCAGGTCCCTCCTCGTGGAGTTTGCATTCTTCTGAGTGAACAGTGAACATTCTTATCAGTGAACAGATAAACAAGATAAATACAGACTTTGCCAAGTGCTGGAAATAAATGGGATGCTGATGAGATAGGGAGTGGATAGCTGGTGTAGCCAGCTACTGAACAGAGAAGCCCAGCTTCTGGAGCAGTGGGGCTGTGGAGCTGGACAGAGGACAGTGGCACTCCCCTGCCTCAGATGTCCCCTTCTGGGACCTGGGCAGTACTCTTTTTCCAAATTTGCCACTCTGTTTCTCCAAATGCTGAACCTCAGGCTCCACTTCTCTTAAGGAAGAAAGGATCCAGGTAAAACTTAGGCGTCTGTAGGCTAGAGTCCTCCTTCCAGCTTTGTCACTAACCTCCTGAGTGACCTTGGAGGAAGCATTTGCCTCTGTGAACCTCACCTTTCTTATCTGTAAAAAAAAGGAGGTTGGGCTAGAGTTCAGGAATATCTAAAAGGATTTGTGCATTTTCACCCATTCTTGTGCCTTCCTGAGGCACTGTTTTATTTTATTTTTATTTTTTATTTTATTTATTTTTTGGTTGCATTGGGTCTTCATTGCTGCGTGTGGGCTTTCTCTAGTTGCGGCGAGCAGGGGCTACTCTTCCTTGCGGTGCACGGACTTATTGTGGTGGGCTTCTCTTGTTGTGGAGCACAGGATCTAGGTGTGCGGGCTTCAGTAGTTGTGGTGCACGGGCTCAGTAGTTGTGGCTCGCGGGCTCTAGAGCGCAGGCTCAGTAGTTGTGGTGCATGGGCTTAGTTGCTCCTCGGCACGTGGGATCTCCCCAGACCAGGGCTTGAACCCGTGTCCCCTGCATTGGCAGGCAGATTCTTAACGATTGAGCCACCAAGGAAGTCCCCTGAGTCACTATTTTAGAGATTCTGAAACTGCATCTGCTCTGGGAAAGAAAGGAGACTTCTTATTGATTATTTGTGTCTGGCTAGGGAGGAGTGAAATCCTGCCTCCTATTTGTTATCCGTGGGCTAAATGATCACTATCATTATTCCCCACCCCCACCCTACCAGTCTGAGGCTCTAGTTTTCCATTTGATAAAGTAAATTATACTAAAGTGTAAAGGACCAAGAAGATTTGTTTTACCACTTTCCCAGGTGCATTGCCAAGCCTAGGTCTTCTCCAACCTGCTGTGTGACCCTGGGCAATTCTCTGCTCCTCTCTGGGCCGTCCTCTTTCCAGAGGTAGAATAGTGAGTTGTATTCAGTGATCTCTGAAGTCTCTGCTGCGTCTGACCATCTCCAATGCAGTGAAGCAGGTTCCTTCCCTGTCCACCCAGTCCAATGAAACTCTGATGGCTTTGCAGACAGTCTGAGCACGTGGGAAGGGGTTATTTAGGGCCTGGAGATGTCCCTCCTAGGCTGCATCCTCGCTTCCACCCCTCCTCTTCCAGATGCCATTACAGCACGCTGGCCTTCTCGCTTCTGGCCCATGTCCTGGCAGCCCACACCGCCCAGGGTGACTACCAGCACTGGATCTTGGAGAATGTGCTGGAGCCGCTGGGGATGGAAGACACAGGCTTCGATCTGACGCCTCCTGTGCGTGCCCGCTTGGCAGCTGGCTTTTACGGCAGCGGGCGGCCGGCGCCGCTGTACGACCTGGGCTGGTACCGCCCGTCGGGCCAGATGTACTCCACCACCGCTGACCTGGCCAGGCTGGCCATGGTGCTCCTGGGCAGCAGGCCCCAGCGGCTTCTGCGGCCTGACACGGCTAAGACACTACTGGCACCGCTGCTGGCCTGCCCGGGCGCCTACTTCGCCAATGAGACTGGCACACCGTGGGAGTTCCACGTGCAGCGGGGCTACCGCGTGGTGCGCAAGGACGGTGACCTGGACGGCTACGCCGCCACCTTCTCCCTGGTGCCGCCGCTGCGCCTGGGTCTCGTGCTGCTCCTGGCCGGGCCGAGGCCGCCAGGGCCTGACCTGGTGGCTCAGGCCTACGACGTGCTCCTGCCGGCTATGGAGAGGGCCCTTCGGGAGGCCGCGCTCAGCCCAGCTCCGCCGCCCAGCGCGCGACCCTTCGCCGGCTACTTCACCTTTGCCAATTTGACTTTCTACGAAGTGCGCGCCGGGCCGGCGGGCGAGCTGCGCCTGCGCCAGTTCGGGCCCCGCGTGGAGGCGCTGGTGCCCCCGGCGTTCCGCACGTTGGCGCTGCGCCACCTGCGCGGCCGCGTCTTCCAGCTGCATGTGGCCCGCGAGTTTCCATGCGCGCTGCTGCTGGGTGACTCCTGGCTGTCCCTTGAGGCCCAGCACGGGCAGCTCGTCAACTTCTACCCCTTGGACCACCATGGGCTTTCCCCCGGCTTTGACGTGCCGGGCCTCAACACGTACCGGGTGTTGCGGCTGTCCCACAAGCCAGTATTCAAGACCCAGTGACCCCGGGCTCTGTTCAGAGCCTCCCCTTCTCTCGCCTGGCAGCTTTCCATCCTAGTTCTGCAAGGTAAGGCTGCAGGGATGTCTATTAAAGAACTGAGGAGTTGGCAAAGTGGGGTAGGGCCGTGCTACTCAAAGTGTGGTCTGTGGACCACAGCCGGTGGCGAACTGTTTGTTATCCATGGGAGAGGAAGAGTTTACAGAAATTTAGTGAGCATTTAGAAACTTTAATAGCGAGTTGACAGAGTACTTTTATGTCTGTCGAATCTAAGAATATGGTCTAGCATTGTGTCTTTTAAAAATCAATCTTATATGTATGGAAACACAAAAGACCCCAAATAGCCAAAGCAATCTTGAGAAAGAAAAATGGAGCTGGAGGAATCAGGCTCCCTGACTTCAGACTATACTACAAAGCTACAGTAATTAAGACAGTATGGTACTGGCACAAAAACAGAAATATAGATCAATGGAACAGGATAGAAAGCCCAGAGATAAACCCACGCACATATGGTCACCTTATTTTTGATAAAGGAGGCAAGAATATACAATGGAGAAAAGACAGCCTCTTCAATGAGTGGTGCTGGGAAAACTGGACAGCTACATGTAAAAGAATGAAATTAGAACAATCCCTTACACCATACAAAAAAATAAACTCAAAATGGATTAAAGACCTAAATGTAAGGCCAGACACTATAAAACGTTTAGAGGAAAACCTAGGCAGAACACTCTATGACATAAATCATAGCAAGATCCTTTTTGACCCACCTCCTAGAGAAATGGAAATAAAAACAAAAATAAACAAATGGGACCTAATGAAACTCAAAAGCTTTTGCAGAGGAAACCATAAACAAGACAAAAAGACAACCCTCAGAATGGGAGAAAATATTTGCAAATGAAGCAACTGACAAAAGATTAATCTCCAAAATTTACAAGCAGCTCATGCAGCTCAATATCAAAAAAACCCAAACAATCCAATCCAAAAATGAGCAGAAGACCTAAATAGACATTTCTCCAAAGAAGATATACAGATTGCCAACAAACACATGAAAGAATGTTCAACATCATTAATCTTTAGAGAAACGCAAATCAAAACTACAATGAGGTATCACGTCACACCAGTCAGAAGGGCCATCATCAAAAAATCTGCAAACAATAAATGCTGGAGAGAGTGTGGAGAAAAGGGAACCCTCTTGCACCATTGGTGGGAATGTAAATTGATACAGCCACTATGGAGAACAGTATGGAGGTTCCTTAAAAAACTAAAAATAGAACTACCATACGACCCAGCAATCCCACTACTGGGCATATACCCTGAGAAAACCATAATTCAAAAAGAGTCACGTACCACAATGTTCACTGCAGGTCTATTTACAATAGCCAGGTCATGGAAGCAACGTAAGGGTCCATTGACAAATGAATGGATAAAGAAGATGTGGCACGTATATACAATGGAATATTACTCAGCCATAAAAAGAAACAAAATTGAGTTATTTGTAGTGAGGTGGACGGACCTAGAGTCTGTCATACAGAGTGAAGTAAGTCAGAAAGAGAAAAACAAATACCGTATGCTAACACATATACATGGAATCTAAAAAAAAAAACCCCAAAAACCAAAAAAACTGGTCATGAAGAACCTAGGGGCAGGAAGGGAATAAATGCGCAGACCTACTAGAGAATGGACTTAAGGACATGGGGAGGGGGAAGGGTAAGCTGGGACAAAGTGAGAGTGGCATGGACTTATATATACTATCAAATGTAAAATTGATAGCTAGTGGGAAGCAACCACGTAGAACAGGGAGATCAGCTCGGTGCTTTGTGACCACCTAGAGGGGTGATATAGGGAGGGTAGGAGGGAGGGAGATGCAAGAGGGAAGAGATATGGGGATATATGTATATGTATAGCTAATTCACTTTGTTATAAAGCAGAAACTAACACACCATTGTAAAGCAATTGTACTCCAATAAAGATGTTAAAAAAAACCTTATAGAGTTATAATTTACATAAAAGGAAGTGTACACATTATCGGGGTACATTTTGATGATTTTGACAAATGTATACCCCTCACCACAATCAAGATATAGAAAATTTTCATCATCCTCAAAACGTCCCTCCTACTGCTTTGCAGTCAGTCCCCTCCCCTGCTCTCAGGCCCGGGCAGCCACTGATCTACTCTGTCACTTTAGATTAGAATTTCTTATAAATGGAATCATATAGTGCAGGCTTTTGTGTCTGCTTTCTTTTGCTCAGAAGGATGTTTTTGAGGTTCATTCATGTCTCTGTGTATATCAATATTTTGTTCCTTTTTATTGCTGAATAGTATTCAGTTGTATGGATATGCCACCAAATTGTTTATCCATTCACCTTTTGATGGATATTTGGGTTGTTTCCAGATTGGGGCTTTATGGAAAAGCATTCCTGTATAAGTCTTTTTTGTGTGTGAATACATGCTTTCATTTCTCTTGGGTAAATATCTAGGTGTGACTGCCATGCAGTATTCCAAGGCACTGGTACCGTTTTATGTTCCTGCCAGCATATGCAGTGGTTCCATGTCTCCACGTCTTTGCTACCACTTAGCATTGCCAGTCTTTTCAATTTCACTCACACTAGTGGTTGTGAAGTCCTGTCTCACTGGAGTCCTGTGGTTGTTTTGTTTTGCCAAACCGCGTGGCTTGCGGGACCTTAGTTCCCTGACTGGGGATGGAACCCGTGCCCCCTGCAGTGAAAGTGCTGAGTCTTAACCACTGGACTGCCAGGGAAGTCCCACTTTTTCCTTGTATTAATGGTGTCTTTTAATTAATTAATTAATTTATTTATTAATTTTTTTTTAAATTTATGGCTGTGTTGGGTCTTCGTTTCTGTGCGAGGGCTTTCTCTAGTTGTGGCAAGCGGGGGCCACTCTTCATCGTGGTGCGCGGGCCTCTCACTGTCGCGGCCTCTCTTGTCGCGGAGCACAGGCTCCAGACGCGCAGGCTCAGCAATTGTGGCTCACAGGCCCAGTTGCTCCGCGGCATGTGGGATCCTCCCAGACCAGGGCTCGAACGCGTGTCCCCTGCATTGGCAGGCAGGCTCTCAACCACTGCACCACCAGGGAAGCCCAATGGTGTCTTTTGAAGAGCAAAAGTATTAAAATTTTGAAGAGTCTTATGCCTGATGAATCTAATACACAATTTGGGCTTGCATTTTGCATGTCTTTTTAAAAATTAAACATTTAATTTTGAGATAATTGTAGATTCACATGCAGCTGTAAGAAATAATCAGTGTACCCTTTATCCAGGTTCGTCTCATGGAAACATCTTGCAAAACTATAGTACAGGGCTTTCGCTGGTGGTCCAGTGGTTAAGACCCTGTGCTTCCTATGCAGGGGGCCTGGGTTTGATCCGTGGTCAGGAACTAGATCCTGTGTGCCGCAACTGAAGATCCCGCATGTCCCAACGAAGATCCCGCGTGCCGCAACTAAGACCCGGAGCAGCCAAATAAATAAATAGATAAATAAATATTAAAAAAACTATAGCACAATATCATAAGCTAGTTATTGATGTTGATACCGTCAAGATACAGAACATTTTCATCAGCACAAGAATCCCTCTTGTTGCCCTTTTCTAGCCACACCCACTTGTTTACCAACTCACCCTGTCCTTAAGCCCTGGCAGCCACCAATCTGTTCTCCATTTCTGTAATTTTGTCATTTCAAGAATATTATAACAATGGAGTGATGGAAGAAATTTTCACATATTGAGGTATGGGGAAGTCATTCTGGCTTATACATACATGGTTTAGCTTGACTTTGTGGCCTATCAAACATACACTGTTGCTTTCCTCTAACCATTAAAGAAAAGGGTGCATTGTCCAGAAGTAAAGAATGTCCGTCTTGAAGACAGAGATAAATGCCTCCCTTCCTGGGATGTCAATGCTACTACTTCTTCGATGATAAGTCTCCCTCCCCAGGCACCAAGGCCATACTGATTTCCTATGTATGTACAAATCTGTATTTTTGGGAGAAACTTCGAAGGAATGTACCCCTGTCATGTTTGATGTTCTTTGTTCTGACAAGATATAAAATTACGCTGAAAACCATGCTCTCTGGAGCAGTTCCTCAGAGCTATCTGAGAGTCTGTCTCCTGGGCTTTGGTCCTCAGTTTGGCTCAAATAAAACTCTCCTTTATTCTTTTTTGTTTTTAATTAAATTTATTTATTTTATTTTTGGCTGTGTTGGGTCTTCATTGCCGCGTGCGGGCTTTCTCTAGTTGCGGCGAGAGGGGGCTACTCTTCCTTGTGGTGCGCGAGCTTCTCATTGTGGTGGCTTCTCTTGTTGCGGAGCACAGGCTCTAGGTGCGCGGGCTTCAGTACTTGTGGCTCACGGGCTCCAGAGCGCAGGCTCAGTAGTTATGGTGCACGGGCTTAGATGCTCCGCTGCATGTGGGATCTTCCTGGACGAGGGATCGAACCTGTGTCCCCTGCATTGGCAGGCGGATTCTTAACAACTGCGCCACCAGGGAAGCCCCGTTTCCTTTCTTCTTGTTACAGATTGGTTATTGATTATTTCTGTTGACAGGAGTCACACAGTGTGTAATCTTTGGGGTTTTTTTCTCACTCAGCATAATTCTCTGGAGATTCATTCAAGTTGTTGCAAGTGTCAATAGTTTGTTTCTTTTTGTTGGAGAGTAGTGATTGGTTGCATGGTATCGATGTACCACAGTTTTTTCAACCATTCGCTTGGTAAAGGGCATCTAGGTTGTCCAATTTTAGATTGTTACAAAAAGCTGCTTTGAACATTTGTTTGCATGTATTTGTGTGAACATAAGTTTTTATTTCTCTGGGATAAATGCCCAGGAGGGCAACTGATGGTTGAATGATAGCTTTTAAAAAAAAGAAACTGCCAAACTATTTTCCAGAGTGGCTGTACCATTTTATATTCCAATCAGCAATGTATGAGTGATCTAGTTTCTCCACATTTTGGCCAGCATTTGGTATTGTCACTATTTTTATTTTTGTAATTCTAATTTCATGATGACTAATGATATCGAAAATCTTTTCATATGCTTTTTTTGCCATCTGTATATCCTCTTCAGTGAAATGTCTCTTTATGTCTTGTCCATTTTCTAATTGGATTTTAAAAATTCTTGAGTTTTGAGAATTCTTTACATATTCTAGGTACTATTCCTTTGTTGGATATATAGTTTGCAAATATTTTCTGGTCTGTAGTTTGTCTTTTCATTGTCTTAACAGGGCTTTTCACAGAGCAAAAATTTTAAATTTTGATCAAGTTCAATTACGGTAGGCTGAATAATGACCCCCCCAGAAATGTACACATCCTAATCATTGGAACCTGTGAATGTTAACATTATATGATAATAAAGAACTTTATGGATATGATTAAGTTAAGGATCTTGAGATGGGGACACTACCTTGGGTTATTGGTGAGACAGGCTGGGACATGGGACACTTTGCTGGGACCTGGGACCCTTTGCTGCAGTGCTGCAATGCTTGCACCTGGACACACCTCTCCTTGAGCAACAAAATACAAAGAAACTGTATGGGACTAAAAATAACTGCATGCATGGGCAGTTGGGGCAAATTCTGGACCCAAAAGATACAAAGAGATAAAAAAAACCCAACTGTCATTTTTGAAGAGACTGGAGCAAAAACAGGGTGTTGGGAGCAAAAGCAGGGTACTGAACATGCCCCCTGCACACAACACCACTAGAGGGGTGGACAAAACACCTAAGCCACCCCTCTGGCCCGACCCCTGGACACATCCCTACCCTCACCCCATGTAAGGAACAAGCTTGCCCCCCCTCAGGGAGCGAGCAA
The DNA here is from genome assembly GCF_949987535.1 of Balaenoptera acutorostrata. Classification (NCBI taxonomy): domain Eukaryota; kingdom Metazoa; phylum Chordata; class Mammalia; order Artiodactyla; family Balaenopteridae; genus Balaenoptera; species Balaenoptera acutorostrata. Next base: position 18,067,633 of record NC_080064.1, on the reverse strand, counting down.
GCAAGGGAACCTGTTGTTTGTTCTCGCCCCCTCCTGCTGCAGCAGGGTCCCCAATAAAGCCATGCCTGAATTTCGTCTTGCCTCTAGTCAATTTCTACTGATTGGGGAAGGCCAAGAACCCTGGTCCGTAACGTTGGTATTAAGTGTTAAATGGAATCACAAGTATCCTTATAAAAGAGAAGCAGAGGAAGATTCAACACAGATGGAAGAGGAGAAGGCTGCGTGACCATGGAGGCGGAGACTGGAATAATGCCACCATAAGGCAAGGGATTCTATTAGCTGCCAGAGAGTGTAAGAAGCAAGGAATGAGTTCTCTCCTAGAGCCAAGGGAGAGAGAGCATGGCCCTCCCAACACCTTGATTTTGGCCCAGTGATACTGATTTCAGGCTTCTGGCCTCCAGAACTGTGAGAGAATAAATATATGTTGTTTTAAACTACCAATTTTGTGGTCACTCGTCACAACAGCTCGGGAAACTAATATACCAGTTTATCAATTTTTCCTTTTATGGATCATGCTTTTGTTGTCAAAGCTCAGAGCTCTTTGCCTAGCCCTAATGCTCAAAGATTGTCTCCTGTGGTGTTTTCCTAAAAATTATCATTTTATGTTATGCATTTAAGTTTGTGATCTGTTTTGAGTTGAATTTTGTAAAAAGTGTGAGATTTAGGTTGAAATTAATGTTTTGCATATGGATGTTCAATTATTCCAGCACCACCTGTCTTTACTCCATTGAAATGCTTTTTTGCACCTTTGTTAAAAATCAGTAGGGCATATTTGTGGGGCATATTTCTGGGTTCTCCATCCTCTTTCATTGTTCTGTATGTCCTTCCACCAATACCATGCAGTCTTGGTTGCTATAGCTATATGTAAGTCTTGAAATTGGGTAGACTGATTCCTCCCACTTTATTCTCCTTTTTCAAAGTTGTTTTAGCTATTCTTTGTCTTTCCATATAAATTTTATAATAATCTTGTCTATATATACAAAAAAGTCCTGCTGGGATTTTGATATTAAATCTGTATAACAATTTGAAGAGACTGGCATCTTTACTCTGTTGAGTCTTCCAATCTATGGATACACTAAGTCTATTTATTTACATCTTTTTTGGTTTCATTTATCAACCTTCTGTTATTTTCAGCACAGAAGTCCTGTATATGTTTTGTTAGATTTAAGCCTAAGTATTTCATTTTAGAAGTGTTTGCAAATGGTATTATATTTTTAATTTTAGTGTCCACATGTTCATTGCTGGTATATAGAAAAACAATTGAGTTTTTGGGTTAATCTTATATTCTGTGACTGTGCTGTACTCATTCATTCTAGAAGGTTTTTGTTTTTACTTTTGTTTTTGTTTTTTAGATTCCTTGGTATTTTCTACGTAGACAATTATGTCATCTGCAAATAGGGATAGTTTTGTTTCCTCCTTATTAGTCTGTATGCCTTTTATTTCATTTCCCTTCCTTATTTTGCTGGCTAGAACTTCCAGTACTATGTCAAATAAGAGTAATGAGAGTCTGTGTCCTTGCCTTGTTTTTGATCTTAGAAGGAAAGCATTCAGTCTTTGACCATGAAATATAATGTTAGCTGTAAGTTTTTTGTAGATGCCCTTTCTCAAGTTGAGGAAATTCTCCTCCTGTTCCTAATTTTCTGAGAGTATTTCTTTTCTTTTTTCTTTCTTTTTTTTTTTTTTGGTCATGCTGTGCAGCATGCGGGATCTTAGTTCCCTAACCAGGGATCAAACCCGTGCCTCCTGCAGTGGAAGTGCGAAGTCCTAAGCACTGGACTGCCAGGGAAGTCCCTGAGAGTATTTTGAAAAATCACAAAAAGGTTTGAATTTTGTAAAATGTTTTTTTCTGCATAAGTTGATACGATCATGTAATTTTTCTTCTTTAGTCTATTATTCTGGTAAATTACACTGATTGGTGTTTGAATATTGAGCCAGCCTTGTATCCCTGAAGTAAATAAATAAACTTGGTCTTGATGTATGATTTTTTTTATATATTGCTGAATTCTGTTTGCTGATATTTTGTTAAGGATTTTTGCATCTATATTCATGTGAGGTATTGGTCTGTAGTTTCTTTCTTTTTTTGGTATTTGTCTGGTTTTGGTATCAGGGTAATACTAGCTTCATAAAATGAATAGGGAGGTGTTTTTTCCTCTCCTATTTCCTGGAAGAGATTGTATAGAATTGGTATTAATTCTTCTTAAAACATTTGGTAGTGTTCTTCAGTGAAACTCTCTGGGCCTGGAGATTTTCTTTTTTGGGAATTAAAAAAAACTATTAACTCCATTTTTTAATGATTATGGGGTTAGTCAAGCCATCTGCTTCATGTAAGTGAGTTGTGGTAGTTTGTGCTTTTTCAAGAACTGATCATTTCATTCAAGTTGTCAAATTTATGCATGTAGAGTTGTTCATAGTATTCTCTTATTTTCCTTTTGGCATCTGCAGGGTCTGTAGTGATATCCCGTTTCATTTCTGAGATGAGTCATTTATGTCTTCTCTCTCTTTTTCTTTGTTAGTCTTGCTAGAGGTTTGTCAATTATTAATCATTTCAAAGAACTACTTTTTGTTTCATTGATTTTCTTTATAGCTTTTCTGTTTTCAGTTTCACTGATTTCTTCTGTTATCTTATTATTTCTTTCCTCTGATTGCTTTGAATTTATTGTGCTTTTCTTTCTTTTTTTTTTTTTGTGCTTTTCTTTTTTTTAGAATTTTTTCCCCTAGATTCTTGAGGTGGAAGCTTACTTTATGGACATGAAGCTTTCCCTCTTCTCTGATGTAAGCATTTAGTGCTATAAATGTTTGTTTCAGCACTGCTTCAGCTATGTCCCACAAATTTTAATATGTTGTATTTTTATCTTCATTAAAATCAATGTATTTTTAAATTTGTTTTGAGATTTCCTCTTTGACCACATGGATTATTTAGAAGTGTGTTGGTTCGTTTCCAAGTGTTTAGAGATTTCCCTGTGATCTTTCCACTGTTGATTTTTAATTTGATTCCACTGTGGTCAGAGAACACACTTTGTATGATTTCAATTCTTTTCAAATTTGTTGAGGGTTTTTTTTTTTTTTTGGTGGCTCAGGAAATAGTCTATTTTAGTAGATGTTCCATGTGCACTTGTAAAAGATGTGTATTCTGCTATTGTCGGGTGGAGTGCTATATAGAGGTCGATTAGACCTGTTGGTTGTCAGGTAGAGTTCTTCTCTACCCTTGCTGGTTTTCCATCTAGTTGTTCTGTCAATTGTTGAGAGAGGGAAATTGAAGTCTCCAATTATAATTGTGAATTTGTCTATTTCTCTTTTTGATTCTGTCATTTTTCACTTCACATATTTTGCAGCTTTGTCGTGTGTGCCTGTTAGCTTGAATGTTGGATATGGATTAGACCAGAGTTTTTACAACTTTTTTGACCTATACCTTCAATGGAAAATAGATTTTACACACATACACATTACTATAACTGAAATAATTTTAATGCAACAATGTTTACTCTTGTCATATACAGCTGGAGTTTGATTTTCTCAATTTTCTCAATTCTATTATTTTTTCTTAAGACTTAATTTTTAGAGCAGCTTTAGGTTCACAGCAAAATTGAGAGGAAGGTACAGAGATTTCCCATTGACTCCCTGCCCCTACTCACACATAGCCTCTCCCATTATCAACATCCCCCCGCCAGAGTGTTACATTTGTAAACAGTTGATAAGTTCTCTCCTAGAGCCAAGGGAGAGAGAGCATCATTATTGCCAAAAGTCCACAGTTTACATTAGGGTTCCTTCTTGCCGTTGTACATTCTGTGGGTTTAATGTGTCATGACATGTATCCATCATTATAGCATCATACAGAGTATCTTCACTGCCCTAAAATTCCTCTGTGCTCCACCTTTTCATTCCACCCCCGTCCTAAATCCTGGTAACCACTTATCTTTTTTTTAATTTTTAATTTTATTTTTATTTATTTATTTATTTTTGGCTGCATTGGGTCTTCATTGCTGCACATGGACTTTCTCTAGTTGCGGCGAGCGGGGGCTGCTATTCGTTGCAGTGCGCAGGCTTCTCATTGCGGTGACTTCTCTTGTTGCAGAGCACGGGCTCTAGGCACACGGGCTCAGTAGTTGTGGCTCGCGGGCTTAGTTGCTCTGCGGCATGTGGGATCTTCCTGGACCAGGGATTGAACCCGTGTCCCCTACCTTGGCAGGCAGATCCTTAACCATTGCGCCACCAGGGAAATCCCTTATCTTTTTATTGTCTCCACAGTTTTGCCTTTTCCTGAACATCATACAGTTGGAATCATATAGTATGTAGCCTTTTCAGATTGGCTTTTTTCACTTAGTAATATCCATTTAAGTTTCTTCCATGTCTTTTTGCAGCTCAGTAACTTTTTTTTAAAGCACTGAATAATATTCCATTGCTTGGATGTTCCACAGTTTATCCATTCACCTAATAAGGACATCTTGGTTGCTTCCAAGATTTGGCAATTTTGAATGAAGCGTCTATAAACATCTATGTGCATGTTTTTTTGTGTGGACATGTTTTTAACTCCTTTGGGTAAATACCAAAGAGCACAATTGCTGGATTGTATGGTAGGAGTATGTTTAGCTTTGTAAGAAACTGCCAGACTGTCTTCCAGAGTGGCTGTGCCATTTTGCATTCCCACCAGCAATGAGTGAGAGTTCTTGAGGCTCCACATCCTTGCCAGCATTTGATGTTGTCAGTATTCTAGAATTTGGCCATTCTAATAGGTATATAGTGCTATCTCATTGTTGTTTTAATTTGCATTTCCCTGATGACATATGATGTGGAGCATCTTTTCATATGCTTACTTGCTATATGTATACCTTCTTTGGTGAGGTCTGTTAAAGTCTTTATCCATTTTTTAATTGGGTTGTTTGTTTTCTTATTGTTGAGTTTTAAGAGTTTTTTGTGTATTTTAAGTAACAGTCCTTTATCAGATGTGTCTTTTGCAAATATTTCCCCCAGTCTGTGGCTTGTATTCTCATTCTCTTGACATTGTGTTTTGCAGAGCAGAAGTTTTAAATTTTAATGAAGTTGAGCTTATCAATTATTCCTTTCATGGATTGTGCCTTTCGTGTTGTATCAAAAAAGTCATCACCATACCCAAGGTCATTTAGGTTTTCTCCTATATTATCTTCTAGGAGTTCTATAGTGTTGCATTTTACTTTTAGGTCTATGATCCATTTTGAGTTATTTTTTGTGAAGTATGTAAGGTCTGTGTCTAGATTCTTTTTTTTTTTTTTTGCATGTGGATTTCCAGTTGTTCCAGCATCATTTGTTGAAAAGACTATCTTTTCTCCATTGTATTTCCTTTGCTTCTTTGTCAAAGATCGGTTGACTATATATATATATTTTTTTAAATAAATTTATTTATTTATTTATTGGCTGCATTGGGTCTCCGTTGCTGTGCACGGGCTTTCTCTAGTTGCAGTGAACTGGGGCTACTCCTTGTTGCAGTGCGCGGGCTTCTCATTGCAGTGGTTTCTCTTGTTGTGGAGCACAGGCTTTAGGCGTGCAGGCTTCAGTAGTTGTGGCTCGCGGGCTCTAGAGCGCAGGCTCAGTAGTTGTGGCGCATGGGCTTAGTTGCTCCACGGCATGTGGGATCTTTCCGGACCAGGGCTCGAACCCGTGTCCCCTGCATTGGCAGGCGGATTCTTAATCACTGCGCCACCAGGGAAGTCCCCCGTTGACTATATTTATGTGGGTCTGTTTCCAGGCTCTTTATTCTGTTCCACTGATCTATTTGTCTATTCCTTTGCCAATACCACACTGTGTCTTGATTACTGCAGCTTTAGAGTAAGTCTTGAAGTTGGGTAGTGTCAGTCCTCCAACGTTGTTCCTCTCCCTCAATATTGTGCTGGCTATTCAGGAATTTTTGTGTCTCCATATAAGCTTTAGAATCAGTTTGTTGATAGCCACAAAACAATGTGCTGGGATTTTGATTGGATTGCATTGAATCTATAGATCAAGTTATTTTTAATTCTATTATATTAAAGAAAAAATGTTGGTGTGGTAAGAGATGATCACAAATTCCTTGCTGTTCCTTTTATTAAGAGGTGAGATCTGTTTCCTATTCTTGCATCTGGGTGGGCTCTGGCCCTGCTTGACCAATAGAATATGATAGAGGTAATGAGATGCCAGTTTCTGGACCACAGCGTGAGACACTGACAGCTTTCACTTCCTCTCTTGGACACTCCCTCTTGGGGCCTTGAGCTTTTAAAGTCTGACTACTCTGAGATCCGCTGTATTGGGGGGCTACATGTAGACACTTAGGGTTTACAGTCCTAGAGGAGCCTAGCCTCCCAGCCAAGTCCAGCCTCCCAGCCATCCCTGCCAAGACTCCAGACAAGTTGTGAGTGAAGCTGTTTTGGATTTCCAGACTGGTATATCCACCTGCTGTAAACCCCTGCATGACTTCTTTTAATGCCATGTGGCATCAAAGAATTGCCCATCAAAGCCCTGACTCACAAAATGAGTAACTAATTAAAATAAATAATAATACAATAAAATTAAAAGAGTAATCATCAATGAATTGTTAATTAAAAATTGAATAGTTATTTTAAGTGACTAAGTTTTGGAGTCCTTGTTACATGGCAAGAGATAACTGGAACAGTGAGTCATGAGGCACCCAAAGGAAACTGAGTCATGGCCATGGTTTGAAAACACTGATATAAACTGCACCAAGCCTTTACGCTCCTGTCTGTTCTTATGGAGATGAGTGTGGAGCTAGATAATATATTAAAAGTTAATTTGTGTTTGTTCCCATCATGTTTTTCTCTCTACTTTTAAAAAGGAATCCAGGGCTTTAATATTTTTCTTCTCTCTCTGGGAATTTTGCTAGGGGAAAACCAGAAGATGCATAAAACAAACACAGCCTATGCTAGGTGGGGCAGGAGGTGAGCATCTCTCCTCACCTCCTCAGGAGGGGAGAAGGGAGACATCCCTAGGCTGGAGAGGGGATGGAGGCGGGCAGCTGCCAGAGCAGCACCCTGAGGGCTGAGTAGGCACATAGGGGCCCAATTCCAGCCCCTACGTGCCTATCACAAATGTACCATTTGTCATGTGCCTGGTGTTCATCTGTGTCCCCGCCAGAGTGGGCACCTTTGTCTAATTCACACCAAGGCACCATATAGGTCAGTGGTAGCCATGCAGAAGCCCCCTGGTCCTTTGCACAAGTCTGGGGAGGAGTCCCATAGTTACCAAGGTCAAATTTTTGACCAGCCTGGTAGGACAGGGCCTCACTGGAGTTAAATTGTTTCAAAGGACATAAAGATGTGTCCTTTTTCTTGCACCCGTGCTTGTGAACTGGGACTGTGGTCATTCTGGCCATACATAAAGGACAGATGTTTTGCTCTCTTTGGGCCTCACCAAGGTGGGGCCTGGATCAAGAGTGGAGGCAGCTCCAGGCCACACCTGGTAGTGGGGGTGGGCAGTCCGTTGTCTCATGTGTGTGTGTGTGTGCGGGGGAGGAAGGGGGACCACGCTGGGGCTGAGCCTGGAAGTTTGAAGCCGACCCTGCAAGTGGCCCGTGGGTTGTTCCCTCTGTGCTGAACATTCCTCCAGTTATTCCTGAGCCTTTGGTAAAGTCTTGTCAAAAATGACAGTATCGTGTGTGCCTCCAGAATGGTGAAGAGGCTCCTGGGGCCTGTGTCGAGCAGGGCAGTGTATTGTTAGGGCTTGTGGTTCTAAAGCCAGGCTGCTGGGTTCAGTCCTTGCTCCCCCATGTAATGGTTCTTGCATAGATTACTTAATCTTTCTGTGCCTCAGTTTTATTACCTACAAATTGGGAATAACACTAATACTGCTTCCTTTGTGGGGTTGTGAGGGTTAAATGAGGTCATGTGTTTAAAGCATGTAGCATGCTTTCCCCCCTTTTTTCTTTTGGGTAAATGGATGGATGAATGGATGGTTCAATGAATGGTTTTATGGATGGATGGATAGATACACTAATGAATGAACAGGTGGATAAAAAGACAGATAATAGATGAAAGGATAAGGGAATGAATGAATAAATTAATGGATGAGTAAATTAAAGGATGGATGGATGGTTCAATGGAGAGTTCAGGAGATAGATGGATGGACAGATGGATGGATAAATTAAGGGATGAATGGATGGAGATGTTTGCCAGACTCCATGCAAAGCATTTTACATACATTATTTTGTTTTAGCCACACAGAAATACCATAAAGAAAGGGACATTTCCTTTTTACACACAAGGTGCTTGAGCTTCAGAGGTAGGAAAAATCACTTTCCCAAGATTATACAACTAGAAAATGGTGGAGCAGGATTCACGCAGTGTCTAGCTCACACAGGAATTTAATATGCATAGCTTCTATGGCTGTTTGAGGCACCTTAAGGAGAACTGGAGTGTACAGGAAGAATTATGGGTTGGGGGGATTGGATGGGGGGCACTGGCAAAATGACACCACTTAGGCCCTTCCCCAAGAGATACTGGTGTCTGGTCCCAGAAGGAGCATCAAAGGAGAGCCTGTTATTAAACAGGTTGGAGAATGCTCTGAGCATCAGAATGTTGGCTGTTAATGGGAATGTAACCCACTTTCTTAAGCAGAATACTGGCCCCCCAAAGATGTCCATGTCCTAATCTACAGAATCCTTGAATGTGCGAGGGTACACGGCAAAGGGGAATTCGGTTGCTAATCAGCTGATCTTTAAAATTGAGAGATTTTCTGGGTGGGCCCAGTGTAATCACAAAGGTTCTTAAAAGTGGAAGAGGAAGGTAGAAGAAGGGAGTTAAAGGGGGATATGAGATATGGAAAAACAGTCAGAGAGGGATGCAACATTGCTGGCTTTGAAGGTGGAGGAGAAGGGGACAGGAGCCAAGGTGCGGGCAGCCTCTGGAAGGTGGGAAGGCAAGGGAGCAAATTTTCCCCGAGAGCCTTTAGGAGGAACACAGCTCTGCTGACACTTGATTTTTAGGCCAGTGGGCCCTGTGTTGGACTTCTAAACTCCACAACTGTAAGACAGTAAATGTGTGTAGTTTAAGCCGCTAAATTTATTTAGCAATTTTAGGTAATTTGTTACAGCAGCAACAGGAAACTTATACACCTGCAGGTCAAGGGGGTGGAAACTGAGATCCAGGAAGGTTTAGCAAACCACTCAAGGTTGCACAACTAGGAGCTCTTTGAGTTCCAGAATCACTGCTCATGTAGCCATGGACGAGAGGTTTGCCTGCCCTGCCCCGTCCTTCCAAGGGCATTTGCAGACTTCTCACTCCTTCTTCTGTGAACCTAGCAGTCACCCTTTATGTCATGAATGCAGAGATCCTAAGATTTAGACCTGGAAGAGTTCTTCGCCATCATCTCATCACGAGTGAGATGAGTTTCTAGTGGTTTCTGAATATCTTTCAGCTATATCATTTTTGTTTCAGAAACATCCAAATCCAATCTTTAAAACAGTTAAAAGCAGAATTATTCTGGAGGAGGTGGAGTTGGAGGTGGAGGTGAAGCTCAGCCCACCAGGCCCTCCCTTTTCTCCTGTACAAGGTCTGCTGGGCACCTCCTTGGGACTCAGGGCTGCGAGTTGCAGCGTTTGAAGTCTCCTTCCATGGTGAGGAGTCGGGGGGCCTGTCGCATTTCTGTTTCCGCTGGTTTTCACGTGGCTGCCTTCTCCTCATTGGTTAGCTGTCTACTCAAATTCTCCCTCGGGAAACCTTCCCTGCCACTCTATCTAAAGTCTGCTGCCCTCTCTGACCGGCATCATGAACACCTGCTGGTTTCCTTCCAAGGACTTGTGACAATTTGCCTTTATTCCATTTATTTGCTTAAATAAGGGCTGTCGAATTCACGAAGGCAGAGACCTTGTCTCTCCTGCTCCCAGGTGTAACCCAGTTCCTGGCACAGTGCCTGGTGTGAGAACACACTCAAAAAATGTCTGCTGATAGAAGAATGAAGCTCAGAGAGGGAAAGCAACTTGCTGCGATCACACAGGGATATAGTGGCAGAGCCAGAATGAAGGTCGAGTCATCTGGCATCTTCCATCAGTCAGTCTCTGGCCTGTGGTTAGTGGTCGCTGTGGGCAGCTGCGAGGGGTCAAGACTAGTCAGGGACAGACACATTAAGGGCTGGTTGCAGTGAACCATGAGCCTTTCAGAATGACCTAGAAGGACTGCAGATAATATGGTGGGATTTCCCTTCTGGTAAGACTAAGACTCATGAAGGGAAGACCCAAGCCAGGGCCTCTGGTTGTGGGCCTCGTGCCAGGGAGGCCATGCCACAGCTTCCCCGCCTACAGGAGGAAGGGAGAGGGAAGAAGGGAAGAGCCCAGGGCCTCAGTCAGGGAAGAAGCCTGAACAGACTCCCTCTTGAGGGAGTACCACTCAGAATTGATCACCTGTTTCTCCAAGCATAATGGAATTAAAAAGAACAGTTGGAAGAAGGCAATGCTGAAAACCCAAGGTGCGACCCTTTATGATAGAATTCCAGGCCTCAGGGACAAGCGTGGGGCTCCCTGGCATCCACTCAATCACAACATTTAAGGAAACTGGGAAAGAAGTCAGGCAGTGTTTAGATAATTGTCATGGCAACCCTGAGGGTAGGGATTATAAGCCCCATTTTACTCCAGAAAGTGAAGTGACTTGCCCAAGGTCACAAGTTTATCAGTGGGGTTCCACCACAGCTCTGCAGGGCCCCATAGCTCTTTCTACCACTTAGAGGTGTGAGCTAAGGGTGAGCTTTTTGGGGCAGGTCACCCAAGCATGCGCCGGCTGGGCTGGGCATCTCTCACTCTCCCCTGGACCCAAGGGCTCCTTCTTTGGCCTCAGAGGCTCCAGGGTCTAGTGTCCCTGGAATAGTATGAGGGGAGGGTCCAGCTTCAGGATTGGTTTTGAAGAGGGAGGAGGAGGAAGAGGAAATTCTGTATATTGTGCTGAAGTACCGTAGGAATGCAGAAAAGATGTGGAGAGAGAAGATGCCAGATCTTCCTGAGCAGGGAGTTTGAAAATCTAGGAAACAGTTGAAAGAACTCAGTTTTAGAGTAAAATATACCTGGGTGTTACCCCAACCAAGCCCCATTCATCTGGACCTTGAGCAGTTAAGACACCCCATCTCTGTGAGCCTCAGTTTCTACTGTTGTAAAACAGGATAAGGGCCCAGGGTAGTGCTGGAGCCAGTTCACACTGGCTGGTGAGAGCCAGTTGTTACATCTTCAGGAATTTTGTGAAGCAGTTATTAAACAATGCCATCATTAAAAATTATATAAATTTACAATAGCATAAAGTGTATTAAAAACAAAGACAACACTCAAAACAAATCGCTTCCTAATTATTTTACTATGTATTACTGTTATTTGTATTCTTGAGGTTATTTGCATCTATTGTATCTGAATTTTGGAAATATTATGTAACCATGTGTTGCTGAGCTCTGCTCTCTGTCACGTGAGGACACAATGAGAAGGATGAGAAGTTCACAGTCTGCAACCCAGAAGAGAGCCCTCCCCAGAACCAGGGCCATGCAGGTACCCTGATCTTGGACTTGCAAGCCTCTACAACTGTGAGAAACACATTTCTGTTCATAAGCCCAAAATAAAAAAGATATGTTGGGCTTCCCTGGTGGCGCAGTGGTTAAAAATCGGCCTGCCAATGCAGGAGACACGGGTTCGAGCCCTGGTCCGGGAAGATCCCACATGCCGCAGAGCAACTAAGCCCGTGCGCCACAACTACTGAGCCTGTGTCCTAGAGCCTTTGAGCCACAGCTACTGAAGCCCGCGCACCTAGAGCCTGTGCTCTGCAACAACAGAAGCCACTGCAATGAGAAGCCCGTGCACAGCAATGAAAACCCAACGCAGCCATAAATAAATAAATAAATAAATTTATATAAAAAAAAAGAAAAGATATGTTACTGAGCATCTCTTCCAAAGTCTGTTGTTCAGTGACTCGCACTGGTAGTTTGAAATTGGCCTTGATGGCCACTTATACCGTAGAAAATAGCAGTTGCTACCCATCAGGGCTTGATTTATTTATCATTGTGTTGATTGTGACCTAAGAAGGTAATGGATAACATGTTAATGCAGATTAAATAAAAAACTGTGACGTGGTGAATAGCACAAAAAAACTGAGGACATATTCTTCCAGTATTTGAAAACTGTTATCTGATTCAACAAAGAAGTCACCCATGTCATTGTGGAGCGAGAAAAGTTCCAACATAAACCTTCGTTGTTTCACTTTTAAAAAAATTGAAGTATAGTTGATTTTCAGTGTTATTTTGGTTACAGGTGTGGAACAGTGATTCGATGTTTTTATAGATTATACTCCATTTAAAGTTATTATAAAATATTGGTTATATTCTCTGGGCTGTATATTATATCCTTGTATCTTATGTATTTTATATCTGGTAGTTTGTATCTCTTAATCCCCTTCCCCTGTCTTGTCCCTCCCCCCTTGTTTCACTCTTATCTTACTCCTTGACTCAAATAGAGGTGTCAGCCAGCATTCCTGAAGTATGCTTGGCGAGTTGGTTGGTACACACTTACTAGCACACCCCTGGTAATACGCCTCTCTGGTGGCTGCGGGCACTCAGTGACACAGTGTGGATGGTGGTGCGGGGGGTGGCAGTCTCCATCAGCTGCCTCCTCCCCGAGCCATGCCCGATAAACTCGAGATCTGCGGATAAAGAGCATGCTGGCCGAGTAACTACAACCTCAGGAGAAATTTCCTAGTTCCTCATCCCAACCAGATTGGTTGCTCCTGGGTACTTACCGTAGAGAAATTCTGGGGCCAACATCCTGGACCCGAGACACAGTATTAATATTAAGTCAGGAGTTGGGAGTTGGGAAGAGGCATCTAGGGCAGCTGTTAAGGGGATAACCTTTGGTTCAACGTCTCTGCTTTCTGCCCCCATCACTGTGCCTCTAGGTCCCCACCCACTGGCCGGGACCTTCGCTGGGGTGGGGAGCAGGGGGCAGAGAGTCAAGTAGTCACCACGCCCCACCAGCCCAGGATGCCAAGCTTGCTCTGGGGCTCAGGTCTGGCCTGTTACCAGCCTCAGCCCCCAGGGGGCAGAGTGGCTCCATGGAAAGAAGGCCTAGCTCAGCCTTCAGTCCATCCCCCGGCCTTCCATCCCGACTGGTATGGCAGGGCTGCTCCTGGGGGCAGTAAGGGAGTAACTACTTACTGAGCCCCTGCTATGTGCCAGGCTCTCTGCTGGGCACTGCGGCAGCCGTTAACTATCTAAGCTTCACAAAGGTCTTGCAAGGTAGGGTCTGTTATGCTCTCCCTGGTTGAATGTCAAGCCATCAGGTAGACCTCCCACTACCCTCCCCTCTGACATCTACCCCCTCATGTTTATGGGCCCAGCTTCAGCCTCAGCACCGCTCTCCCTCTGAGCACCAGGGCAGTACCCAGGCGCTGGTGAGCTTCTCCAGGTATACTCCCAGGGGCGCTGAGAGCTGCTCCCTCCACAAGGGGAAACCCTGCAAATGATAACACTTTTTTAGAGATTCACATTGTGCTTTTGGCATATTTAAGGCTCTGCAATATCCCGAAGTAAAGAAATCTGATCAACTTGCCCAAGCCCAGAATTTGCCTAACGTATTTGGCCATGGAACCCTCCCCCAAATCCCCTTTTTTGAATTTGACAAACGTTTATTGGGAGCCTGCTATGAGTCAGGCTTTGTCCTCGTTGTGGAGAACACAGCAGAGTGTATGACAGATATGGGCCCTGCTTCCTCCCGGCGAAATACTAAGAGCTAACGGTTGTGAGTGCTGAGCACTTGACTTGCTTCGTCTCATTTCATCCTCACCTCTACTCCAGGAGTTAGGCATTGTTGCCCCATTTTATAGACATGAAAATGAGGCTTTGAGCAATGATGTACCCTCTCCAAAGATACATAGCTAACTAATGGCAGAGCTGGGATTCAAATCCTAGGACCCCTGACAGCAGAGCTCAAACTCTTAAACATGAATGAATGTTCTTAAACACTTAGGAATTACTGCTCGAGTTCAACACCCCAGGCCAAATCCCCACCCCAGCCCCAACCCTGGCTTCATCCTTAGCCCTGGAAAACTCCTAGTCACTCTTCAGAAACCTGCTGAGGACCTCTAGGAGCTCCTCTTTGTTCCCTGGTGAACCTCAGGGGGAAAAAATACTGTGAGTCCAAGTAATAATTTTTGCAATTCACATTTATTTGGGGGAAAAAAAAGGTTCGCTAAAAATACTCCTACAAAGGCATTCGAGTCACAGGCTCAGGGTTGCTCATGGAGCCAGTTGGTGAGATTTCCTTGGTCATAACAGTGGGGGTCCCGGGAGCCAGGGCTGACCCACAACCAACAGAGCCCCAGCTGCGTCCCTCCCTGACTCCCCAGCGTTGTCAGGAAAACCCATATTTGTGACCAGAAGAAACAGAGTTCTGTGAAACCACACCAGACCCCACGGGCCCCAGTTGTGAACTCTGGCCTGCATGGCCGAGGTTAGAGTGAACCGCTCGGGGGGTGGGCAGTCCAGGTGCCCACACCCACTGCCCATGGCTCAGACAGCGCGTCCAGGAGGCCAAGGTCAGAAGGGGTGTCCCAGTGCCCCCAGACAGGGTGCTCCTTGGGGATCTGGATTTGATTGGCAAAGGGTCTGACAGTGGGGAGGGGCTGAGTGGGGACCACAGGTAGCGGCATAGCATAGTGATTACGAGGGCAGATACTGGGCCAGAGACCACTGGCCGACGGTGTGACCTGGGAAGGCCACCACACACGTCTCTGAGTTTCCTAGTTGTGGAGGGGGAATAATAACTGTACCTGTTTCACAGAGCTGTGTGAGGGTTAAGCAAGACACCGTGTGTAAAAAGTTAAGCACAGCACCTCGCACACTGTTGGCACTCAAGAAATAGCAGCTATGATTAGGGTTTGGGGCTGGGCATGGCCAACCAGGAATTGCTCTTCTCTGGAGTCGAGAGAGGCTGGCTGTGAGTGAGTGTCCCTGCCGGTGCTTCCCCGGGCCAGCCTCAGGGGCTCAATTTCTTGCCCCCTGCCCACCAGAGTCCCTGTCCACGGAGGGGAAAGCAGCCAGACTGATTACCAGGCTCTGAGCAACCCAGAGGCATGTCTTTCAGCTGGTCTCCCAGATTCCATAGGCAGTGGTCTCAACTGGGAGGTGAGGGCGTCCTTTGTATGGAGGCAGGGACTGTGTGGTCACGGAAGCTGCATCCTGACTGTCAGAGGGAAGGCACCTGACTCTGGGGTTTGCAGCGAGACCCTATGGCTTCCCAGTGTTAAGACTTGGGCTCTGAACAGGGAGGTGGTGTGCTTGGGAAAGATTCCTCAGCAAATCCCTGGCCCTGCAGCTTCCTCTCTAAGGGGGTGGGGGGTGTCCACCCCAGATGAGTCCCTCCCTAAACTGAGCCACTGGGGCCCCTACTAGGCTCCTGAACTGAGCTGTCTAGCCCACCAGCCAGTGGGCACTGTGGGCTGTGTGGGGCTTTGCTGCAGCCTGGGGTAGTCAGCTCCCCGGCCACTGGGAGGGCCAGGTGTGGGCAATTCTACCCCTCTACCAGGGAGGGAAATCCACCATCACACTCAGAAGGAGGTGATTCAGATTCAAAGGATGGAGTTGTTAGTATTTGTTTTTAGCTATTTGTTTTCTCCCTCCCCATCTCTTTCTCTCTTTCTTGCTCTCTCTTTGTGCTTTGTCACTGCTGGGACCCTCAGGTTTGGGGATCAGAGTTGAACAACGGGACTAGAAATTTCAAGAATTGGCAGCATAGAATCATATGGTGGTGGAATCTTAAAAACATGGAATCCTTCTGTTGGAATCTTAGCATTATGAGGTTTTGCTGGAATCTTCACCCATGGAATGTTAGAGTTTTGGACTCTTGCAGTATCAGCAGGGCCCCAGAGTGGATGTGGTCCTGGCTCTGACCTCCTCCCTCTGCCATCTCCCTTTCCCCTCCTCCAGCAGGGGCCATTAGACCCTGAGTAGACACAGGACCTTCACTCCCTCTTCCTCCTGGGAAAGCCGTGCCCTAGTCTGGGTAGCAGAGGCTGGTAGCGGGGAGTTATATGAAGCTCCAGGTCCAGCTGGAAGCCCCACCCTGCCTTTGCCCGGCCCACCTGGCCAGGTGCGGAGTGAACAGGCCTGGATCATAGCCTTGAGGCCTGTGGAGTCTCCAGAGGGTGGCCCTGGGAGGGCTGCTGGGCCCCTGTGAAGTATTAAGTTCCTGTTCCTTCTTGCTATATCAGCTTTCCTGAAGCAGCCTTCAAGCTGTGAAGCTAAACTCAGACAGACTCTGGGTCTGGGGAGGCGGGGGGTCTAATTTTCCTGAAAGCTTAGCTCAATACATTCCTGAGGGTCAGCCCTTCCCCCCACTTCATGGGTCCTAATCCATGTCTGAGTTTGGGCATCTTATCTGACGATGTCCTGCTTTTTCCTAATCCCTGTCTACGCCAGACCCTCTCCCTGCAGACATCAGGGCACAGCTCATCGTGGGGGAAGTGAAGAGAGAATTTCAGTGTCTGGAGGAATCTCCTGGAGGAGCTTGTTAAAAACAGGGGCTCCTGAGCCCAACCTTGGCTATTCTGACTTAGGGGGTCAGGGTGGAACAGGCGCACAGCCTGGCTGGAATGCCCTGGGCATCACCTCTGAGAATCTGGTTCCTCACTTGTAGAGTGGGGATGGTGACACCCACAGGGCCCCGCGCATGGGACTGGTGTAGGCTAAGTGTTCAGCGATTAGTGCAGTTGCTGTGGCATCAGCCTCCTGAGACCAGCCTCTGATGGGGAGACCCTGAGCTTTCCTGTGTCACAGAACAAAGGCCAGGTCACTTCCTTTGATTTCCCTGAAGGGGAATCTGGCCGGCTTCGAGGCCATAGTCCATGCTGTTTTATGGTAGGAGCCATTTCATGGGAGGCTGGGTCAAGGTGGGCAAGGTGGAGCGTGCGTGTGCGGTGCAACTCCCTAACCTCCCTCTGGATTCCCCAGCGTAACACACTATTGCAAAGGGCAGGACCCCGCCCCCTTCCAACAGCATGTCTGGGTGATCTCTCCAGGGCCAGGGCGACGGGGCAGAGATGGGCTTCCTGAGCAGTTTGCATACCACTTACCCAGCCCCCAGCCCTGTTCGCTTCATCACTCCGCTCTGCCCCCCCGCGGGGCTCTGCCTGCCTTCCCATGCCCTTACCACCACCCGCGTCTACTCCGCTCTGGCCATGAGTGGCAGCTCTCTCAGTGCCTGGCCTGGAGGAAATGGGGTGGGCATCTCAGTCGAATGCAGCTGAATTAAGAATCAGGTAGCACAAAATCCAACCCTGCTGTTCCAAGCAGCTGAAATGACTCTTTGGATTATCTGCGTCAGTGAGTGAGGATGGAAAAGGAAGCAGCAGGGCCTGGATTCTCCGGGAATAAATGAGGGCTTCTCCAGGGGGCTTTTCCCCCCGGGGGGCGAGGGGGAGCTGTGAGGCATCCTGCTCCCATCTGATGGCCGACCTGCCTGCTCCTTCTAGCACCTGATGCTGACTCAGCCACTCTTCTTCTCAAGAGCCTGTTGTGGCTGGACTGTGCATCGTGTCCAAACTGCCTCAACCTCCCCTCAAGCCAACCCCCGCCTTCCAGCACTGCTCTGGTCCGTCCAGAAACGACTCTTCACTGTTAACCATGCTGGCCTTTGCATCTTTGGTTACACTGCACCTCCCACTTGGAGTGACCTTTCTCTCAACGTCTGTTATCGTCAAGACAGCCTCCTCTGTGAAGCCCTCCGTGACAATCCCAGCCCATTTGCTCTTTCCCTTCTCTTACCAACCAGCCTTCAGACATCAGGTGCTTCATGTCATCTGAGTGTAGTGGAGTGGGCACTGGAAGCAGGTAGACACAGCCCTGCTCTGCCTCTTCCTGGCTGTGGAATCCTGAGCAAGCTACTTCCTCTCTCTGAGCCCATTCTCCCCCAGCCCCCCAGCCCCATCTGTGGAAGGAAATAGTCCCTCCTCACAGGGCTGCAGCGTATAAGGTGTTTCGCATGCTTGGCTCACCCAGTCCAGTCCTCTCATTGTACAAACGGGAGAGTGAGGCTCAGGGGAGCTGGCTTGCCCAGATCTGTGTCTTAAGTTAGTGGTCAGAGCTGCCACTCTGGTGGCAGTGTGCTTTTTCCCTAGCATCGTGCCTCATCCTGACCTTCGAATGCATTTACATTATTTCCTCGGACAAGTCATCCAACCTTTGGTACCATTTGGAACTTCAGGGGCTCAGGGGAGAGCCAGGAGTGGCTGAGGGCCCAGCACCGGGGTGGGCAGTGGTCTGGGGCCATGACTGCTGCTTGTGCTTCAGCCAGGGGTGAGGAAGAGCTGGCACGGGGCGGGAGCTCCTAGTCTTCTGGAGATGAGCCCTTGATCTGAGAGGGGTGCAAAGCTAGTGAGTGCACACAAGGGGGTGGCAGAGAGCTCCCTGAGAGGGACCGGCCAGAAATGATGGGGAAAGTCCAGCTGATGCCATCTGAGCAGGAGGCACCGCCCCAAGTCCCTAAGTATCCCCGACTGCCCCCGCCACCCTAGCCCCTACTCTGGGGCCTTTTGGTGTAGCACTACGGCCATCCTCTATTCTGATTGGTTTGCCCCCATCTTACCGGTTGATAGGTATTTAGAGTACCATCCCCCAGGAAGAGGCCTGCTGATCAACAGTAACCCATCTGACCCATCTGGGGGCGCTTCTGGGGCAGTAGGAGCGGGGGCGACGGCAGGGCTATTACCCAGCCTGGCGCCGTGCAGATCTGCCTGTCACACCCTCTCAGAGCAGCTGGTCCCCATTTCCATGGTGCCCTGGCCCATGTTTGCAAGGCTGCTTTCTTTCCTCAAGTACCAACTGTGTGCAGAGCGGCCGGAAACTCCCCTCACGCTGCTGGGCAGGTGGGGGCTGGCACTTGGGGAGGTTGAGCCAGGAAAGGATTAGTAAGCAGGCAGCGGGTGGCTCAGAGCCGTGTGCCCAGGCGAGCAGGCAGCATCAGTGGAAGGCGCTTGGCAGCACGGCCCACCATCCCCACTGAGAAGCAAGCAAGAGGTGGCGGGGGGAGCTGCCCCAGCAGCGGGGAGAGGGGAGCATCTGCCTGCACCGGGGACGGTCACAGCGACGTCTGTCTGTTACCCTGAAGTAGAGACAGAGGGTTTGGGTAGCACCCTAACTCTTGAGAAGCCGGCACGTGGAGGCCCAGGACCACGGAGGACTCAGGCCCTGAAGGGTGGATGGGCAGACGTGCTGGCTAGCAGACACCAGCCTAGCGGCTTAGGACGGGAAGCCATCTGACAGGAAGCACCGACTGCCAGCCCCCTGTGGGGCCCCAGAGCAGTTGGGGGGGCGGGCTGAGGAGACAGAGTTAATCTGAAGAGCATCAGGGCAGCTCCCTCCAGAAGGTGACCTTGTGTGTCGGGACAGCTGCCACCCGTGTTGGGCATCTTTGGGGCACAAAGGGCAGCTGGCTGGGCCAAGGCTGGCCAGTTCGCGGGAAGCCAGCCAATGCCTTCCTTGTGGCTTGCTCTGCTGTTCCCCCTGGGGGGGCCCATGCTCCCCTCTAATCCCTTCCTTCCCCTCGCATCTCGGGCTCTGAGAACAGGTGAGTGACAGATGACAGGCTGGTCCGTGTTGGATGCTTGCTCTCACCGAGGGGCCTTTAGTTGACCACCTGCGGCATGAATCTTTCTCACTGGTCAGCCTCCCACGGACAAAGGGAAGGGTCCTGAGATGCGGCGTCCCTGGCTCCCCCCCCCCAGCCTCCTCCTTCCACGCGAAGAGTTTTGATTGTACGTGAGTAGAAGTCCACCTGCTCAGAGGATAATTAGAGTTGACCAGGATAAGGTGATAATACCTGTGGCTTTGGCTGCGGATCCATGGGTTCTCCGGGACCCTCACACTCCCACCATCACAGCTCACTTAATACCTGGGCCCCCTTTCTCTGGCCCAAAAGAGTGAGTGCACTGCTGTCACCTCCCTGCTCCTAATGCGTCCTGCAGTGGTTCACACTGATCTGCAGGGCATCAGACTCCAAGTTCTGAGTCACTTCCAACTCACTTCTTTCATTGCCTGTGCTTTTGACAAGCCAGAGCCAGAAAGGCCACATGGACCACTGGTGTCCTCCATGTGTTTTCTCAGCCCCGGGCCTTCTGGAACCCTGAGGTAGGAAAAGCCCCTTAGAAGAGCATCATGGGTCACTTGACATGTCCCAAAGGTGCCAGGGTCTCTGTTGGAACTGACAGAGAACAGAGGTCATTTTCTAACTAAAGTGTTTATTTCCATTCAGTTCACTAACCGATTGTTCTGCTCAGGCAGCTGCATTTGCTCATAGGAGAGAGTCTGTGGTCAGACCCCTTGGCTGATTATTTTCCCATGGCCAAGACTTTCAGACCTGGGCAAAGGTCTGGTGGAGGGAAAGAGGTGGGAGAGAAATCACATGCTTTCTTGCAAGGGGAGGAGAGGAGCACGCCTGCACATGGTCTGAGGGTGATACTCTGGAGGGCTGGGATATCACAGTGAATGATCTGGGTCCTGGCCTCGGATGCAGCCTGGTTTAGGCTCCCAGAGACAAAACTGGGTTCTGGCCATCCGAGGGCACTCAGGAACCTCGAAGGGGCCTGTTTGCCTGGAAAGTACTGGATAGACTGGGACAGAAGGAGAGTGGGGATGTGGGCAGAGGCTTCTGGCCCTGCAGCCTCCTCCTCCTTCTCAATCTGTTGCTTTCAAAAACAGTCCTGGGGTGGGATGCTCCTCCACCTTGGCCTCCACCCTCCACCCAAATCTCACTCAGTCTCTGAATGGCCCAGATGGCCCCGTGGCAGTTGGCTTTGGTGAGGCCTGGCAGCAGGTGGGAAATCTATGCAGGGGGGGAGGAGGGAAGGGTGTCAATGAAAACCATATAAAAAATCCAGAAATGTGCATATAAAATCTCGCCCTTGGTGTATTGCCTAAGTCAGTAAGCAGAAAGCACCTTCTTCCTGGAGAAGGATCAAGTCCTCAAAAGGTAGGAAATGTCAAAGTGTCACTTCATTGTCATAAAAAAAAACCAACCAACAAACCACCCCCCCAAAACCAAATCCACCCCTGACCAAAATACCCCCGAGTCCACAAATTGCTGTAAACAAACCCAGATGTAGGAGCAATCCTTCTCAGTGGCAGTCGTAGCTGATGGCAGTCATTGCAGCATCAGTCCTCCAGGTGTGGACGGGCAGGAGTGGGTGCCCAGCTGGGCCATGGCCGCCGAGCTGTGCACGTGACGTGGACGTGGAGCTGCAGACCGGGGGGAGGGGGATGGTCAACCTCAGGAAGGCTGACCTTTTGGGTGTCCCCATGCTCTCCCTGACCCAGGAGGACAAAAGTCCCTTTTCAGCCCCGGGAGCTGACAGGAGAAACAAGTCTCTTTCATTGGAGTTTCTAAAATATTCTCCCAAGACAGAAAAATTCTTCTGTTGGCCCAGCGGCAGCGGGATTGGATTTTCCAAGAGTGGTTCCGGGGGTGGCTACCCGTCGCCTGCCCATCCGCCTGGCGCGTGGCTGTTGAGTGAGACCTGGAAGAGCAGCCCCGGGGACGGGAGAGAAGTGTGGCCCCTGTGTCTCCCCTTCACATTTGTGTTCCTGAAAGTCTTTCTTGGCTCCGGCCGGGTCACCTTCCCAGAGGGAGCTGGAGAGAAACTGTTTTTGATCTCCGATTGTACAAACTGCATGAATCTCCCAAGCCCTTTTTTTCCTCCAAGAACAATGATCGCTTTCCTTATGAGAATCCTCTTTAAAAACTATTCCTTGTGTTTCCCGCCCCCTCCCGGGATCTATTTTCTTTTGTCCCCATTCCCTTTTTTCCATCATCTGAAGTTGCACGTGTTCTTGGTGACGTCTCATGGCTGGAGCGCTGCTTGGTTCTTCCTGTTGCCCGTGGCCTCCTGGTAGGCGGCTGACCCTGCGGTGGACGAAGAACCGGGGGCCGGCATGTGGGGCGGAGGGGGCGGGGCCTGGAGGAAGAGGTGAGCCGAGGCAGGTGAACGTCAAACCTCCACAGACTGGATCTGGTTCATCTGTGCCCGCATCACCTGGATACTGTTCAGGATTTTTTTCTGGTGACCAGCCAAGGTGACCCCAACCCGGAGAATGTCCCTTTGGAAGAGAAGCACATGTGTTAGGGAAATGCGGGGGTGGAGGGACTCTGTCCAGGTAGAGCTGCCTGGGCTTTTCCAGGGGTTTCCTGCTGGAGAGGGCAAGGCAGAGGGTGAAGGGCCTGGGGGAATGGGTGGGCATCTGGAGCAAGAGTGAGTGAATGTTGAGATGGAAGGAGCCCATGATTAGGAATCAGGGCGCCTAGGTGCACGTGTCTCCTCTGCCTCGGGGGAGGAGAAGGGAACCTGCATTTACTAAGTACTCAGTCATTCACTTTATATCTCCTTTCATCTTCCTACCGCTCCCCAGTTTACAGAAGAGAAAACTGGGGCTACGAAGGGTTCTGTGACTTGCCCAAGGTCGTGGCCAGTGGGTGGCAGGAGACCTGGGTGTTGATATGAATGTGAGTCCGTGTTGGCCGTCTTGCCCCTTGGTCCCCCATATCCCTGCTGGGACATTGTCTATTCCTCACTTTCCAGAGCCCCCCCGCGTGGCGGGATGGGTGGGGAGGGCGGCTAATGGCAGTGGGTGGAAGCGGCTGGGCACTTACTCCATCATCATCTGCGACACGACATCAAAGGAGGTGAAGCCGGCATTGGCGAAGCTCTCCTTGTACTGCCCCATCTTGATGGCCTCCAGCCACTCGTCCACTGTGTTAAAGCTGGTGTAGTCGGGGATCGTCCGGTCCAGCAGCGGCAGGTTGATTCTGGGGGTGGGGTGGGCAACGGGGACGGTCAGGGCACATGCTGATCTGGGGGTGAAGGTAAGCACTACACTTGCAGGCTATGTGCGTACCTGCACGCGTGCATCCATGTGTGTGAACGCAGGTGAGTGTGTATGTATGTGAGCATTTCTGTGTGAGAGCAGGAGTGAGTTTGAACTCACGTAAATGTGCACACATATATGTGTGAGTAGGCGAGAGTAAGTGTGTGCAGAACTCAGAGCTGGGGTTACCTGGAAAGTCTAGGGAAGCCTCTACAGGGACTGCGGAGAGGCTGGACCACAGTGGTGAGGCGGGAGATGCTTCTCCATGCTTCTTCTTTTGAGGAGGGATTTCAGCTGGACTAACTGTGCTGATTATTTGCTGTTTCCTCCCCTGATGCCCTTCTGTCCTTCTCTACCATGGTTGTGCTACAGGAAGCTGATCTTGTGGACTGCCTCTCCAAAGTCCAGACAGAGCTGGTGGGGCTAGTGGGAATGACTTCCTGGCAGGTGAGGTGTGAAGTGACCCTCAGGCTAAAAGCTCAGAGTGATTTTTATCCGAAGAATCAGGAGTGGCTGATGCAGGGTCATGGTGAGGAGGGACGGGCAGAGGCAAACACGAAAATCTCTTGGCCCTAAGAACTTGGCAGGTGAAGGACTTGGGCCCAGAGAGTCTCTGGCCACAGCCAGCCCTGGACCCCGAGGACATCTAGCCGGACGCCCCTCAGAAATCTTGTGTGATCAAGAGTCCTGAAGTGTAAGAGTGTGCAGGGCCAGGACTGGCCTGTTGAAGCTGCCCCGGCAAGGCAGTGGTGGCTGCAGACCTGATGGAGGGCGCCCTGGGACCACTGGGAGAAGGAAAGCTCCAGGACCACTGGAGCTAGCGCACCTCCTGAGCCAGTCTCTTTGATATAAGGATGGCAACCCGAGTGTGGGGCGTGCGTGCATGTGTTTGTGTGGTGTGTGTGTACTTCTGAACGTGTGTGCTCAGGGACCTGTGGATGTGTGTAGGTGTGAGAGCCTGAGAATGGGTGTCTCCATGTGTGTGAGATTGTGTGTGAGCACAAGCATGAGCGTTTGTGCCCAGCTGTATGTTCACGTACACGTACGGGACTATATTTGTGTGTGTACATGCATGTGTGTGTGGGCCTGGCCATGTCGAGGAGGCTGCAAATGCGAGTCAGAGGGTCCAGGTTTAAGTGTGGAGGAGGAAACTGAGTGAGGAGTAAATCTATTCACCAAGATTCTGACGATTTCTCTTAAAAGCTGTCCTCTCCGACCATGCTTTAAAAGATGCTTCCTCTACCAGACTGGGCTTCCTTCTCCTTCTCAGGATAGTCTGTGTCCTGCACTCTGCACCCCAAGGTAGCCATCTTCCCAACAAACACTAGTGCTGTCCCCATCCCAATTCAGCTTTACCAGAGGGGGCGGGGCCAGGGCAGAACTGGGAAAAGGGGCGGGACAGGTGGGGCGGTACCCGGAAGAGAGGGGCGCCATGGCTTTGAGGCTGTTAGGGTTGCGGATCATCTTGTCCAGCGTGTTGACGATCTGGCCGAACTTGGGCCGGTGGTTGCGGTCCTTTTGCCAGCAGTCCAGCATGAGCTGGTGCAGAGCGCTTGGGCAGTCCATGGGTGGTGGCAGCCGATAGTCCTGCTCTATGGCATTGATTACCTGGGGACAACACAGGGGCCGGGTGGGGCTGGGTGGGTGAGGTAAGAGCATCTGCCCTCTGGCCTGGCTCGTCTTGCCCCCAGTACATGGCAGGACAGACTTGCTTGGTTGCCATGGCAACTACCTCCACTTCCTGGAGGCAGCCCCAGTATGTGCCTCACCTGGGTTCCCACCATCTGTGGCCTCGGTCTGGCCTGGCAGCTGGGTGTTCTGCTCCCCCTACTCACCCACCCAGCACCCTGAGATACCCTCTGCCTCAGGGTCCACCAGGCTGACCCTCCTGTGGGCAATCCCACCTGGCTCTTCTGTCAGGGAAAGGAGCCCAAACACCTCTCCAAACTCTCCTGCCCCCAGGGCCAAATTCATCTTCCCCAGCTTGACTGTAGGTACCTTCCCTGCTCAAGCATTCCCTGTTCTGGCGTTGCTGCAAATCAGAATTCCTCAGATCGACTTTCAAACACCCCATTATTGAACCTCATCCACCTTTCGGATCAACTTTCCTCTCCATGCTCCCTGACACGACCCCTCATCATCCCACTTCTGGGCTTTTGCACAGGCTGTTCTTTCCACTGGAAGCCCTCGCGTCTCCAAGTCCCACTACTGTGTGAGTCCCACCTGTCTGTGAAGACTTCCCGGCTGATCTTGCCCACACTGCCCTTGCTCCAACACCTACAGGGCTGGACACCTGCCTCCTCCACTTTAGTACCTGATCATACATAGCACCTGATAACTACATCTGGTTCCCAGAATAATTGTCTTGTCTCCCATGTGGGTGGTAAACACCTGAGGGGCAGATATGGTCTCATTCAGGGTTGGCCACAGGTGACAGCATCCTGAAGATTTGCTGATTTGTGGATGGGTAGGCCTTTCCTACTCCTGAGCCCCCTGGAGAGTCCAGGGTCCTGTGCAGATGTTTGAATCAACCAACATCGGGCTGGGATCTCAGAGACCTTGCTCCCACCCCCTGAGGGACACGCAAAATGCCAGAAGTTCTGGATCTTCCCCTCCTGTCTGGCTGGCCAGAGAGGCTCTGTCCACCCCCTTGGAGACTTACGTCCTGGTTGGTCATGTCCCAGTAGGGTCGTTCCCCATAGGACATCACCTCCCACATGACGATACCATAGCTCCAGACGTCACTGGCCGAGGTGAACTTCCGGTACTGGATGGCTTCTGGGGCCGTCCAGCGGATGGGGATCTTCCCACCCTGGGGAACAGAATGAGAAGGGTTAATGGGTGGGAGGCTTACGCTCATGCCCTCTGCTCGCAAAGCTCCCCACCCTGTGCCCTGTGCTGCACAATCACACGAAGTATCTTGCTGTTCCCCAGACTCACCTTGCTGCTCTGGACCTCCAGGCATTTGCACATGCCTTTCCCTCTGCATGAAGTGCCTTTTCCCACTCTGCCATCTGGTAACTTCCCTCTCATCCTTGAAGTCCCTCTGCAAATCTTTCCCTAAGTCCCAAAGAGTTGCTCATGCTTCTCAATCCTACAACTGTGTTCCACACCCCTCCATCAGGAGGCACTTCTCAACAGACAGCAGTACTCATATCATTTGCCTACCTACCTGGCTCTATTTGAACCATCTCTGAGCTCTTTGAGGCTAGGGATTGTGTCTTATTCCTTTCTGTTTAAAACTCTTCAACAACCCCAACAGCTTTCGGGAGAGAGTCCTGAGCTCGGGCAGTCAAGAGTCTCTGCGATCTGGCCCTGCCTACTTCTCCAGCATGGGTGCCCACCACTTTCCCCGACAGCCTGTGTTTCAGTCACAGCTCCCCATGAGAATACGGCATCTGACAAACTTTTACTGGCACCTGGCTTTCAGCTCAGCTATCACTCCCTCTTGGCGAGCCTTCCTCTGCCTCCCAAGGCTGGTGTCTAACTCACAGCCCCGTCCCTCTGTGGCGCTCTGCACTTCTGTGTCCACCAGTCTGTGAGCTCCAAGAGGGCAGAAAACACGGTTTATGTCTCTACGTCTCCAGGGCCCAGCACAGCGCTTGGCATGAGCAAGTGCTGGTGAAAACGTATTGCGGGGAGAGATGGATATCCGTCCTCCTCCCTGGCCCTGTGACTCCACTGTTCCCTGCCTCCATCTTACCAGGGCGCTGGTGTAGGTGGGGTCTGAGGTATCGTCCTCCAGAAAGCGTGAGAGCCCAAAGTCAGACACCTTGCAGACCAGGTTGCTGTTGACGAGGATGTTGCGGGCAGCCAGGTCGCGGTGGACGTAGTTCATGTCTGCCAGGTACTTCATGCCGGCCGCGATACCCCGCAGCATGCCCACCAGCTGGATGACTGTGAACTGCCCATCATTTTGCTTCGGGAGAAGTGGAGGAAACACAGAGTAAATGGAAGGGCATGAGTCAGATCTTTGGGGCATTCTCAGAATGGGAAACCAGAGCAGGACCCTGCTGCCCTGGCCTGGGCTCTCGGTGGGAAGGACTCAGATGCTCAGAGACCTCAGAGAGGCCCAGGAGAGGCCAGTTTCAGGGTGGTGGAGAGAACATGGACTCTGGAGCTGGTTTGACTCTGGCTCTGCCCCTTGCTGGCTGTGCAACCTTGGACATGTGACCTAACCTCTCTGAGTCTCAGTTTCCTCATCTGTGTGTTAAATGTGGATAACTAACACCCACCTTCTAGGGCTGTCAGAGTTCAAGAAGAAGGTGCATGGAAGGTGCCTAGCACATACTAGGTGCTTAATAAATATTTATTAAATAGCATCTAGTCTGATGGCATACTTCTGATTCCTAGTCAGTGCTCTTTGTCTAGCTGGTTGACTGTGATCTCTTGGGGGGCCTAGAAACTTTCCTCTGTTGGCCTTGTGCTCTGAACTCTCTCCGTGTACAGCTTTGGGAAAATCCAAATCTGGTAAAAACTCTGGACTCAGGGTCAAGAAACCTTGTTCCAGTCCTGGCTCTCATCTGGACCCTCTGGGTACACTGGGCAAACTCTACTTCTCTTAGAGCCTCAGTTTTCTCTTGTGCATAATGAGAAGGCTGGCTAAGAGCTTGGAGGAAACAGATTTCAGGTTGCATGCCAACTCTGATCAACTTGCTGTGGTTTCCTGGATTGAGACGGATTCTGAGATTGCTTCTGGGTTTAGTGGGACAGAGTCTGGGATTTATTAGCAATGCCTGGCATGGGTAAAGGAATGGAAAGTGGCAGCAAGCAAGCCATTCTGGACCTAGATCTTTCCAAGACCCTTTCAGGCTCTGACAGTATAAAGCTATGTCTACCACTCCTTTTCCTGCCCCACCACTCTTGGCTTCCCCTACCCGGAGGAAGGAGTCCAGGGAGCCATTCTCCATAAACTCAGTGATGATCATCACAGGTGTGCTCTTGGTGACAACACCCTCCAGGTGGATGACGTTGGGGTGGTCGAACTGGCCCATGATGGAGGCCTCGCTCAGGAAGTCCCGGCGCTGCTTCTCAGTATAGCCCGACTTGAGTGTCTTGATGGCTACAAAGATCTCTCTCTTGCCTGGCAGCTTCAGGTGGCCGCTGCATACCTCACCAAACTCCCCTGGGACAGACACACCAAAAGAGGCAGGATGTCCCTTACCAGGTGGAAGTGCCACCTCCCTGTTCCCTGTAACCTCTGCTCCTGGGACCTGCAGGAGCTTTTCCTCCTCAGTGGTCAGCTCATCCTCCCAGACACAGAACCCCTTTATAGAATGCAAGGGCCCAGAAGAGTCTCAGCCACCTTTGGGAGTAAGAGGAAACCTTTCATGGTCATCCTGTGGTATTTGGCTGGGTGTGGGGTGAGGATGTAGGGGAACCTGGGGAGATGGAGCGAGGGACCTGGGATGAATGGTGGGAAGGACAAAGCACTAGACTAAGTCCAGAGACCTGGGTTCCAGACTTAGCTCAATCTCTGATGTGATGTGCAAGTTCCTTTCCAGTCCTGTGCCTCAGTTTCCTCATCTGGTGATGAAGTAGTTTTACTGGGCGAACTTTGAGGGCCCTTCCACCTTGGGTATTCTGAGCCTTCAGGCCTTGGAGGGTCCTCTGAGGCTCCTGCCCCACATCCTGCCCTCTATCCCAGGAGTACACACCGGGGTGGTCCCCTGACCCATGGCTGAGGCCATGGTACCTGAGAGGGTACCAGTCACCTACCTGCTCCGATCACCTGCTCAATTTTGACACAGGAGATGTCAATTTCCTTGGCAAACTCCCGCACTGCCTCATTGGGGTCCTCGTAGGTGAAAGGGTCGATGTAGATCTTCATGCCTGGGGTCACTGGGACAGAAGACCAGGCTCAGTCATGTGCGCAGACACAAGATGTGGACAGATAGAAAAGTGAGAGCCAGTCCCTCCTTGGAGGGAAGTACACTCCCATGTGGCCCCTGTATGAACGGGGCAAGCCCCTGCATTTCACTTGACCTCTCTGGGTCTCAGTGAGCAGATGGGCACTGAGCTGAGTAGAAGGGTGAGGGGAACAGAGAGGTCAGCAGGGATAGCAAATAGGTTCTAGTTTTTGTTCCAACTCTAATTGATTAATAATGGCTTCCTGGAGCAGCTAAAAGACTATCAAGATTGATTAACAATGTCTGTTGTGAGTGTGGGCATGAAAGGATAGATAGGCTTATCACTCTTGTGATAGACAATCAGGGGGTGCAAAGTAAAGGAAGAGGAAGTCAAGAAGGAAGAGAGAGAATTGGAACAAAAATATAGAAAGAGCAGGCAACAGACCATGTTCTTGGGCTTCTGCTAAGGAGATCTCCCTGCCTTTCAAGGCCTAATTCAAGCCTCCTCTCCCCTCAGGAGACTTCCTGGCTGCCTTAGCCCTCCCAGGCACTGGAAGGGCTGCCTCGCAAGGGTCTGAGTACCCATGGCTCCTGGGCCCACCTCCCAGGTCCCCCCGCTAGCCAAGTCTTAAACCTTTCTGGATCTCAAATTCCCTGGTGATCAGTGTAAGGCTGGACATGGGGCATATGAAGTTGATTCCTGATCTGATGTGGATTTTTACTTTTTGATGCAGAAGGGAAGACTGTAACTTGGATGTTAAAGACCCAATTCTGACCCCAGCACTGAGTCAGCAAAATGCTTTGAAGGAGGGGAAAGATGATCTATCCCTCATTCCCCCTCCCAGATAACTAGTCTTCCACTTCCCAGACCATCTGGCCCTCACCCAGCCTGGGCCTCCCTCTGGCTCCCCAGCTCCCTGCCCACATTCTCCCACGGCTTCAGGAGCTGTGACTTTGGAGGCAGCAGCTCTAGGAGTTGGGAGCTGAAGTCCCTGGGCCGTAGCAAGGCTTGGCTGGTTGGTGAGTGAGGCCACAGCCCTGCTCGGTTGTGTGATCTTGGACATGTTAGTTGACCACTCTTAGCCTCTAATTCAGACATTCCAGTAATCTGAGAGCTGGAACCTCTCACACAGGGGTTGGCAAAATGGCCCACTGCCCATTTTGTAATAAAGTATCATAAATAAAGTTTTATTGGAACACGGCCACACACATTCCTTTGCCTGTGGCTGCTTTCACGCTACAGTGGCTGAGTTGAGCAGTTACAACAGAGACCATAAGGCCTGCAGAGCCTAAAATATTTACTGTCTGACCCTTTACAGAAAAGCTTGCCAACCGCTGCTCTAACACATTATTCTTATTTTGGATTATTTGTGTGGGTGTCTGTCTAGCCCTTTAGGTCAGGGTTTTCTTAATTTGGGTCTGTGAACGACTTGGCAGTCCCAGGATGGGTTTGGTGGGGCTGCTGAAATGGAATGCATTTATTATTATTGTCTCTTTGAATTAGAAAAGTAATTTATGCTCCTTATAAACAGTTTAAAATTTATGTAAATATATATTGTTGAAAGTAAAAGTTCTCCAAAACTCTATCCCTGAGTATAGATTTTTTTTCTGGATTTTTCTATCTTATAATTTTATATACACACATATGCATATTTGTGTTTCTCCGGCCATAGGATCCAAAACTTTTAGCAGACTCAGAGAAGTCTGAGACCCCAAAGAAGTTAAGAACCACCATCTTAGACTGTGGGAGCCTGGGAAGAGGGGGATGGGTGCATGTTTTTTTCTCATTCCTTTCTTCCTGGCATACTGCATAACACTCTGCACATAACAGACACTCAGTGTCAAGACGACAGAATCCAGATGATAGAGATAGAAGAAGAATACCAGCTTACACTTTCTGGGCCCTCTGTCTGTGCCCGACACTGTGCCAGGCTCTTTATATGCATAATCTCATCTCCTCCACCCATCAACTCTTGGAGGAAGGGATCATTATTCTCATTTCACATGTGAGAAAACTGCAGCTCAGAGAGGCCAAGTAATCTGCCCAAGGCCACACAGCTAGCAAATGGCACAGCCAGAACTTGAACCCAGGTCTGTCAGAATTGAGCTGAGGGCCAGGGCTCTTAATCACCATGCTCACTGCCTCGAGGAAATCCACCCAGATCTGGTCCATGCGTCCTCCTCCTGGAGTACTCAGCTGTGACTCCTTCCCCAAGTCAGCCCTCCTCAGAGAGGGTGCATCAGCTCCCTGGAGATGCTCTCTTTTTTGCCCAGACTCAGTGTCTGGCCTGTGGTTCTTGGCGACTGACTTTCAATCTCCCTCCCAATAGAACTGGGGGAAGCCCTTCCTGCCGGGCCAGCTGGGGAGGGAGGACAGGAATGGGTCAGCTCAGGGAGCTAAGGAGAAGCACGGCAGGAGCTCAAAGCCTAGTTGGGCGCTGCCAACCAATCAGATGCCGTCCCAAGCCTTGGTCAGGAGTGCTAGTCAGGAGGGCTCTCTATCCCTCACAGGACAGAGGTGCATGCCTTCACCTGTCAGTCCAAGTGCTCCGTGAGGGGCTCCACTTACAGCTCCCTTGTTCCTCTATATGCCAGCACAAGGAATTATTTACCCAGAGGTCCCAGACACACCTCATAATTGCTTGCCTCCGTGCTTTTGTTCATGTGGTTCTCTCCACCTGGAACACCCTTTTCCTCCTTTGTGTCCAGATCAAATGCCACCTCCCTTGTGAAGTCTGCCTGGATCCCTCCAGTGGAGACCAATGCCTTCCCCTCAGGCTCCTGCTGCCCTGTCTCCACACCCACTCCCACGGATGTCTGTATGGCTTTTCTACCTTGTCTCAGGGCTCCCAGATTCACAGGCCCACAGCCTCCTGCCACCCCTTTCTGGAACACTCTCCTGCCTGTGAGGGCTTGCTTTACCCTCTCTCCCCCAGGGGGACAGAAGCCATGTCTATCTCGTTCTTGCTAAATCCCAGGGCCTGGCACATAGAGGGTGCTCAATAAATGCTTACTTGGGGCTTCCCTGGTGGTGCAGTGGTTGAGAATCTGCCTGCCAATGCAGGGGACACGGGTTCGAGCCCTGGCCTGGGAAGATCCCACATGCCGCGGAGCGACTAGGCCCGTGAGCCACAATTGCTGAGCCTGCGCGTCTGGAGCCTGTGCTCCGCAACAAGAGAGGCCGTGACAGTGAGAGGCCCGTGCACCGCGATGAAGAGTGGCCCCCACTTGCCGCAACTAGAGAAAGCCCTCACACAGAAACGAAGACCCAACACAGCCATAAATAAATAAATAAATAAATAAAATTTAAAGTTGAATATGTGTATATGCTCTGCTTTAAAAAAAAAAAAAGTACATGAATTTAAAAATAAATAAATAAATAAATAAATGCTTACTAGAAGAATAACAGCATTACTCATTGACGTGCCCTGGTTTTCTCTCTCCACCTGTTTGGGGTCATGAATGCCTGATGAAAGCTATGAATCTGCTTGTCGGCAACGTATTCACGTGTATGTGCACATGCCCATAGTCAGCATATAATTTTGGAATGTTCACAGGCCCTGGAAGCTCTAGGAGTCTGTGAACCCCAAGTTGTGAGCTCTTGCTCTAGAATGTTTTCTCTGGAGTATATGTGAAGGTGGTATAAACTAGGTGCTTAATAAACACTTTTGATTGTATGGCTCTGAGCACAGCCATCCCTGCTTTGGTGACCCTTTGGTTTCGCCTCACCAGTGATAACACTATTGTCTCACAGTTTAGCATGGATTTACCACATACAAGACCCTTTTCTAGGTACTTTATAGGCATCGACCCAATTAATCCTCCCTAACAATCTTCCCAGGTAAATAGTATTATTAAGCTGAGCTCTACGAAACTGTCAATATTTGACTGCTTCTGACCTACAGAAATGGCAATTTCATTTGGTCCAACATAATAGTATCCCCCCCATTTTTGATGAAGAAACTGTGGTATAAGAAAGGTTAAATGACCTGTCCAAGGGGACATGGACACAGCTAATAAATGACAGAAGTGTTGTTTGAATCCAGGCTGTAAAATCTACACTTACAACTGCCAGGCTACCAGTTTATTCTGGGTGCTTCCCCAGCCTGTGTCTTGGGATAGAATGTGAGCTCTTTGTGGCCAGAGCCTTGCGCAAGGCCTGGCTCCCGGGAGGGGCATTTGCTGAACTGAAGTTGGACGAGGACCCCTGCAGGCAGGATTGTTCAGAAAATATTGGACTCTTGGATGATTTATGACTGTCGGGGTCACCAACTGCCATCCTGAACCCACATGGGAAATTCAGGATGAGGGAAGGAGGATCGAGGCATCCAGAGACCTGGATTTGAATTCTGGATCTGCCAGTAATAATGGTCACAAATAAGCTGCTTTATGGGTTTGAATTCAAGATCAACCACTGTATTGATCTGGCTGTGTGACCTTGGGCAAGTTACTTAACCTCTCTGTGCCTCACTTCTTTCATCTACAAAATGGAGACAATAAATAAACAAATCCCCTACCTTGTAAGGGGGTTGCAAAGATTAAATGAGAATCTTTTTAAAGGGCTTTGTACAGTATTTGGCAAATAGAAAGCACTGAATAATTGTTAACTGTTATCATGCAGAGTTGGCTATTGTTAAATATTATTACAAAGCACTTTAATATCCATTAAATCCTTTAACCCTCATAACTCTGTGAAAGTATCATTCCTACTGCTTCCCATATAAAGATGCCAAGGCTCAGAGAGGTTTGGTGGCTTCCCCAAGGTCACCTAGCTGGCCAGTAGCAGAGTATGGCTGAGAAACCCAGGTGAGTCCCTCTGGCTCCACATCCAGGCACCATAGACCTCGGTACTCATTCAGCACCTGCTGAACGATGGAAAACACGAGCCCGTGAGGGTGACTTCGAGCCATCACACACATACCCGGGCCTCAGCTTCCTCCTCTGTCCCAGTCACAGAGGGTTGCTGGTGGATATGCGATCACAGGGCTGGCAGTGCTTTGAGAAAAAAAACAAAAAACAAAATCCTGCTCAGATGCAGGGCGTAGGAGCTTGAGCTTGAGAATGTGTTGATCTGTGAACAACACGTTCTATTCTGGGGTCTATTTTGAAAACAAATCCCTGCTGTCACCTGTTTCCTTGTTACTGACTCACCCTCTAAATAGTGATGCTCCCAAATGGTTCCAGGTGACGGAGCGTGTGAGCCTGTCTTCTTCTAGCTCAGAAGGGTGTAGGTAGCACAGCGTGGCTAAGTGTGTGTGCTCTGGAGCCAGACACCCTGGGTTTGTACCCTAGTTTTTGCCTTGCACAGCTGTGGGACCTCTCTGTGTCCTGGTTTCCTCATACTCAAAGTGGGAAATTATCAGGATTAAATGAATAAACACACGTTAAGCATTAAAAGAGTTCTTGGCACACAGAACACAATATGTTTAAGCTACATCTACGATCATGATTTTATTACTTGGGGAATAGGATGGGGTGATGGAATTTATGACTTTTATTTTTAACATACAGGTGGATTTTTATTTCTGTGTAGTTAAATTTGTCCACCTTTGTCTTGTGGTCCTTCCATTGCTTTTGTGCTTAGGAGGTGCTTTTCCATCCGCATATCAGTTAAATAGTTACCTAAATTGTCTTCTGGAAATTTTAATGGTTTAATTATTTTTACATTTATGTCTAAAATGATTTTTAAGCCCAGGAACTTTTACTTCAGGTTAAGTCTTACCCAGAGGATTAATATCTAGAACTTCTTGGCTTTGCTCTTTCTTGCATACCCTGTATCCAATCCTGCAGCAAATCTGGTGGCTCTACTTTCAAAGTGTGTCAGAATCCAACCTCTTCCCACCACCTCCCCCGTTGCCACCCTGGTCCAGCCACCATCATATCTTCCCTGGATCATCCCAGCAGCTGCCTCACGGTCCCTGTTCTGTCCTTGCCTGGCACAGCCCGGCCCCTTCAGTCCATTCTCCACATGGCAGCCAGAGAAGTCCTGTGAAAACTGTAACTCAGAGCACATCAGTCTTTTGCTCAGACCCTTCCAGAGGCTTCTCATTTCACTCAGAATGAAAACC
This sequence comes from Balaenoptera acutorostrata, assembly GCF_949987535.1. Lineage (NCBI taxonomy): Eukaryota > Metazoa > Chordata > Mammalia > Artiodactyla > Balaenopteridae > Balaenoptera > Balaenoptera acutorostrata. The sequence goes on along the minus strand of NC_080064.1, from coordinate 18,032,889 downwards.
AAGGCCCTGCAATGGTTGATAAGAATCTGTATGTCATGGCCCCTCATACCTCCCGCTCCTGCCCACTCACTCTGCTCCAGTCACACTAGCTTCCTGCCTGTTTCTGAACCTGCCAGACACGTTCCAGCCTCAGGGCCTTTGCACTGGCTATTCCCTCTGCCTGGGATGCTCTTCCCTCAGGTTCTACACAGTTCGTTCCCCCAGCTCCTCTGCACCTTTGTTCAGAGGAAGCCCTCTCGCTGAGGCCCACCCCTTCTCCCCTATTTAAAAATGAAGCGCTGACCCCTGCAGCTCCCAAACACCCTGTTCTACTTTGCTTTTCTTCCCATGGCACTTTTCATCTTCTGATACGCTTTACTCGTTTATTGCGTGTGTTTTAAAAAATTCCCTGTCCCTCCCACTAGGATATAAGTTCCACCAGGGCAGGGATATTTGGTTTGTTTACTTGTGTGTCCCCAGCACCTAGAGCAGGGCCTGACATACATAATGGGCCACAACAAATTTGTGACAAATGAAGCGATGTGCTGATGACCCCCCCCTTACTTGGTGGCCAACTGAGGAGCCCTGCGGTACCCCACTGAGCTCAGTTTGAGAACCTATCAATATATGGGGCCCACTTGGAATTCCTGTTTGCTGAGTGAGCCGAAGTGAGGACCCACATGTTCCCCCCCCCCCCCCCCCGCACAGGTTGTTGGTTCTGCCAGGGTCAGACGGAGAGGAATGTCTGCTCTGCTCTCCTCTCTGATCGGCTCCCCAGGAGGGGCATCTGCTCTGGAGTGTGTGGCTCATGTGCCCCAGACCTGGCTTCAGGTGCGGTGGGACAGCGCAGGAAATGGAGGCACCGGGTGGGGGAAGGAGTAGCTGAGGAGGCACTGAGGAAGCACAGCAGGGGCCCTCCTGCCTCCCTTCTCTCCCCTCCCAGCCCAGAGCCTGGGCTCCTCACCATCTCACTCAACTCCTGTATTTATTCTGCAAGTCTGTATCCAGTGCCTGCTGTGTGCAGGGCCGCCAGCTGGCGCTGGGGAAGCAGTGCTGAGTGTCAGACATTTTCTGGTCCCCACGTGCCCACAACGTAATGGTGGGGAGAAAGGAAGCGGCCATCACCACGCAGCCAGGTAGCGGGGCGCGGTGTAAGCACAGACGAGGGCCCTAAATCCAGGGTGGGGTCAGGGAAGGCTTCTCAGAGGGGTCTGTATATGATGAGGCCTGAGGGAGAGGGAGGGACCCAGGTAAAGAGAGGGGAGAGTGCTTCAGGCAGAGGGAGTGGCAGGTGCACGTTCTGGGAACCGCTGGGCATCGGTCTGACCGCAGCAAGGGTGGAGGCAGTGAAAGAAGGCTGGACAGGTTGCTGGGCACTGACAGTGAGGGCCCGGGGTGCTGGCCCCGCTGGTGTATACATACTGTGGCCACTGGTGTAGTGCTGCAGCTTGTCCGTGTACTCCGAGTCAGCACGCTCAAACCCCCGTCTTCTGGAACAAGAGCAAAGGGCTGGAGCCACCTGGAGGCGCCCGGGGAGCTGGGAGCCACAGTGGGTGATAGGGAGAGGGTGGGCAGGCCCTTGAAACCACCCCCTTGCCAGAGGACGCCCTGCTGGCCCCTTGCCTAGCAGCCTCACCTGCCCTGGTCCCACTCAGCTCTTGCCACCTCTCCCACTTCAAGTCCAGGCTCACGATTTCCCCTGTCCCCTCTCCAGCTGAGCCCCTTTCAAAGAGCAAAGTCATCTCTGGTCATGGCCCCTGGCCCCAGAAACTCAGGGGCTTCTGTCCATCTGACCTTATGACCTAGTCTGTTCTTAAGTGGGGAGCTCTAAGGAAGAAGGGAGAGTCTTTGCATTAAGCCCAGCAGAAGTCCAGGAATGGGTCCCATCGCCTGCCTTTGCCTATCCTGTGCCAGCCACTTGGGATGCCCTTTCCTGCACCTCTTCCTGTCTATGTCCTCTCCCCTTCCTTCCAGCCACCTCAGCCAGGGGGGCTTACCCGAGTTCCTCAGCCTGCTTATGGCCCTATTCATGAAGGGGCCTCTACTGGAGCAGAAAGTAGGGTGATTGGTACTCCCTCTCCACCATCCCTGGCTCCCGGCATCCTGCAGTCTTTCCCACCCACTGTTCTGAGACGTCCCTTCATGCTGAAGTATTAGTGTCTCAGTGTGCCACCTCCTCGAATAGTGGACTTGTCCAGGGCAATGCTTGACTCAAAGGGATGGACTGCCAACGGTGGCCACTGAGGCAGTGGGAGGCCACTTGTGGGTCTCCAGTCCACCCGAGCCCCTCCTGCCCCCTCTGTTCACAGACACTGTTCAGGAATGGCAGAATGGGCGGACAGCCCTCTTGGACAGCCAGGCCTGGACCAGGCCGGGGGACACCACCCACCTGTTACACACGATGGCGATGACCACCACAGCAATGAGGAAGACCAGGCCAGCTGCCGAGGAGCCGATGATGAGTGGCAGCTTCTCCTGGATGCTTGTCTGGTACTCGGCTGGGGAGAAAGCACAGCGCAGTGTTCTCAGCCTGGCTCTGGGGATCATAACCCCCCGCATCCCCACCACACAGGTCTCCTTGGATCCCAGGTCTGTTCCGCTCCTGGCAGAGCATCTGTCATGCTCGGGTGGAGAACTGGCTGTCACTTCCTCACAAGTAACCTTGGACAAGTCCGTGAACTGCCCCAACTCTCAATTTCTCGTCTATAAAATGGGCATAATAATGCCTGCATCTCAATTTGATATGAAAATCAATAATAATAATAATCTGACACATATACAGAGGCAGTTAAAAGCACAGACTCTGAAGCCGAACTCCTTGGGTTTGAGTCCCAGTGGTGCCACTTACTATCTGTGTGATCACTGGTAAAGTGACTTACCTCTCTATGGCTCAGTTTCCTCATACGTAAAGTGGGAAGAATAATAATTCCCATTTCATGGGATTTTTGTGTAAAGGACTTAGCATAACTTGTAGCACATAGTGAGCACTCAGTAAATATTAACTATTATTGTTTTTAAGTGTTTTAAGTGTCTGTCATGGTTAAGTATGTTATGCATCTTGTGTGATTCTCAGAATAGTCCTATGACGTACTGCCTATAATTATCCCATTTAACAGATCAGGAAACTAAGGCTTAGCAAAATTGTGATTTGCTTAAGGTCACACAGAAAGTGGCCAGTGCCAGCATTTGAACCCAGGTCAGTTTGATCCAAGGCCATGGGCTTAAGTGAGATAATGTGTAAAATGTGCTCAGCATTGGCCCTGGCTCTTGGAAACCATTCGGTGCATTCTCAATGTCATCAACATCTTCACTGTTTAAAATTTTATTATTACTACTTCTCATTGCCTCCATGACCAGACAGGAGCTTATTGAAGTCAGGGACTAGGTCATTTGTGGGTCCTTAGAACCAACACATACTTGTTGAATTAATAAAGAAAGATCTTGAGACAGTTCCCCAATCCCCAGGTCAGTGACCCTCATCCAACATGCAAGAGGACCTAGAGAGGTGAAAAACGCTGGCCATGAGGAAGGGGAATTTTCCAAAGAAGCTGAGTACTAGGAGAGATGGTGGAGCTATAAGGGAGGATTTTTGTGATAAGACAAGAATTCAGGGGTCCAGGAGCCTCTGAAATGTTCAACCAGGCAAAGGCTGAGGCCCATGCCCAGTGGTTGAAGCAGATGCTAAGAAGTGATGCTGAAGTCTGGTCATAAGTATTCTGCTCTGGAGTTTGGCTGGTTGGGGAAAGGGCCCCCAGACTCACAGCAATGACAACTATGACCTTAACTACTATTTGGTGAGCCCTAAGGACGTGAGACCTAGTGCCAACCCTGTGCTGGGCCTGTACCTTTATCCCCCATCCTGACCCTAGTTTGATGATGATGATGATAATGAGTTAGTTGTTATCATCCCCATTTATAGATCAGAAAATTGAGGCTCCGAGTGGTAAGGTGAGTTACTCAGGACCACGCAGCTAGAGCTGAATCAGCACTGTAATTTCCATCTGTCAGGCATTAGAGTCTGCATTCTTTAACTGTGCTGCTTCTCAAAGATTATTAGAGCAGGAAGGGTGCTTAGAGACCATGTGGTCCCAAACTTGGAGACACAAAGCACATGGGCTACAACCTTCCATTCTCTTGCCCAGGGAAGACATTACTAATCCATCCCTGCACTTCTCCCTGCTGAGCTCAGACGTGGCTTCAGAATTCTTCTCAAACCAACTGCAAGTCACTGGAGTAATGTATGGATAAAATGTTTGCTCTCTCAGATGGAATATGATACTTTCATTTTATAGATGAGAAGAAATTGGCCCAGGGAATGGAATTGGCTTGCTCAGAGTGGCTTTGCAAGTTGGGGCTGAGCTCCCAATGGTCCTGGGAAAGGACATGATGGTAACGGAGGAGTCCATATCCTTTCCGGGCCACAGAAACAGTCCTCTATAATATGGCTGTGCGGTTTGTACAGTGCACAAAGGTTCTCACCCGGGAGGGAGGGAGAATTGACATCTAGAAGAGGGGGTGCCTTTTCTAATTTGCACAAAGGAACTTTATAGGAGGTGGTCCTTGCTCTGTTTGTAGAGTCAACACCTTCCTCCTGCCCTCTGGACCCTGCTTACCTTCTGTCATGGTCTGGAAGTACATCTTGCCACTGTAGCGCCCGTAGCCCGCCACGGTGCGTGCCCGCACCTGGAAGACATAGATGGCGCCGGCTTTGAGGCCCTGCACAGTGACCGTGTTGGTGGGGCTTTTTATGGCTGTGGCGTTGTACTCACTCAGCTCCTGCCGAGGAACAGAGAAAGCAGTTAGTGAGGCTGTAGCCCAGAGTCCACCATCCACTCCTGCCACTTGGGGCAGGTCTGGCTACTGGACAAACATCTGTGGTTCCAAATTCTTCACTCCTTTCCTGTAACAGAATCACATACCCAAACTTTTTGCATATGATTTGCAACACTTCCCACAAAAGAAGGCAGAGCATATTTCTTTGCCTCACAGATGCTGAATTTGTTCATGTGACTTGGTTTGGCTGTTGGAATATTCTAAAGGACGTAATGCAAGTAGAGGCTTTACATGTGCTTGTTGATTTGACCTGGTCTCTTATGCTTCTGCCATCTGCCATGGTGAGGCTTAACCTGGGTAACAGCTGGTTCCAGAAGGAGAAACTTGTGAAGAAGACCTTGACCTAACTCCTAGGCTGAAACAGCACCACCTCAGTTGACCCACAGACAAAAACCTATGAGCAAGAAAAATAGCCACTTGTTGTTGTAAGCCACTGGATTGTTGGAATTGTTTGTTCTGCAGCATCATCTCAATAACAGCTGACTAATACACATATACTGAGTGGCCACTGTATGCAGACCCTGAAGACTAGACTGTGAGTTCTTAGAGACAGCAGGGAGAGGGTCCAACTTATTCACTTCTGCATCCCTCTTCCTGCCCCATGCCTCTACGGATTAAGTGGACGGACCCCCCTTCAGCCTCAGCACATTTGAGTGAGGCAGGAATTAAGGCCCAGAAAGGGAAAATGATGCTCAAGGTCACATGCATCAGTTGGTGGCTGTTTTGGGACTCAAACTAAGTCTCCTGCATGGAGCTGCCTCTAATACCCATGCCTTTGGATACCCAGGACCTGATGGTCCTTCCTTTGAGAGAGGAGAATGCCAATTCTGACCTGATCACTGCCCAGGGTGACCCGAGGAGTCTGGGACAGGACAAAGATCCAGCTGCTGCAGTGGGAGTGGAAAAGTGCTTGAGTTGATGCAGATGTTTACCAGCCTACATGATGCTTGTTCAGGTGTCTGTCAGCTACCCAGCAAACCCTCCCCAAATACCCTCTTTGCACTAGGCCCTGGGTTGGGCACTAGGGACCCACAGGAGGTAAAGCAGAGGCCCTGGCCTCCTTGGAGAGCTCAGTTCAGTAAAGCAAATGGTGGGGAGATCTTAACCCTTTGAGGATCATGAACCCCTTTGAGAAACCGATGAAAAGCTATGAACCCTTATGCAGAAAAATGCACACCTGATTGTACATGTTAATCATGTACACGTCCAGGGACACAGAGCCCTTGAAAACTCTCATGAAAAAGTTAAATTCAGTGTGAGCAATGTTATTACAGATAATAATTGTAACTACAATCCTATTATGTAATTACACAACTACATTGTAATAATGTAATTACAATGTTATTATAGTGTATAGGTTAAAGGGAACTGGAGCCAGACTTTCTCAGTTCAAATCCTGACTCTATTATTTACTACCTTTGTGACCTTGGGCAAGTTCCTTAACTTCTCTCTGCCTCCTTCTCTTCACCTGTAAAATGGGGATAATAATAATAATAGCTACCTCAAAGGGTTTAGAGAATGAAATGAATTAATACGTATGAAATGCTTACACGGGTAGGGTAAGCGCAGTGAGCCCAGAGGTATGTGACCTGGCCTGGGTGGGGGATATCAGATGACATCAAGGAAATCTCCCTGGAGACTCGGGGCAACTGGAACGGGATCTTAAAGAACAAATAGAAATCACCCAGGCAAAGAAGCGGGAGGGCGTTCCTGGGAAGGAGCAGCAGGTGCAAAGGCAAGGAGGTGAGAAAGAGCTTGGGATGTGGGGGCAGCAGTGGATAGGCAGTCTCTTCTCCTGAGCCAGATCACCTGCCTACTCCTCCAGGAAGCCTCCTTGACTTCCTCGCCAGATGTGCCTCCCCTCCTCTGAGCCCTGGAGCACTTGCTGTCTGGTTTCTGCTATGTCCCGTCACCCTAGGCCCATGCTCTTCTCACTCCCTTGATTGTAAACTCCGGAGGGAAGGGGCTGTGTTTTGTTCCCCTGTACCAAGCATAGGGGCCTGCATGCAAAGTCCTTTGCCAACGGCAACAGGGTGAAGGCCGTACTCCTTAGCCTGGCATTCCAGACTCTCCATGACTTGGCTTTTGCCAGTCTCTCCTGCCACATCCCCAGGGTCCTCCAGGCTCCAGCTATATGCAACTGCTTCCCCTTTCCCTAGTAGGGCTGCCAGATTTAGAAAAAACAAAACAAAACAGAATGCTCAGCTAAATCTGAATTTCCGCTCAACAGTGAATAATTTTTTAGTATAAGTATGTCCCGTGCATTCTTTGAGACATACTTATACTAAAAATATATTTTAAAAAATTCAAATATAACCTGGTGTCCTATATTTTATTTGGCAATCCGACCTTACCTGGACACTCTGCGCCTTTGCAAGTGTTGTTGCCCCTGTCTGAAATACTCTTTACTCATTTGCCTGGCAGTTCCCTACTTATCATTCAAGACTCAGCACAAGGATCGCCTCGGCTGGGGAGACTTCCCAGATGTCCCAGCCAGAGACTGCAGGTCCATTGTCTCCTCTTCCACCCACTGTTCTGATATAAATGTGTCTTCTCTAAGCCTATGGGTTCCCTGGGGCAGGGACCTTGTCTGGTTCATCTCTGGGACCCCCAGGCTGGGCACATAGTATGTGCTCACTAATTACGGACATAATGCATGAATGTTAAACTTTTCATTCTATGAACCTTGGATGCAGTCCCACAGTTGGCCACTAGGTGCCGCTGTCCAGCATGGGATGGGCTCAGGCTTGAAAAGGGGGATTGGATTCTGCAGATTGGGTGGCTGCCCGCTTAGAGGCTGGAAGTTTTGTTTCTGATTGTATGAGGAGATGGGAGGAAACTGTTGGTGGCATGGGTGCCTCGGGAAATTTAGGCACTAACCTGAGTGGATCCCTTCTCTAAAGCTAGGCACAGGACTGGGAAGGGGATTGAAAGTCATTTCAAATGCCAGTTCTTCCACTTCTTTGCACTGTGACCTTGGGAAAGACCCTTCACTTCCCTGAGCCCGTTTTCTATTCTGGAAAATGGAGCAATAAATGCCAACTTTTCAGGGTTGTTGTGAAGATAAAATTTGATCAGGTAGTGCCTGGCACATTGGAGATGCTCGAGAGCCATCAATTCCCTACCCTCTCCCCTCTCTTTGAAGTTCCATTATCTGCATAAAGGTTAAGCACCAACAGATTATGGGAAGAAATTTAGTACGAAATCCACTAGTGCTTAGTTTAGGTCCTTACCCAATGGACCAATGAGGCACTGGTTGCATTTCTTAGGCCCTCTCAGCCTCGGTGTTCTCATCGATAAAGTGGGATAACACCACTATGTACCATACAGGGTGATTGTGGAGATTTAATGGGAAAAAAAGGGGAAAGCTTTTACCATAGTCTCTAGGACAACTAAAGACTTAGTAAATGTAGGCTACCACCATCACTGTTATCATCAACACGTGACAGAGTAGGCCTTCACCAATGGTCATTAAATGAATGAGTGACTGCAAAAGTGAATGAATGAGTGACAAACCTCTCCATGTAGATACAACTCCATGTACACTGGGCAACAACCTGAATGCAGCCTGGACTTTCATAGTTCACTCCCTCCTCCCCCAGCCATTGCTCCCTCTGTCTGGAATATCCTTTCCCTACACTTCTGCCAAGTAGAAGTTTCTGTTGAATAAACACATAAATCGATGTGGCCTACGAGGGCTCATCCACCTCACAAATGACTCTTCTTGAGCTCTTGGGGAGCCAAAGGGAGCGTGAACCTGTGTGCTTCAGGGCAGCTGCCAAAGGAGGCCACCTCCCCTGGGATGCCAGAACCAATGGAAACGGCCAACCATGGTCTGGCTAACACCATTCGTCAGCGGCATCCAGAAGCCTTCCAGCAAAGTGGTTGTCAGCTCCGGGCTCCGGGCAGGCTGGGAAATCCCAGTGGAGCTGGGGAAAGGCCAAACGGAGAGCCTGCTCCAAAAGAGCCCTTTCTAAAGAAGGAAAGGAGGAGTGGGAAGGATGATGGGGGTGGGGCCCACAGGGGACTGCAGGGCTCAGTTCCTAATTTCCCTACCTGGGAGGATCTGGAGCATTCATTAAAGAAATCAACTGCAGGCACCAGGAGGATGCTGGAGTGTTGGTTAAGAGCCGGCTGTGGACTTATCAGAAATAAATCTCGCCACTAGCAGCCCAGCTCTCCCTCCCCAAGGGCGGGGCTGACTCAGGAAAGTAGAGGTGGTGGCTGGGATGTCACAGCTCAGGGATAGAAGCCACGTCTGGTTCTCCTCCTCACCCTCTGCTGGTGTCTTCTCCGACACTTTCATCAACAACTTTTTCTTTCTCTCCTTAAATCCTGCCTTTCTCCTGGATCCTACCCTTCCACTTCTGTGTTTCCTCTGCACCCTCTCCTGTCTGTTCTTGGCTACATCTCCCTGGCAAGCACTGCACCTACATCTGCAAATCACACACCCACATGTGCCCCCAGGAAAAGGCACCACCATCCACTGGGAGTCATCTTTCACATCTCCCTGGTCCCCTGAGTTCCAAAATATTGCCTGATTTTTTCAGCTTCTCACCATCTCTGCTGCCAGCCCTCCAACTCCACGCCACCATCATTTCTCTCTTGGCATCCCATAAGAGCCCTGCGCTGGGTCTACCGTGTCCCTCGGACCCCCTTGCAGTCTATTCTCCACATGGCAAGTTGTAGGAATCTTTAAAGTAATAGGAGTCAGATCACATCCTTCCAGAATCTCCTGATGGCTTCCTATCATACTCTATTAAATTGAATCCAGACTCTAACGGCCTGGAAGTCCCACCACAACCCCACCCCGCCTCCCTCCCCAAACTCCTCCCCTACCAATCCCTCCCTTGTTCTGGTCGCTCCTGCCACTCTCGCCTTCTTTGTTCCCTGAATGCAGCGAGCACACTCCTGCCCCCAGGGCCTTTGCACATGCTGTTCTTGCCATCTGGAATGACCCTGCTCTCATCACTTGTCTGTCTGGTTAACTCCTAGCATCTTTCAAGGCTCCGCTCAAATGTAACCTAAATGAAGATTTCCTCTCATCCATGCCAGGATTATGATGCCCCCATGAAACCTTTGCTGGCCCTTCTGTGGCCTGTAGCACATCCTGTCTAATGGCTATTTGTGTCTGAACCTGTCTTTTCCCTTGGACTGTGAAATCCCTGAGGCCTTCAGGCATGTCTGGTTACTCTGAGTATTCCTGGCATCCAGCAGCCCAGCCCAAAGCTGGTGACAGTGAATGTTGAACGAACCAGAGTCCATCTCCCCACTGGCAGAGCCAAGCTGTCTCTTTCTGCACCCAGGCCCTGGGAGGAGGGGTTGACATAAGTAAGGCCACGTCTCATCACAGCTGTCCCTCAGGTCTGCCCCTCTCTTGCCATTTGTGCCTAAAATTCTCCATCAGGGCCTGATCCTGTCCACCTCTTAACAGTCATCCCAGAATATCCCTGGGAGAAAACTGGGAGGCAGGAGGGCCAGGTGAAGTCTTCCACTTAACAGCTGGGTGCTCTTGGACAAGTTACACAACTTCCCTGTGCCTCAGTTTCCCCTCCTGTCCAGTGAGACGAATAGCACTGCTGCGAGGATGAATGAGGTGACAGAGGTGATGTGCTCAGCCCGTAGTGGGCACTCAGGAAATGTGAGCAGGTGGTAACTCTGGCTGCTGCAGGGCCTGCTGGTCCTGCCACCCCTGGCAGGGGCCTGGGGATGCCCAGGTAGCGGCAGAAAGTAGGACAGAGCTGCCTCCTGGTTCACACCTCTGTCAGCCTCCCCAGCCCCTCCCTTCTCGGTAGGAAATGGGTCGTAGGCAAGACCCGCGCCGGGATTTCTCATTTCCGTTCCAATCTTTGGGGACAAATGCTTTCAGTTTCATTTAATCATAAAGCTTCTTAATTAGTTTTTTTTTTTTTTTTAAATTCTGAGCTGCTAAGCTGTCCCTGCCAGAGGGGGTGGAAGTGCTGGCTTCTGCAAAGCCTGGGGCTTCCTGGGCCTGGCAGCAGCTGGTCCAGCTACCCTGGGTGCCCAGCTACTTTAAGGCTCTCCAGGGCCCAGCAAGGGTGGAGTTGCTTCCCTCACCTCATCCCAGCTCAGGCCGTCCAACAACACCTCAAGCACCTACTGTGTGCCAGGTGAGGGACACAGCGGAGATAAGGCAAGGTTTCCACTCTCTACCAAGGCCACGGGAAGGGATTCACTCACTTATTTATTCAGCCAATGTTTATCAAGTGTCTCCTTGGTGCCAGGCCCAGGGCGCTGGGAACAGGTGGTGTACCGGACAGATGTGGTCCCTGGTCTCTCGGAGTGCACTGCTTAGACGAGGGGATGAGCGAGGAAGCAATCACAAAGCAGCTGGGTGAGGCTGGATAGGTGTTTGCCGAACCTCTGAGACTCACCAAAGTTTGGCCGATCCAGGGGTTAATAGAGTGGGAGGGCTGGGCTGGCTGGAACTGCCTCCCCCTCTCTTCCTCTCAGTCGTTAGGGAGAGCTTTTCCATCCTTTTCTGTTTCCCAGTGGGCTTACCCTCAACTAATGTACTTCCTGTAGTCATTTACAACCTAGTCTGAATGGGAGTCCAGTGACCCCTTTCCCAGGGACAGTCTCTGTGGCTATTTGGTGCCTCAGGGAGCAGTTAAAAATGTCATTATCCAAAAGAGAGAGCTTCCTGAGCCTCTGATGTCCAGCTGCTCTGTCCCCTGCTGTCTCTGTACTGTGCAGGCCCCACATTCAGATGTGTTGAGCTCACCTGGCCTTACATCATGTAGCTCTTGCCCACCGAGAAGCAGGCAGGGCAGAAGAGGAAGGAAGGGAAAGCACACTTGTCTCTGCTGAGGGCCAGGCAATGCTGGGCACTACACCTGCTTTTTCTCCTTAACCTTCACAGCCGCCACGCGAGAGAGGTGGTCTCATTTGTATTTGACACAGGGGGAAACTGAGGCTCAGAGAGAGAAAGATGCCCGCCCAAGGTCACACAGCTGGTTATGGATGGAGCTGGGATTTGAACCTACAGCTTCTCATTCCTCGTCCAATGCTGCTTCTTCTACACCAGTGGCTTCCAACCCTGGGTCCCTGAAGGGAGCAGTAAAGGTCTGATTTAAAAGCTCAAAGAGAAATCACTCTCTCCCCATACATACAAAGGGCACTCAGGCAAACAAAAACAAGTGTTTTAGCTGGAATCAGAGCAACATGGGGAGGAAGCTCCACCCTCTCACCCTGTACAGAAGCTCTCTTGAGCAGTTTCAAATCTCTGCTTCAGAATGGGTAAATGACTAATTATTACTTAAGAAATGCAGCTTTTGGGAAAACCAGTTTTTTCAGAACATCAGGCCCATCAAAATCAAGATGAAAGGGGTCTTGGTGGGGAAAGGGCTGTGACCACTGCATTTTACTGAGATTGTGGCCTGATCCCCTAGACCAGAAAAGCAAGACTCAGAGAGGTCAAGGCAACTGCCTGAGGTCTCACAGCTGGGGAGGAGTGGAGCTGAGGCCAGGGCTCTTTCTGCTTCACCAGACTGCCTAGTCTTGCGGGATGATAGAACCCCAGAACCCAGCCTGGAAGGGGGCCCTGCGGGAGGGGGGAGTGGGGAGAGTGCCCAGGAGCACACGTACCTTCTCATAGTACTGCAGCTCGTAATCCAGGATGACGCCATTGGGCTGGTCGGGCTGGGACCACGACAGGGTAATGCTGTCCACGGTGCGGCTCACCTGGTGCATGATGGACACGGCCGATGGAGCTGGAAGGGAGGTCAGAGGTCAGGGGTCAGGGGTGGGCATGAGAGGGTGCAGCTTCTGGCCCAGCCTCCAAGGTGCCCAGACAGAGACCTATGGGACCACAGAGGGGAAGGCATCTGGCTTAGGCCACACAGCCAGCCTGGGGAGCCGACAGGGTGCAGGGCCGCAGGTGCTGTTCTCATGGGGCACCTTCAGATTACAGACACCGACAACTCCAGCCATCCCTGGGGAAGCTCAGCCACATCAAGTCAAGACAGATGCATTGGGCCCCTTCTCTGGTTTGGCTCCAAGTGGGTTGGACGAAATGTTAATTCATTCTCTCTTGGAGCTTACAGTCTACTGAACCAGGGGACATACAGACCCTAGACATGGTGACGGGGCTCTGGGACAGGGAAGCAAAGACGGTGGGAGATTCATTCACTCCTTCAACAAATGTGCATTGAGTGCCTCCTATGTGCAGGGACACTGCAGTGAATAAAAATGACTGCGAAAAATAAATATATAAAAATAAATCCATAGCTACTATGGAAGACAGTTTGGTGGTTCCTTAAAAAGTTAAACATAGAATTACCATATGATCCAGCCATTCCACTCCTAATCATATACCCCAAAGAACTGAAAACAGGTACTCAAGCAAATATTTGTATATGAATATTTATAGCAGTACTATTCACAACAGCTAAAAGGTGGGAACAACCCAACTGTCTATCAACAGATGAATGGATAGACAAATTGTGGTATACACATATAACAGAATATTATTTAGGCATAAAAAAGAATGAAGTACTAATGAAGTACACTACAATGAGGATAAAGCTCAAATACATGCTAAGTGAAAGGCAGATGCAAATTGTATGGTCACATATTGTATGGTCCCATTTATATGAAATATTCAGAATAGGTAAGGTGATAGAGACAGTAAGCAGATTAGTGGTTGCCAGGGGCTGGAGGAGGGAGCATGGGGAATGCTGGGTATGGGGTTTTCCTTGGGGTGATGAAAATGATTTGGCACTGGATAGAGGTGGTAATTGCCCAACACTGTGAATGTACTAAATGCCACGGAACTGTACACGTTAAAATGGTTAATTGCATGTTACGGAATTTCACCCATCTCTCCCAGCAGCGTTGCTAGTGCCCTCATGGAGGGTGGTTAGATGTAGGAGACAGGATGTCAGAGGAGGGACTTCCCTGGTGGCGCAGTGGTTAAGAATCCACCTGCCAATATAGGGGACACGGGTTCGAGCCCTGGTCCGGGAAGATCCCACGTGCCGCGGAGCAACTAAGCCCGTGTGCCACAACTACCAAGCCTGCGCTCTAGAGCCTGTGAGCCACAGCTACTGAGCCCGCATGCCACAACTACTGAAGCCCGCACACCACAACTACTGAAGCCCGTGTGCCTAGAGCTCGTGCTGTGCGACAAGAGAAGCCACCGCAATGAGAAGCCCGCACACCGTGTCGAAGAGTAGCACCCGCTCGCCGCAACTAGAGAAAGCCCGCGCGCAGCAACGAAGACCCAACAGCCAAAAATTTAAAAAAAAAAAAAAGATGTCAGGGGAGGCTGTGTTTAGTGCTAGAAGGACGCTTAGAAATAATTTAGTCCCATCCCCTCATTTTACAGGTGTGGAAACTGAGGTCCAGAGAGGGTTGTGAGCTGCCCAACGTCACAGTGAGTTCAAGCTTGCTGCCCCTTCCTTGATTCCTTCTTTCACAGAGCACCCATGCCTGTGCTTTTTGCCTTCTTCTCAAATGAAACAAACCTGCACAAAGCACCTACAACGTGTTGGCCATGGCCCTGGGCCCTTCACACGTGTGTGTCCTGAGCTGACTGTCAGTGAGGGGGCAGTATTAGCCCCACCGACAGGTGCAGACCACAAAGCTCAGAGCAGCACAGGGCTTCCTGAGATGACACAGCCCGTCCGTGGGGGAGCCGGCACTTGAACCCAGGTCTGCCACTCTCCAGAGAAGGGTTTGTCCATGAGTCCTGACCCGGTCCTTCCCTATGGTGTGACTGGAGCAGAGCCCCCTTGCCTCTCTGGGCCTGAGGTTTTCATGGTCCCAGGAGGGGCTGAGGACTCACCAGGGTGAGAGGAGCACCTCCTGCAGTCTCTCCTGGCTCCTGGGCAGATCCGTGACAAGCGGATGCCCTGTCTTGACCATCACGGTGATTCCTGAAGGAGGCTGAGGCTGACCCTTCTCCTCCCACCCAAATCCTGCTTTCCAGGGCCTCTGACCACACTGACATGAGCATGGGTCAGGGACCGGTAGGGGCTCCTGGGGGATTAGTGCTTGGAGATCCTCGCCTGTTTCCTGCTCTGTCTCTGTCCCTTTGTCCCCAGCGTGGAGGGAGCTGTCTATTGGTCAGAAGACCCAGGCCCTGCTCTCTGGCCTGCTACTAACTGACCGGGCAACCTTGGGCAAGTGACCCCCCTCTCTGGACCTGGTTCCTCCTCTGCACCATGGGCACAGCTGGAAGATCCCTGTGATCTTGCAGCTCAAATGTTCCCTGCCTGTCCTTCCTGGTTAGCCCTTGTCCTGGAGTTGGATCAGCCCAGGGGCCAGCGTGGGCCGAAAAGGTCTAGGCTTCCCTCCAGCACCCCAAGGAGCTGTGGAAAATTGGCCCAAGACACCCCAGCTGGGGTGGTACCACCCAGAAGAAGGACTTGGACCCTGGCCTAGGTGTCCCTGAAGAGCCTCTGTTCTTTCTGCCACCCCTCCCCCACTGCCCACCCCCAAGGGAGGGCTGCCTGTCCCTCAGCTTGGCTCCTTGCCCTGCCAGGGGCAGTGGGCCTTCTGGGGAGATCAGGGACCCGGCTCCCAGCAGTTTCCTCCTTAGTCAAACAAGGAGACTAAACAAGGAGACTCTGTCTTCCTTGTTCCCTGCCAGGGTATCAAGAAGACCCAATCCAGGGCTTCCCTGGTGGCGCAGTGGTTGAGAATCTGCCTGCCAATGCAGGGGACACAGGTTCGAGCCCTGGTCTGGGAAGATCCCACATGCCGCGGAGCCACTAGGTCCGTGAGCCACAATTACTGAGCCTGCGCGTCTGGAGCTTGTGCTCCGCAACAAGAGAGGCCGCGATAGTGAGAGGCCCGTGCACCGCGATGAAGAGTGGCCCCCACTTGCCGCAACTAGAGAAAGCCCTCGCACAGAAACGAAGACCCAACACAGCCATAAAATAAAATAATAAAATAAAATAAAATAAAATAAAAAGAAGACCCAGTCCAAAGGAGGGGCCCCACCAACCACTGCTTATTGACATCTACTAATGCTGGGCTATGTCCTCAGTACCCATGCACCCATTTAATCCTCACAACAACCTGTGAAGCAGACCTCCTTCAGCCCATTTTGCAGATGGGAAAACTGAGAATCACAGTAAAGGGACTTGCCTGAAGCTACATAGATAGTAAGTGGCTGGACAGAGCAACATATTCTCATGCTTCATGAAGTCACTTGAAGGGCTTTCAGGGCTGTGTGTATGTGTATAATAATAACAAGGAAAAAGCCACTAACCTAACACTTACTGAGCTCTTATTCTGTGCCAAGCCCTGTTCCACGTACTCAACACCTATTAACACAGGTGTAACGCAGAATTCTCACAACTGCCCTATGAGCTGAGGGCTATTAACATCCCCAGTTTATAGATGGAGACACTGAGGCTTGGAGCTGTTCAGTGACCTGCTCAAGGCTCATGCGGCAAAGCAGTGGAGGGCTAGACCTTGAACCTGGTGGTTCAGGCTCTTTACCAGCGCAGCCCTGGTTACCATGCGGTCAGCCCAGTTCCAAGTAAATGCTCACCGGAAATTAATGAGGAAATTGCTAGATCCCTGTGGAGGAGTGGTCAGAGCTCTCGGTGTCTTGGTTTCCTCATCTGTAAAGTGAGCCTAATGGTAACGTGCCTTGGGGGCTGTTGTGAGGACAGATGAATGAAAGCATTTCAGGTGCTCAGTGTGGTGCCTGGCACGTGGTCAGCTCTGTGAGTGTTCACGGGTATCACTAGGCACTGGCCACTGTGCACTGAGCAGCTGACCAGCGTCATTCTGTTTGATCCTCTCAACAACAGTGTGGGATGGGGGTTAATAGCTGCAATTTGCAGAAGAGGAAACTGAGGCTCAGAGAGGTGTGGTGACTTCCCCAAGGTCACACAGCTAGTGAGGAGCTGAGCTATGCCTGAAGCTGAACTATCCTGCCCCAGCTCTTTTCCCTGCTGTCCCTCAGAGCTGGTCCTACTCTCTGTCCCCTCCCTCCTCGACCCTGTCTCCAGTCCCAGCCCCACTCCTCCCTCTGGAGCCACCATTGTGTAGAGCTTGTTCTCCTGGACTTCTGGCGGCCCTGGCTCCTCTGTGAGGCCCAAGCTGTCTGTCCCTCTCTCCAGCCTGTTGTAGTCAGCTCCCCGTTGAAAACAACAAAATTAGTCCCTTTTGGAGTTTCCCAGATCTGGGCTAATCTGGGGGATCCTGGCTGGGGGCTTACCCTTCCTGCTGGCCCAGGAAGCACCCCACCCCCAGGCCTCCCCTAAGCTTCTCAGCCCCTCTCAGACGAAACACAGGGCAGTGTGACCACTCAGGGGGTGTGTGTACGTGTGTATGTGTGCGCGTGCGCTCGTGTGCACGCATTCACATGCACTGGAAAAATCAGTGAGGATGCTTAAACTCAGCCACTAGGGATTCGAGGAGGGATATGCCCTGCCCCTGCCTCCAAGGGTCTGAGGATAATTCTGGTGTGAGGGGCTGGATGAGGTCATCTTCAGGGCTCCGTGGAATGCTGGGATCTCTCACCAAGGTGGGAGGGGTATGTATGTGGCGGGGAGGGTGTGCTGCCACTGCACATCCGTGGAGCATCAGACACGCACTGAGCCCGTAGGGATAGGTGAGGAGTATTCTCATTAAGCCGCCACTGTGTGCATTTACCTAGTGCTTCCTGCTGAGAACTGTAGAAGGCTCAGCTGAGGAAATTCCAATCCAGCCCCCAGAAGGGCAGTCTAGGTTAGTGGCTGGGAGCCCAGAAGTGGAATCAGACAGACCTGCATGCAACTCCCTACTCCTCCACTCCTCAATATTGTGACCTTGAGCAAGTTCTCTTAACCTCTCTGAGCCTCAGTTTCTATACCTGTCCAATGGGGACCCTTACCTGGCAAGGATGCTGTGAGGATGAAAGGAGAAATGCAGGTAAAGGTTTAATTGTGATGCCCAGCACCATCAGGAGGGAGATATTAAGACTATTTCAATAGAGTAGAATGCTACCCAGGGCTGGGGGTTGGAGGAAATGAGATGTTGGTCAAAGGGTAAAAACTCCCAGCTATAAGATGAATAAGTTCTGGGGACCTATTTACAGCAGGGTGACTATAATTAACAATTCTGTATTATATACTGGAAAGTTAAGAGAGTAGATCTTAAATATTATCAACACACACACACACACACACACACGCAGGTAATTATGTGAAGGGATGGAGGTGTTAACTAACCTTACTAAGGCAATCATTTTGCAATATACATGTGTATCGAAACATCACAGTGTACTCCTTAAACTTGCATATGATCTATGTCAATAATATCTCAAGAAAGCTGGAAAAAAATTTCAATTCAGAGTCACTGTGATGTTGGCACGATACTGGGTGCTGGGGCTCAAGAGAGGAACCTTGCAGGGTCTCTGCCTTCCAGGGGTCACAGTCTAATGGAGAAGGCATATTTGTTTCAGCCCAATGAGTGCCTGCTCCAGGCTGGGCACCATACTAGGCAGTGGAGAAACCATGAGACTTGGACTTGGTGTGGAGCTCCTGGATCCAAGCCCCCGTTTTGGAACTCGGCCAAGATGATCCAGTCCCAAGCAGGGTGAAGCTGCCCCTTCCACATCTCTCCCTGCAATTTCACCTCCCAATAATGGAGGTGAAAGTGGTAGCATGTGTCCCTATAGATTACTGGACTTTTCCAACTTGAGTGGGAGTAAGGAGATAACCAGGAGACCTTGTTAAAACTCGTATTACTGGGCCCCTCCTGCTCCCAGAGATTCTGGTTCAGCTGGTCTGGGATGGGGTCTGAGAATCTGTAGTTCTAACAAGCTCCCAGGTGATACTGATGCTGCTGGCCTGTGGCCCATATTTTTAGGAGTAGTGAGTGGATTCAGGGCCAGAGAAGGGAAGTAACTTGTCCAAGGTCACACAGCAGGTAGAGGTGGGCCCGGGACTAGAGTCTAGATCAGCTGAGTCCTGATCTAGTGTATTTTCCACCCACCATGCTGCTTCTCCCAGCCCAGCTCTGCCCAAGACAGCCCCTCTCATCTGCCCAGGCTAGAGTATTCCTCCGGGGCCCACGGACTCAGAGTCTCGATGCAGTGGTACAGGTAGTTTCAGGAGAGGCACAGGGATGGGGCTGCAGAGGCAGGTGGGGGCCAGACCTCCAGGCCGAGGAGTTGCTTTGTCGCAAAGGCACTGGGGAGACACAGAAGGACTGCAGTAGGGGTGGCAACCTGTTCCTTAACTAAAACACAAGCTTGTCATCTGGACAACCTCTGGATGCCCCATGATGCCTTAAAAAAAAAAAAAAGGGAAGGCTCCACAGCCAACACCTAACACTTTCTTGTTCGCTCTACACCAGGCACTTTTCCAAATGCTTTACGTCAATTAACTCATTTAACATTCATAGCAACCCTGAGAGGCTGGTATTACTGTTATACCCATTTTATAGGTGAGGAAACAGAGGCACTGAAGTATGAGGTAACTTGCCCAAAGTTACCAAGCAGTGGAGCTGGGATTTGAACCCAGGCCCACCCAAGTCCAGCATCTCCTCTCCCCTCCATTGGCTGCGGCCGATGCAGGCTGACCACAGAGGTCTTGAAACCAGTGGGCCTCAGAGGGCTGCTGCAAAGCTAACTCGGTCCGGCTCTGGCTGACTCCCCTCACCCACCACCCACCCGGCCGCCCTGACTCTGGGCGCTCAGCTGTTGGTGGAGGCAGGTCCCCCACAGCCATGGGGGTCTGGGCTTGGCGGGCTTAGCTGGCAGGCTTGGGTTACAGGCAGCTAACTCAGGCTCTGATCCCATAAGCCCCGTAACCCTGGGTGTGGCAAGGAGGAGGCATTTGCTGGGAAGATGATCAAGGCGGGCCAGTGAGGGCCAAGCAGGGCTGGCCTTTCTCCTGGAATCCAGGGGGATTAACGGCGGAGAAAAGGGAACAGCTGGATGTTCTCCCATCCCTCCTGCTGCTCGCCGCCCACCCTGAGGTGTCAGGTTTCCCTGTAAGTTGGTCTTTAGGGAATTCTGGTATTTTCAATTACCAGCCAGGCACACCGGCAGGGGGATGGGATCAGTGGCGCCCCGTGACCCCTGCAAGGAGATGGAGCCCCAGGGAGCAAGCACAAAAGAGGCTTGTGGTCGAGAGGTTAGGGGAGGCTGGCCAGGCAGGGCCTGCTCGGTGGCGGGAGCAGGTGGTCAGGGGCCCTGCTGCCCCCAGCGAGCCCTGGGGGAGCTTCCAATCTCTTCACCAGCTGAGACCTGGGGAAGTAGCCTTCCCTCTGTGTGCCTCGTTCCCTCTCAGGGCATGGATCCCTACTGAGTCCATGGAGTTGCCCTAATTCCTGTCTTCTGACATCCTTTACACATAAGAAAAATAAATCTCCATTTGGTCTAAGCGACTATGGTAGACTGGTTGTATTACTTGCCTCTCTGTCTCTATATCCTTTGCCCTGTAATTTGTGTAATCCCCCTCTGACCCTGGCTCTGGGCTTGGCCGTGTGACTCGCTCCGGCCAATAGAATATAAGCAAATACGACATAAGCAGAGGCTTGAAAAAGCCCTCGCGTGTATCTGCCAGCTGTCTAGGTGCCCCGCCATGGCCACGAGAACACGCCCAGGCCGACCTGCTGGAGGATGAGATACCTGGAGCAGAGCTGTTGCCCCAGTTGTCCCCACCAGGGCCATTCCTGACCAGCCCACAGCACTCAACCCCAAACATGCAATAGAGCCCTGACAAAATCCACAGAGAAGAGATGCTGAGCAACCCGGAGTAGCTAGAGCGCAAACGTATGAATGCTCCCCGCCAAGACCCATCCAACCAGGAGACTCACGAACTAGACAAGTGCTTCTTGCTTTTACGCCATTGCTTTTGCAGTTGATTGCTAAACAGCATACTGTGGCAGCCTGTTACAGGCAAGCTGAACCAATCTTAGCTGATAGTCTAGGCGGGCAGTGCCTCCACGCTTGGGAGGATCAAAGAGGACGATGCATTTAGAGCGCTCAGCCCAGGGAGGGACGTTGCCCTCTCCCTCTCTCTTCCTTTCCCCAGGCATGGGCCTCACTGGGGGCCCTCTTGTCCTATCTCTCTCTGATCCTCTCCGCCCCCAGGGAGAGAAGTAGGTGAGTACATGATCATGTCAGTTCTAGAGACCAGCCACTGTGTGCCCGCTCCACAGGAGGGCAAAAGGATCAGAGGAGAACATGGCTGGCAGAAAGGGCTTTGGAAAGTCAAAAATTTTTCCATGAGAAAGCCATGTGGAGTGGTGTCACGGACAGAGACTCTGACACCTGGCGAGGGTGTTAGAGACCAGCTCCGCCAAGGGCCTGCTGTATGATCTTGGGCAGCCACTTAGGAACCTCTCTGGGCCTCAGTTTTCCTCTCTATAAAAGGAGGTGTTTGCACTGGATGAATGCTGATGTACTCTGACTTACGTGTGCATGTGATAGGCAGAATAACAGCCCCCAAAGATGTCACGACCTAATCCCGGAATCTGTGAATACGTTATCTTACATGGCAAAAGAGACTTTGCAGATGTGATTAAGGTTATGGCCCTTGAGATGGGAGATTATCCCGGATTATCCAGGTAGACCCACTCTAATCACTTGAGTCCTTAAAAGAGGAGAATCTTTCCCAGATGAGAGTCAGACGAGAGAGCGGGAGCGGGAGGGGGACTCGACGCCCTGTTGCTGCTTCTGAGATGCAGGGGGGCCTCGTGCAAGGACCGGAGAGACGCCCCTGGGAGCTAGGGGACCTCCCAGCTGACAGCTGGCAAGGAATCGGAGACCTCAATCCTAAAAACATATGGAGTTGAATTCTGCAGACACCCCAGTGAGCAAGGAAACAGGTCATCCCTTAGAGCCACCAGCAGGGAACACAGTCCTGCTGACACTTGATTTTAGCCTGATGAGATCCAGACTAGACTTGTGACCCACGGAACTGTAAGATAAGAACTGCGTGTCATTGTAAGTTGCTAAGTTCGTGGCATTTTGTTGTAGTAGCAATAGGAAAGTAACACACCTTCTGATTTCATTTTTAAGTCCAGCTGCCATCTATTGTGCCCGGTGCTTTGCCCACATTATTACTAACTTGGCAACCATCTTGCAAAGCTGGGATGATGGAAACATGCCCATTTTGAAGGTGAGGATTCTAAGGCTCAGAGAAGTCAGGTTCCCTAGACAGCCTGATCACATAGCTTGGAAAGGGGCGTGCTGGGTGAGGGCGGAGTTTGTCAAGTTCAGCACTGATGACTTTTTTTCCCACACGACCCCCTAGGACATGATGATGGGGGATCTTCCTAACTGGTCAGTCAGTATGGGTGGCCCCAAAGGCTGCATTTGCTCAGCCAGGCTGTGGTGTGGCAGGTTTAGGTACACAGCTTGCCCTGCCTGTGCAGAAGGCTTGGATCCAGCCAACACTGGGCCCTGAGTATGCAGTGATGTAATTATTCAGGCTCTGCCAGCGACTTGCCTGGTGGGCAAGTCATTTAACTCTTAACACCTTGCTTTCCTTACCTGTAAGATAGGAGAATAATAGAACCCACTGAGGTTGGGGAGATTCATCATTCAGGACTTGGTATCTGGCAAAAATAATAAACCACTTGCCAAATGTGAGCTATTGTATGATTCGAGTGAATACAGAACGATCTCTGCTTTTTGAGTGCCTGTCATCCCAGGCAGCCTGTGAGGTACCTTGAGAACATGAGCTCAAAGCCTCACAGCATCCCGCAAAGAGGGGGTGGTAAGGAGGCCCATAAGGAAGATGCGATCGGACGCAGGCTAAGTGACTTGTCTGGGGCTAAGTGCCGGTGAGCAGCTAGGCTTGATTCAGAGCCAGGTTTGTCTGCCTGATTCCAAAGCCCAGACCCTTCGCTCCACCCCTGGGACCAGGCAGAGGTGCAGCTCTTCAGGGCTCGCTTGGGGTGAGAGTGTGTCCGCTGCAGCCCTGGAGGGAGGCCCGGAGTACTGGGGACAGCCCCTAGCACAAGCCCCACGTTGCTGAAATGCTGCCTGCACCTAGGTCTGCATGGTTGCCTGCGCCTTGTCATTCGGATCTCAGTTCACATGCCACCTCCTCAGAGAGGCTCTCCTCTGATCCTCTGATGCCGCCGAGGCTCGCCCTCCCCCTCCCGTCCATCTCTATGTTGTCTTGTTTGTTTGTGTCGGGGACCGTGGACGCTGCAGAGCCAGACTGAACCCTGCGTCTGCCCCTTCCCAGCTGAGTGAGCCCGGGCACGTGCTTGACCTCGCCCAATCCCGTTTCCTTATCCTCCAAGTGGGGATACGCAGCCCAGCCTGGCCTCCTGTCTCTGGGGGGCCCTGAGAGGACTCGTGAACACGGGCGGAAAGGCATTCTGGAGTGGCGGAGTATAGTTCGAAGGCAGCGTGACGGCTTTATGAAGTCAGACGACGGCTCTGGCCCTGGTGAGTGCCAAGGGATAGCGAACAAGGCCCAGCACTTGCCCAAAAGAAATACTTTTTCCTTATAAGGCCATGAGCTAGATATTTATATATTGAATTTTAGGGTCCGATTAAAACCGAGCACTGAATGCGTTTGTCTGGAAATCAAGTCCCCAGTCTTATTTTCCAGCCTCATCGTACTTCTCCACACCCCACCTCACTCCATGCTTCTCTGGACCCCTCGGCAACTGCTCACCAAGCATACATTGTGCTGTGCCCCTGTCTAGGCTACAGGAGAACCACAGTGAGGGAAAGGAGACTCACTGTGAACCAATGAGTGGTGATGGTGGGGAGACAGGAATGAAATGATCAAAGACGTGAAGCTAAAATCTCAGCCACGGGAACTTGAGGGCCATGGTGCTGGGGGCATGTGACCAGGTCAGGAAGGTCAATGAAGATGAGCTAGGTCAAAAGGAAGGGGGAAATGGGGCAAAGCATTCCAAGCAGTGGGAACAGCATTTGCAAAAACCCTGTGGCAGAGAAGCTTGGTGCCTTGGAGGAAGAGAAAGGAGAGCTCTCCCTCCAGTCTGCCTTTTGTACTTCCCTCTCCTAGGATACCTTCTTCTCCGCACGATTCCATCTCTGCTTATTAGAAGCTTCTCTATTCTTCAGAGCTAAGCTCAAATGCCTCCTCTTCAGGAAGCCTTCCATGGCATGCCTTTCTCCCATTCCCCAGGAGGAAATGATTTCTCCTGCCTGTGATCTCCCTCACCTCCCAGACCCCTCCTTGGGTCCTCATTTATGCCATCTAATATGTAAACTCTGTCCATGTCTTATCTTCCCAACCAGGGCATAAATCTCAATGGCAGGAACCGTGTTTTCTACAGTGTAGACTTGGAGTTTCATGGTCCTGGGTTTAAATCCTAGTTGAGCCCACTTAGTAGCAGGACTTCGCATAAATGACTCCAGTTCTCTGGGCCTCTGTTTCCTCCTCTGGCAAAGGGGGATAGTGCGGTGAGGGTGTGTGTGGCTGCACAGCCCCCAGCTGGGCTCTGGGCATCTATGAGAGAGGGGGGCTTGTTAAGGGCCTTGGAACAAAGAGGCGGGGGAAAGGGTGGTTATGACCCAGAAAGCCTCAGAGCTTTGAGGGCTTACAGGGGCTTGGACTCACTTAGACCTGAATTTCCCAGATTTGTCTGATGCTAAGAAACACTTGAGCCACTTGTTAAAAATGCTGATTCCCAGGGCTTATTCCTGGGGTTCTGATTCAGCAGGTCTGGGGTCGGGGCAGGGGACCTGTGTTCTGAAAAAGTTCTCATACAGTTCTGACGTACAATTTGGTGGGGAAATTGAGGCCCAGAGGGAGGAACTGATTTTTCTCAAGTGTGATAGGTTGGATGGGTGATCTCAGCTCTGCCTCTATTGTAACAGGATCACACACCCACACTCTCTGCCAAGGAGCCCTGCAGGGTACGTTCACTGTGGATGACTGTGCCACAGGCAATGGCATGGGTTTATGTGGCCTGGCTTGGCTTGGCCACTTGTGTTCACACCATTCACCACAAGAGAAATAAGCCTGGGGGGCTGCTAGTCCAAGGAGAATGAGGAGACATATGGAACAGACTGAATCCAGCCCACATTCTGGAGCTCTGCCCAGCTCAGAGGACCTGGTGCCGATTAGCTAAACCCTAGCTGACCCAGAGACTAGTGAGTGAGAAAATAAATGTTATTATTGTAAAATACTGGGCTTGGGGGTGGTTTTGTTATGCAGCATCATTGCAGCAATAACTGACCAATACACTAAAGTCACATAACAAATGAATGACAAAACTGGGATTCAAACTCAGATCCCCTGTTCCTAACCCAGGGCTTGTTCCTCACTGCTTCTGCCTTTTAATCCTGAGGGCTCCCCCTGCACCCTCCTCTCTGGGAGCCCTCGCTTCCACTCTGCCTCATCTCTCTATTCTCTGGGAACTTCCAGCTCCAGACAGGAGGGGTCCATCCCAGCAGCCTTTGCTGCTAATAAGCTGAGCTGGTTAAGTAGGCAGTTTGACACTCAGGGCTCCCAAATGGATGCAGGGGAGGCCTCCACAGCTAGGGAAAGAACTCCAGGGGCTCTGGGGAATTCTAGCTTCTCCCAGGTGAACAGAGTTCCCTCGCCTCCACCCCCACTGGGAGCCTGGCTTCCCTCCCTCAGAGCTTTGTCAAGCTGGAGAGACTCACAGCCGAGGCTTCATAATCTGCCAGGTGTGTTTGCCAAGAGCTGCTGGCTTTGGAGGGTTCTCTCAGACTGCCCTCCTTGAGTCAGCTCCATCCCAACCCCAACCTGAGGGGGGCTTAAATGCACCCACGGGCCTGCAAGTGCTGCAGCACATGCTCGTAACCGCACCCTCTCGGCCCAGCAGCACCACGAACGCTGACAAACACAACCACACTCCTTCCCACACACAAACACACGGACGGGCTGAGCCACCTTCAGATATACAAACTCAAGCTCAGACACAGCCCCCTCCATGCCCCTCAGATTCAGACACACCCATGCTCACAAATGCACGTATATGTGAGAAGCCACATGGCCAGTCATGTGCAATCACAAACACATGGTCACTCAGACATATCCAACGACACACCACACATTCTCACCAATGTGCACACTCACACACGCACACGCATCAGACCCACAGTCCATGGTTCCTTGGATGCACCGTAGACTGTGCTGAGCGATGGAGTCTGTAGACCTAGTCAATTCCTGCCTTGCACCCTGCCTAGCTTAGTGACTCAACTTCTCTGAGCATCATCTGTGAAATGAAGACACAGGTTCCTCCTTCTCCAGGAGGCCGGGGGGTGGCAGTGAGGTCATGTGTGAAAGCACTCCTCAACCAGCCAGAGCTGTCTCCCCCTTCTCCTCCGTGTCCTTACGCGTGCCCTTCCTCCTTCTCAAATTCCATTTGTTTCTATCATTCCCTTCAAAATTCTGTTAGTCTTTCAAACTGCAGGTCAAATCCTGCCCCCTCCAGGAAGCCTTCCTGGACCTCCGTCTCTGGATGCCCTGAGTGCTTACTGTGTGGGCCCCACCTGGCATCGGAAAGATAAGCTGGGCAGCCCATTCACTTTCTGTCCTGGAGCCTGACCTCCCTTGGCTCTACTTAGATGGGGCCCAGACCACACTTCACAGCAGGGGCTTGGCAAAGGTTGCTGAGTGAATAACTGGGGGGCACACTCACAATGCCAACCACAGAGTCTTCTGCAGGAACCACAGGAACCATAAGGTCCTTGAAAATCTCACATGGCCCTTGGGTGGGGATGAGGCTGGAAAGCGTCTCCTGGACCTGGCCATCTGGAGGTCCCAGGTGACCCTGAGGATAGTGGCTTTGGTGGAGAGGTAGGGCCGGAAGCCTGAAGAAGCAGTGGAGTGAAGAGGGGATGGGGGGAGGTAGTGAGACTGCATTCTTTGGCAACTTTTTTTGCTGTAAAGGAAAGAGGGCAGATGATGGGGGTGCCGCATGGGGTCACAGAAAGGATTATTACAGATGAGCCTGGGGAGAGGAGTTTTGGTGGAGTTAGACTGGAGGGGGCTGAAGGTTCAGAGGAAGCACGTATGGAAACTGCTAGATGTCCACTGAAGTCTGTCTCCCCACCTTCTGCTGTGATGGAGGTTTGAGTTAGGCTGGGAGAGATTACATCTCCCAACCTCCTCTGTGGCTCGGCGAGGTCACGTGACCACGTTCTTTCCAGCGGACCATGCCCTGGAGCGACGGGTGCCACTTCTGCCTACCTTGTTTAAAACATATTGCTGGGCTTCCCTGGTGGCGCAGTGGTTGAGAATCTGTCTGCCAATGCAGGGGACACGGGTTCGAGCCCTGGTCTGGAAAGATCCCACATGCCGCGGAGCAACTGGGCCCGTGAGCCACAATTACTGAGGCTGCGCGTCTGGAGCCTGTGCTCCGCAACAAGAGAGGCCGCGATAGTGAGAGGCCCGCGCAGCGCGATGAAGAGTGGCCCCCGCTTGCTGCAACTGGAGAAAGCCCTCGCACAGAAACAAAGACCCAACACAGCCATAAATAAATAAATAAATAAATAGAACTCAATTATTCTATACCCCAAACGAAAAAACAAATCTTAAACAAACAAACAAACAAACAAACAAAACATATTGCTGTCTCTTCCCTTCCTGCAGTCTAGAGCGCAGACAAAACTGCAACTCAGCTTCAACCAAGCAGACAAGGAGCATGGAGGCTGGTGAGACAAAACAGAAGGAACCCGGGTCCCTGAACCTCCAAGTGGATCAGAGCTACTCTGCTTACCTGGACTGCTCACCCCTGGACCCTTACATGAGAGAGAAATGCACTTCTGTGTTCTTTAAGCCACTGAACACTGGGCCCTTTTGTTACAGCAGCTTTACTCTCACCTTCAATAACACATGCTCAACAAATGCCTGCAATTATTATATATGCCACTACAGTGGAGAGGCAACACTTACTCTCCCAGGTGGCTGGATCACACGGACAGCCTTGGAAAAGAGGAAACCACTCCACAGATGTGAAGGAGTCTTTAACAAGGGCTGGCAGGATACCCATCTGGCTCAGCATGGCGCGGAGCTGCCCCGGGCGCTTGCATTTGAAGTGCTTACCTGCCTGGTTGGTGGTGATGTTCACAGAGGCGAACTGCGGTGAGAAAGGGCTCTGGTCGGTGACACCATTCACAGCCTGGATCTCAAAGGTGTACTGGGTGTGGGCCAGCAGGTCACTGATGTAAATGCGAGGCTCGGTCAGGCCCAGCTGGCGGGGTGCGTACTGCACGTTGTCCCCACAGCGGGTGCAGGCGCCCCGGCCCGAGCCGCAGCTCTTGCAGATGATGTTGTAGACAAGATCCTCACGGCCTCCTGAGTCCCGGGGCGGGCTCCACTCTAGCATAAGTGAGGTCTCATTGACACTGGAGATCACGGCCTGGGGTGCGGAGGGGATGGCTGGGGAGGGGGAGAGGTGTCGGTCACTGCGGGCTCTGGGGGTACGTTCCCCAAGAGATCCCTCTGTGCCCACTGCCCTGGCTCCAGCGTAGGCCTCCCAAAAGGTTTCCTCCAAATCCTTTCTCCTCTCCACCCAACAGACAGGCTTCTAGAATATAACTCGCATCCTGGTACACACATCTGCTTAAACCTTTCTCCCTGGACTCCACCCTCCTTGGTGTTCCTTGCTAGGGACAGTCTTTTTGTGTTGGGGATTATATCCACCCAATATCTATTTCCCCCTTTTCCTTATAACCCAATTTTATTCAGGGTGGCAACTACGTCCAGCTAAAGACTATATTTCCCAGCCTCTTGTGATTAAGTGCTGGCCACTGATCTACAGAAATTGCTGGTTAGGACTTTTTTTTTTAAAGAAAAGAGACAGCTGTAGCATGTCCTTTTGTCCCTGTCATACTTTCTGCTGCTGAGAATGTGTGTGATGGCTGGAGCTTCAGCAGCAATGTTGGACTATGATGTGACCTGAAGGGTAGAAACCACATGCTATGGATGGAAGAGGAGAAGAAAGTGCTGGGTGTCAGGGAAGTTCATGGATTTACCACACTACCCCCAGGGCTGCCTATCTTTGGGTTTCTATTATGTGAGAGAATAAATCCTTATGGTTTAAGCCACTGGGGTCAGCTCTCTGCTACTTGCAGCTGACTGCCATTCCTGTCTGATACAGAGTTGTGACATTGCCCTCATAGTCACCCTGTTCTTGGAGAATCTTGGCTAGTGATTCAGGCAGCTGCTGCCAGGAAAGAACACTAGGAAGCCTTTTCTACCACAGACACCACCTGTGTTGGTTCTTCTTCTGCCAACTTCCCATTCTCTGTCCCTTTGTGAATCAAGACCTTGACTTCATACTCCATGTGACTTAGCAGAAGGGGATAAGGAGCCAGATGCCAGCTCTGTGGTGTCTGCATGTTGGCAGCATGACTACCCCAGGATGGTCCTTTCCAGCCAGTTTTCCATTTCCCCTCCCACCAGGTAATTGGCTGCTCCTCACTTAGGAAACTACAGCCGGAGAGCCACCCAACCCTCGCTCTGAGCTTTTCAGCAGGTGGCCTCGGGACTCGTTCAGGCGTCGCCCTTCTGGGGCCCTGAACGTACTTGTGCAGGGCATGTCCAGGGGGTCCAGGTCTGCTCTGTAGTAGCCATTGCGGCAGACGCAGTTGGTGGCCCCTTCTGAAGTGGTCCGGCTGTTGATGGGACAGTGGGTACAGGCCTCATCCCCTTGGTTGGCCTTGAAGGTTCCGGATGGGCAACCTGGAGAGAAGACAAGGAGAGTCACTGGGGAAACCATATGAGGACTCAGGCCACAAGGCTTGGAAAGACGGTGCAGCATCACGGAGTGGTGACACAGGATCACAGAGCAGCCACACAGTGTCACTGATGGGGAACCCCACCTCCTGAAGCTCTTGGGGGTCTCCAGGCCCCAACATGGCAGTCCTAGCTGCGCCCAGAAGGTTTCAGGCTACCTGGTTTCCTGTCTCTGAAGCTATCTATGGGTTCAGCTGGTGCCCCTAGCAATCATCCTTTATCTACTCCAGGTTGGCTGTGCTACAGCTTCTGGGACCAATCCTGACTTAGTCTGAAGGTTCTGCAGAGGTCTGGGGCAGTGCCCATGGCCCAGTCTTGTTGTTTACTAATGGCTGGCTGGGCTCTGATTCTTGTAACTAGATTCCTGGGTTCCAGATGATTGCGATGATTACAGTAAAAAAAAGTCCTAGCACAGCATGGGGCATGTAGAGAGGTGATGTGGTAGAGCAGGAAAGAATGCTGGCTTTGGAAGCAGACAGACCTGGGTCTGCTGCTTTGGCCTTTTTCTAGCTGTGTGGCCCAGACCAGTGGCTTAACCATTCTGAGACTTGGTTTCTTTATTAGTAAAACTATGATGTTAAGACCCATTTCTGAAGGCTATTGTGAGCATTTGGCATAAGTGTGTAAGGCACATGGCATGAGGTCTTGCAAAGTACAGGTGCCCAGTGAATAGGACCTGTTATTATAGCAGGTGTTTGATCAATTTATTGAAATAAAGAGGGCTTGCAGTACCAGGGACAGCCTGGGGAGGGCAGTATTTACACTCGGTGGGCATTCAGCAATCTGGGCTCTCCCATGGGCTTTGGCCTTCTTCCCTGCTCTGGGGGATGCTCAGGATTTGGATTCAGGCTCTAAAGCTCAGGGCTTAGGGTGGTGACCACTCCTGTTTGGGCCTATGTGCAAATCCACCCTTCCCTTCCTCCTGGCCCTGGGTTGGGAATCAGGAGGCCTGGGGTGTAGGCCCTGCCCCTTTCTTGGCCTTCTTCTGCTTACTGGGGTTCATAATCTCAGCTCTGTTGTGGTGCCTCAGGTGGGGATCAAGCAAGGGGTAAGAGAGAGGTGGACAGGGAAGAGCTTCCCAATGGACAAGTTCCTCCTTGGGATGAAATGTGGCTGAATTGTCCACAGGCCAGGGGCTCTCACCTGGACTGCATTCCATGTTCATGTGCTGTGTGGCCTCTGGCAAGCAACTCCACCTCTCTGAGCCTTAGTTTCCTCATGTAAATGGCTCACACAGATTTCCCTAAATCATTTTTCCAGGCCCAGTCTTCAAGCTTATCTTGCAAGTCCAAGTCTTAGCAACTCGCCCTCCTCCCAACTCCTCAACCAGCTCCAGCCTCAGAGACGCTGCCCTCCTCGGTCTTACATGACTTGAGTTCAGGGTACTTTACTCCCCTGCCATAATTATTCATCAAGGGGATCTCTTGGCCATGCCCTTGGCTCCCCCAGGATCGGAGCCTTGTCTGAACCACAGCTCCTTCCCCTGTGCCTAGCATAGCCCTGGCACTGAGCAGGCGCTCCATAAATACTTCCTGAAGCTGCCTGCTGAAGTGGAAGGAGCTTGGGCTTTGGGGATCATATAAGTAGAAAGGCAGTGAGGAATGGTGGTTAGTGTGCAGGCTGCCTAGCAAATCCCATCCTAGCAATCTGTCCCTGCCATCTGGCCTTTAGCAAGTCACTTAAGTTGTTTCCTCATCTGTAAAGTGGGGACAATAGTATCTACCTCCTAGAGTTGTTATGAGGATTACATTGGTTCATTCAGGCAAAACTGCCTAAACAATTCCTGGCATTATTAAACTGTATCTGGTTCAAGTACCAGTCTGCTGGGTGACCTCAGAAAGGTAGTTCAACCTCTCTGAGCTACAGTTTTCTCATCGGTAAGACAGCATCTACCCCATAGAGTAGCCATGAGGATTGTATGTGATGAACAGTGCCTGGCCCAGGGTCAGGGAGGGGTTGCAGTTACAATCTCCGGGGAGTCTCAGTAAATAAGCCAAGGACAGTTCCCCCTGGGGTGCTAGAAAACAGAATCCCCCACCCCCCTGGGGCCCTACTTTGCCTGCCTTTTGGAGGGAGTTTCCAGAAGGTGGCAACCTTCCTAACCGTGCAGCCCTGGCTGATGCCACCCTGACCAGGCCCTGCCAGGATCTCGGAGAAGATCTCGGCTTCAGCCCAGTCCTTAAGGAGCTGCCAGACAAGGAAAAGACAGTACTTTGATGCAACCAACCAGGCTATGGTGACACCAAAGAAGAGGATGGCAGTGAGTGCCTCGGGCATCCATCGTACAGAAACCAGGGCTCAGAGTGTAAATATGAAATGGACATTTATTGAGTACTTATTAAATGCTGGCACTGTTCTAAGGACTTAACCCATAGTAACTCATTGATGCCTCACCCAGCCCTATGACAGAGGTAATGTTGTCACCCTCATTTTCTGATGGGGGAAAGAAAGCATAGAGGTGAAGCAACTTTCCGAGGATGTGGGCTTACGGTGGCAGAGCTGGGATTTGATCCCAGGTGGTCGGACTGCAGAGGCCACTTCCCTAACCACCACACTCTTCTGCCTTTAGGAGACTTGCATTGGGCCAACAGTCCATGAGTGCCGGGCAGGGATTGGCAGCTTCTGCTCTGGGAGCCTGTCCAGGGCTCTCTGCACTCTGCCGTGCTGGCCCTGGAGCCCCGGAGTCCTCCTGCCTGCCCTCCCTCTTAGGCACCAACCTCTCCCTACTGGCTGGACGAAGGGGCAGCCCACCATCTCAGCACTGTCTAGTTAAGACACGCAGGCTGCAGCCCTGGCTCTAGTTGAGCGGTTGACCTCTCTGAGCCTCAGTTTCTTCTGCTGTAGAATGGGGACACAGGGATCCTGTGAGGGTCTAGGACTACCCTGATAGATGCCAGAAGGTTTTGGTCCCAAGACTGGGATCCTCCTGGCCCCCTCTCGGGCGAGAGCCTGCCCAGCTTAGCATGCCTCTTCCATCTGCTGGTGGTTCCGCGGGCCTGGCTGGTGGGCGGCTGCCCAGTCTCCCCTCCACGCTGTGCCAGCCCCTCCATCTGGACCACCTTCCCGGCTGTCCTCTCCCATCGCCATGTTTTGGCCCCTCTTTGACTCCCCAGGCTGCCTCTTCCAGAAGCCTTTCCACTAGGTGTACTGCCCGGCCACCCCTCGGCCCTCCCACTGGGCATTCTATGCTTTCTGTATCTTTTGTATCTTTGTGCTTCATAAAACCTGCTCTTCTGTCTTGAGAAGTGGTGTCGCTTTCCACCTGGTCACCAGGAACCCTGGGTGTCTCGTCCTTCCCCTTACCCCCTGCAGCATATCAATTACCAGGTCTTTCCTCCTCAGCGGGGCCCAGTCCTGGCTCTTCTTTGCGGCCCTCCCACCCCTGTGGGCATCCAGAAAGCTCCTCCCACCCACTCCTCAGCCTCTCATGGCCATCTGGCCTCCTCCCGCCCACCCTCCAGGGCCAGCTTTCTAAAGTACAAACCTTTCTGTGTCATTTAAAAATCCACAATGGTATACAATGGAATATTATTCGGTCATAAAAAGGAATGGAGTACTGATACATGCTACAACATGGATGAACTTTGAAAACACTGCGCTTCATGAAAGAAGCCAGACACAAAGGCCACATAGTGTACGCTTCCATTTATATGAAAATGTCTAGACTAGGCCCATCTATAGAGACAGAAAGTAGATTAGTGGTTGCCAGGGCCTGGGGAGAGCAGAGAATGGGGAGTGACTGTTAATGGGTATGGGGTTTCTTTCCGAGGTGATGAAAATGTTCTAAAGTTGACTGTGGTGATGGTTACACAATTCTGTGAAAATACTAAAAATCGCTTAATTGTACAATTTAAATAGGTGAATTGTATGGTATGTGAGTTATATCACAATAAAACTCCTACTTAAGAAAAATCCACAAGAGCTCCCTAAATTCCTCAGGGTACTCAGGACCCCAAGGCTGGCACCTGCCCCCTCTCAGTGCCCACCACCCCAAGCCTTGTGCCTGATGCTCCACAGTCAACCACATATGGTGCCCCCCAGGCTCACACACACACCTCCGGCCTGTGTCTCTCCTGCCCTGATTACCTGGAATGCCCTCCCTTTGTCATCAGGCAAACTCCTAGACCCCTTTAAGACAGTGAAGGTACACCCCCTTCCAGGAAGTCTTCCCTCAGCCCCCACAAAGGGTTGAGGTGCCCATTTTAATTACTTACAAATCTGGAATTATCTGGCTGGACTGTAAACCGTGAATACGATGTCAGGTACCTAGTGAGTGATGGATGGGTGTAGTGGGGAGCTGGGAGTATCCAGCTCAGCTACCTTGTTTGACATTTGAGGCAACTGAGGTCCAGAGAGGAGCAGACACACATGGCTCTTTAGCAGCAGAGGCGGATTCTGATCCCAGGTGTACTGAGTGACTAGGGTGTGCCAGGGCCTCAGCTCCCATCAGCCACCTCTTCTCCCACAAAGAGGGGTCCGGGGCAGCTCCCCCGTCCATGTTGCCCAGGGGCCCAGGGGTCACGCTGCTCCTAGCTTCTCAGCTGGGAAGGCACCCCGTCCTGCCAACACCTGAGTCTCCGGTACGGAAGTGGTAAGAAAACAATGAGAGCTGAAGTCACAGACTTGGGTGGCTGCACCGCTGACAGGTGTGTGGGCTCAGACAGGTCTCCTGCCCTGAGACTCAGTCTCCTCCTCCGGGAAGGTAGCTGATGATACCTGCGTGGTGGAGATGCAGTGAGAGCCTCTGCATGGGTCTCCTGCTCCACCTCTGCCTCCCCGCCAATCCTTCGCCGTGGCTGGAGTGATCTGATGAGAATGAATCAGAGCTCAAACTCACCAGGGGCTCCCCGCCTACTTAGAATGAATGCACACATCTAGCCCTGCAAGGGCGGCTCTGGGGTCTTCCTGCCCCTTCCTGCCACTCCCCTCAGTCTTAGTCTCTGTTTCCTTCGTTGAGCCTCATCACAATTTGTAATTGTATTAGAAAACAATTACATCTGTCTTGTGTGCCATCTGTCTTCACCCTGCGCTGGAAGTACCTGGAGAGGAAAAGAAGAACCGGGTCTGTCTGGTTCTCATTGGTTCCCTAGCTCCTGGCAGAGTAGTGGGAACATAGCAGGTGCTCAATATATATTTGCTGAGTGAACGAATATACCCCTTACAGGGTTTTGTGAGAATCAGATGAGAAAGTGGGGTAGAAAATACTTGGCCAAGTAAATGCCAGGTTGTTACCGCTGTTATCATGTCAATTTCACCAGGCTGCATTGACGCTCAGATCCCTCTCCACCTCTCAGTGTTCTCCCCACGGGTCCTCCCGTGAGCCTGTCCACCAGGGTGACCAAGTTGTCCCCAGTTTTCAAACTGGAAGTTCTGCATCCCAGAAACGCCCTCAGTCCCAGACAACCCTCCTGAATGCTTCTCAGCCCCATCTGTCACCTCTCTCTTCTGTTGGCAGTTCTCTGGATGCCCTGGCTGCACACACACTGTTCTCTGTGCCTGAATGTCCTTCTCTCCCATCCTCCTGCCCTGCTGGATTGGTGAATCTGACACGTGCACCTCTGGGAGGCCTGCCCTCCACTCTCTACAGCACACAACTCAGACTCCATGGACATCTGTGTGCTGGTAAATGGCTAGGGTGGGGGTGGGGTGGGGGGAAAGCCCTGATTTGTTGTGTTTGCCAATTTCTATGGTGAAAATGCTCCCATCAGGGCAAATTTCAAGCTACCAATCTGAGATAACTGAACACTGATTTGGGAAGAAATGCCCAGAGTCAGCTCTTGTGAGCCAAGCCAGCAAAAAACAGCCCATCCCACCACTAGACCTCACCCATATGTAACCACCCACTAGTTGGCGAACCCTGGTTTAAGTAGGGGCTGGAGCTTTAATCTCTACACCCCGAGCACCTAGTACAGGGTATGGCACATAGTAGGTGCTCAGTTAATTCAGTTTGCCGAATGAAGGCAGGTCTGTCTTCCTAACTGGAAAGTGAGCAACTTGAGGGCAGGAGCTGTGGGTTTGATAAGTTAACATACATAAAGTGCTTAGAACATACAGCAAGCGCTATATAAATGTTAGGTATTATTACTCACCCAGCATGCAAGGACAATAAAAATTCCCACTTATTATGTGCTTTCCGGGTGCCAAGCCCAGTGCAAGTGATTTACATGGGTTCTCTCACTAAATCCACATGACCACCCACGGAAGTAGGTACCATTATCACCCCCATTTTACTGATGATGAAAGTGAGGTTCAGAGGGGGTGAAGTGAATGCCCTAAGGTCACGCAGCTACTAAACGGCAGAATTGAGGTTTGACTCCAGGTCTTTGTGGTTCCAGGACACAAAATTATCAAGTTGCTGAGTGGAGACACAAGTGGAGACCATCTTGTCAGGGCTACTTAGGGGACAGGGCTTGCTGGGGTCACTCAGCAAGGTAGAGCCAAAGCCTGGGCCCCAAACCCAGGACTTGGAGCCAAAGCAGCCAACCAGCAGCTGCCTTCTGCAGACGCCCAGAGCCCTTAGCCAGGCAACCGAAGGCAGGGATGGCAGTCGGCCGGGAGGAGGAGAGAGGATTATGGGGAAACAGATTTTCTCCTGGCCTTCCCCCTGGGCTCCGGGGATAGGTGATAATTGACCGAATGAGCCCTGAGTCAGGCCGAGGCAGGGCTCCATCTGGGCCTGGCACGGCGGGGCTGCTAATTGGCACTGGGTGATCCTCGGAGCCTCCTTGGCTGGCCTGCGGCTGTGCTCCCCCTTCGCCTCCCAGAGACTCCGGATTAATCCCCAGAATGACTGGTGCCACAGTGGACTCAGATGCTGTCAGGCCCAGTGTGCCAGGCCTCCGGGGTGGGCAAGGAGTTTCTCTGTCTTCCTGGGGGGTCCTGTAGACCAGAGGGCTCTGTCTGCGGCTCTGAGTAGAGGCAGGCTCACCGCAGTCTAGCGCCCACTCCCGAGAACTTGGTGAAATTGAACCTGGGCATGAACCGTGGAGCTGGCTGCCAGGGCGGAATCCCAAGCCTGCCTCTTGCTAACAGTGTGCCTATGGGTAAGTCACCTACCTCTCTGTGCCTTGGCTTCCTTGTCTATATAATGGGGGGAATGATGACACTGCTCTTATATTTGCTGGGAAGATTACACGAGTTAATTCAGAGAAGGCACTTGCAATAGCCTTGCAACCAGCCTGCCTGGCTCATATTAAGGGCTATGCAAGCGTTTGCTTTTATTATATACATTCTTTCTTGGCCCACCACTTGCTCTGTGCTAAGACCTGGGGATAGTGAGACAAAGAAGAAGTAGTCCCTGCCCTCAGGAGTGTGGGTACAGTTGGGGAGATGGTGAGTTATGAATTTATTCAAGAGGTGCTTATTAAGCCCCTACTGTGTACTAGGCACTGAGTCATGCAGACAAAAGGCCCAGGCCCGCCTGTTCGAGGCTACAACTGAGCAAGAGGCTGGCACACCTGTCTTCAACCAGGGCTGACTGGTGGCCACTGCGGGCAGAGGGGCCAGGGAGTGGTCCTGGGCTCAGCAGTGCCAGGTTTGAAGGGCAGCTGGCTTATTTTCCTGCCTTGGGATCTCCAGGTAGTTCTGGATGTGGGTCGGGGAAAGGAGTTTGGACAGAGAAAAGAGTCCTAGGCCCAGAGGGGGGAGGCCAGGGCTCGGCTGCCCCCTCAGCCCCTTGCTCTCTGAGTCCAGGCCACTTCCTGCCTACTTTGGGTGTGGCTGGGACCATCTCTGTGGCCTCTTGCAGCCTTGGGACTCTGGCTGTGGACAGGCTCAGGCACCCAACCCTGGGCCCTGCACTCTCTTTGAGCTGTGGAAGAACTGATTTGTGTATTTTCAGGGGCTTATGCTGAGTGTTTGTCAGGGCTGAGCTTGTGGTGTTCTTGTGGCTGGGTGGGTGGGGTTTGGGGGTCTCCCTCATGCAAACTGTCTTTTGCATTTTGCACGCTTCCTGCTTTTGCTGCTGAAGTTAAGCCAGTGGAGTCAGTGCCCCTGAGCTGGGCTGGGCAGGGATGCTGATCTGTGCCAGGGGCAAAGCCACACTGGAAGCAGGCGACAAGCTCCTGGGCTGGAAAGAGGAGCTTCTGATCACTGTGTGTCTACATGTGCCTGCTGGTGCTGGGCCAGGAGCTTCCGGAGCCCGTAACCTCATCAGTCCTCACGATCACCCTGTGCAGTAGGAGGTGTTATCCCCATTTTAGAGATTAGGAAACTGAGGCTCACAGAAAGGAAGTGCCTCGTCCAAAGTCACTCAGAGACATAGGGGCAGAGCCTGTGTCCCCACAGTCCACGCTCTCACATTGCCTCCAAGGCCCTCAGTGTTCCAGCTTGATGAAGGGGGCCCCTCCCTGACCAGGCCTTCCTCCCTCAAGGGGGCCCTGCCCTTCCAGGTTAAGTCCAGGAAGTGCCTCAGGGTCATCCCCCTGCTGTGGCAGCTCCTACTGGGACCACCCAGGGGATGTCAGTCATCCTGTCCCCCTCCCCCACATGCCCAGGCTCCCCCCACTTGCCCCTGCTGAGACCCGGGCTCTGTGGGTCCCTGCCAGCAGCTGGCAGGACGACAGAAGTCAGGAGGCAGCGGCAGGAGCTGTGTTAACACGCCTCCTCTTTGCCTGAGAGGGGAGCCCAGGGCTTCCCCCAGGCCAGCCTCCACATGGCCGTCTGCTAAGTCCTCTCCCTGCTCAAGACCCTTCAGTGGCTCCCTTGTGCCTGTGGCACGTCCCGCCCGCGTCAGCCTCCCCCCACGGTCCACCTCGCCGGCCTCAGCTCCCACAGCCTCCCAGCCGTGCCCTGGGCTCGGGTCACAGGAGGCAGCTTCCGGCTCCCCAACAGACTGTTCTCGGTGTCACCTCTGCCTGCTACGCGGTCCCAGCTCCAGCCTGGCTAACTCCTCTTCGCCCTTCACATCTCAGCTCCAGCTCCTTTGGGTCCTTCTCCTGGGATGCCACCCTCACCAGGGCTGGGTTTAGGGCATCTCTTCTGTGCTCCTGAAGCCCCTCGCCTCTGCTCCTGCGTGATTATACAGGTGTGACTGTCTGCCCCCGCACAAGGCCGTGAGCCCGGTGGCAATGGGTGCCCATAGTGTCTGGCACCTCTCAGCCCCCGGGTCTGGCTGAGAGGTGATGGACAGGGGGTCTCAGAAAGTGTTTGTTGACTGACTGACTGAGTCTGAGAAAGGTGGAATCTTGTGCTTAAGGTCACCCAGCTTGTGTGCGGACTGGAGACTGTGTTCTAGGCCTCTGGACCATGTCAGAGGCTCCAGGGCTCATCCGGGGCCCCCAGTAGCGGGCTCTCAAGGCATCCTCCCTTCGTCCTTCTTGGCATTTGGTTAACGTCTGTCTCCCCACCTCCCACTATCCCACCTGCCCAAGTGTGAGCTCCGTGAGGGCAGCCCCCGTGCCTGCCCTGTTCACTGCCTGGCACAGAGCGGGCCCTCTGTAACACCTCACTCGACAGCAGGCTAGAAGGCCCCAAGGTGCGGAGGGGCGAGCTCACAGACGCCTGCAGGAGCCAGACCCTGAACCCCACGGCCATGCAGGTGGGTTAAGGGCGATTTACTCCCGGCTCGCCAGCCCGTGGATACTACGTCAGGCCCCCAGTCCCGGCTCTGGCCCACCTCCCTTCCTGCCATCCTCACGGTGGGGGCTGAGAGCTCCCGCCCGCCCAGCAGGCAGCCCCATTCCTCCAATTTCCTCCCAATTAATCAAGCTCTGAACTTTTTAATTATCTGCCTGCAGGGTGACTCCCCACTATGGTGAAGCAATTAAGGACATTTCTAAGTGTGGTGCGCTGCCGGCAGGCAGCTTTGACCAGACCCTGATGGAGGAGGTGAGCGCAGGGAGAGGCTGGTGACCGGAGAGGGGGATAGGAATGCCCTCAGGTCATGGGGCTACTGGAGGCCGTCCTGGGATCCTGACCAGGGCTATTCCAGGGATCTGGGGCCACACTGTCCAGGGTACGCCCACCCCCCTGCCACCACCCCTGTTCACGCGACGGCCCTTTCTCTTCAGCTGGAATCTGGCTTCCCAGATTCCAGACAGTTACCATGTGCCAGGCGCTGGGTTACGTACATGCTTTGCAATTTTACTGCATCCTCACCTTGACCCTGGGAGTAGGAAGTATAATTATCAGAGGAAACAGAGGCTCAAAAACATTAGGCAACTCCAGAGATGCAGCTGGGATTTGAAGCCAGTTCCGAGTCCACATCCACTTCATCAACTGTCTCTTAAAGAACAGCGTGGCCTGTGGAAGTGCCCTGGAACACTGAGGAAGCGGGGTGGGGTGAGTGGGGGGTGTGTGTCGGGGGCGGGTCAGGGAGAGGCTGTGCAGGAGATGCCAGCGAGCTTGAGAGCTGCTGAAGAACACAGGCTCTCCACAGTCAGGGTGGCCGGTGGGAGAGGGCACTGCAGGCAGAGGGGACAGCCAGTGCAAAGGCACGGAGGCCTGAAGTAGTATGGTGTGTGTGTGTGTGTGTGTGTGTGTGTGTGTGTGTGTAGCTGCAAATAGTTCAGGGTCGCTGAAGCATGAAGTTCAAGTCTGGGAGAGGTGGGAGATAAGCCTGGAGAGGCAGGTGGGGTCTGGGTCACTGGGAGTCGGAAGGACCTTCACGATCTTCTGGTCCAAGCTCCTCATTTTATGACTACAGAATACATGACCCAGACAGGGACAGTGACTTGCCTAAGGTCACACAGCAAGTTAGTGGCTGATGGAGCTGTGGCTGCAGCCCAGGAGTCCTGATACCCAGACTGAAGGGAAGAAAGAGGGGCAGAGGAGCAGTAGCTGTCAGCTCACTGCAGTAGCCTCCCAACTGGTTTCCTGGCTTTCGCCCTTGCCCTCCCACCTCCCCACTCTCCCCTGGTTGCATCCTGCTCTCAAAACACCAGCCAGAGGGATCCTGGAGAACAGGAATCGGTGGTGTGTTGCTCCTCTGCTCCAAGCCCATCCACAGCTCCCACCTCACCTGGAGTAAAAAACAATAGCCTACAAAGCCCCCCTTTACCTCTCTGGTTAAATCTATCCCTAGGCATTTTATTCTTTTTGTTGTCATTGTATCTCCTTTACCTCTCTGAACTCACCTCCCAGAAGCCTCCCTCTTGTCTACCCCACTGCAGCCCACTAGCTTCCTGGCTGTCCTGGAGTATATCAGGCCTCCTCTAGCCTCAGGGCCTTTGTATGTGCGGTTCCCTTGCCTGGTTCAAGTCCTAGCTGAGCTACTTCTTCACTACATCCCTCTCTGAGCCTCACATCCCTCATCTATAACTGGGGTTAATGTTGTACTCCCCACCTTCCTCCCCAGGCTAACATGGGATCCTAGTGAGAAAATGGGGAACAAATAAAGCTCCACAACAGCCCTCCCTCCAGCTCGAGGCTATCACGGCAACAGGACTTGTAAAGATCTTCACTGGGTCCTTGAGAAAACAGCCCCACTGACGAGCTCCAGGCCCCCAGACCTTAAGCTGGATCAACATGGCGGAGCTTCCCAGCCTGTAATCCTCAGGACTCACACATGCTGGAAAAGCGAGTGTTAAATAGTAATCACGATGTGCCCGAGGGGAAGCCGGATGTGTTCGGAGAGCTTGACACATCTGGCAGGGCAGGCCTGAGTCCCCCGGCACATCTGGCTGCTGTATTGACAGGTGGTGTAGTAGGTCACTGAGGAAGGGCCTGTCAGGCTGGGTCCTCATGCCATGAGGGGGGGTGACGGCCGGATGGAGCTGGGAGCATCTCCCAAGCTGCCTGCAGGCCATAGCCCCCCTTGTGGATCCCTGCTTCAGGCCATCCACTGGACTTTGGTGTTGTGTTCTGAGAGGCTGGCTTAGGACCTAGAACCTGGGCCGCCAGATTCCAAAATTCCTGCATCATCTTGTAGGCGCCAGCCGCCCCTACTGGGGCTTGGGGAGCCTGGGAAAGCCCCCTCTCCTCTCTAGCTGGGGGGGGGGGCGTGCATTTTCAGGGTCACCTCATGGAGCACTTCCCCTTATGTGGGATCCAGAAACATGGTCATCAGCTCCACCTGAGGGAGCCCCCTGGGCTCCTCCCTCCTCCCACCTGCCCCAAGAAAGCCATGGTCATTAATAAAGGACACAATTAGCTGTCAGTGGAGCACATGTCTGGAATTTTTTACCTGCTCTGTGAGCTCGGTTAAGGCAACAAACCCCAGGACCCCCCGGGAAGCAGCTGCCATACACCTTTCAGGGGCCCCCTTTGCCCGGGCCCAGGTCAGGAGGGGGGCCTGTAACTTTTGCAGTGTGGGCTTCGCAGGCCTGGGCCTGTGCAGGGCTGTGTTTTCCAGGCCAGTGGAGAAAGTGACAGAGTAAGAGAGATTTCCTGGCAGAAGTTGTTTTTTTCAACCCAACAGGCAATACAATTCAATGTAATTTCCTCCCCCTTCCTGTGTCGACTTAAGAGTCTTTCAGAGCTTGAAGGACTTGAGAGAAAGGAGTTCGTTCAGTCTCTCATTTTACAGCTGGGGAAACTGAGGCCCCGGGAGGGGAAGTGACCTTGTTCGTGGCAGAGGGAAATATACGTGCGCTTCTCTTTTGGGTTCTGTACGCATCCCCTAGCTCGCTGAACACAATCAGAGTCTGCAGCCAGGGTCCAAAGGAACATCTTTGAAGTCCCTGATAGTCATTGACCACGCTCCACCGTGTCCCGACCATGTGCTGGGGCCGGAGGGGACAGTGGTGAGTGAGGAAGATGCAGTCCCCGCCCTGATGGAGCTGAGGGTCTAGTGAGAGCAACAGAGGGAAAGAAGCAGTGGACAAACACAAATACTCTACTCGATTTGCGATGGCCATGAAGGAGACAGTGGGGGCTGAGGCAGGACCACAGCGGGTCACCTTAGGGAGTGTGGTCAGGAAAGGCCTTTCTGAAAGGTAGCATTTAAAAGGCAATCCCTGAGGAGAAGAATGAGCGGGAACAGTATTTGCAAAGATGGTACGAGCTCAGGGCCTCGGTTCCTCTCCATGTAATGAGGTAAGAGCAGGATATCACCAGGTGCCTGACACCCATTTGCTTGGCCCCAGCTGTCTCTGACCCCAGACAGACACCACTATGTCTGCGAAGGCACTTGCTGCCTGGGCACTTTTGTCCTAAGAATGCCATGAGGTCAGGATTTGTCACCCCTGTTCTGCAGATGAGAAAATAAGGCTCAGAGCAATGAACTGCCTTCCCCAGGACACATGGACACCAAGTTCAGGAGCCTGGGCCTCCAACACCTGCCCCTCTCTCTCTGCCCTTCTGGGTGCTTTCCAGAACTACTGCTTCCCCCCAGTAACCCAGAAGACTGGTCTGCTCAAGCCCTGGTGGCCTGTGACTTGGATGCTAATGAAAACCCCACTCAAGAGGTCCCGGCGTTTGGCGCCTCAAGGAGAAGGGATTAAGAAACACAAACAGGGAGAAGGGGAGCTTGCCCACATTCACACTGAGGCTCCTGGGTTGGGGAGCCTGCAGTCGTTCTCCCTCTTAGGGGTACAGAAACCGTTGCCCTTCTCCTGTCGGCTTCTGGGGAGCAGGAGTGAGCCTCAGCGAACCCAAGCCATAAATCAAATGCACAAGATGTGGCTTGGCAGCCATCCCAGTGAAAAAGATCTGGGGGTTTGAGTTGACCATAAGCCAAAAGCTGCTGAAAAAGCCAATGTGGTCTTAGGCTATAAGAGTAGAAGGAGAGTGACAGCCCAGCATCCTCCCTGCTGCTCAGGCAGGGTCAGTTTTGAGCTCCACGTTTTAAGGAGGTCCATTGAGTGATAGTGGACAGGATATCTCAGGCGTCCAGCTGGTTTTCTATCTGCAGTCACTTTTGGATGGTGCTGGAGGGGCTTGGAGTAGAGTCCTAGGTTCAAACTCTCCAGGCAGCATTTTCTAGGCACACAGCAGAGTTCTGGAGCCTGACTTGGCCTGGAGCATTCCTTGCCTGGATCTCTGGGTAGTAATGAGTTCTCTCCTTAACCTTGCTCAGCTTCTACCTCCATGTCCTAGCCCTCCTGTATACTGGGGATTTGAGATCACGTGTGTGGTCTCACCATGGCCTGCCCTCAATTAAGGACAGACTTATTCAGTAAAAAAAGCCCAACATTCTAAGTAATGATCTTGTGCCCAGCCCTCTGTTGGGCACTAGGCACAGAGTGGAATAAGACAGTCCCTGGCCTTGATGATCACTGTCTAGAAGGGGAGAGTGATTATGATCAGTTAGGATATCAAAGCAGACTTTCCAGAGGAAGGGCCAGTTGAACTGGGTATTAAAGGATGCGTAGGAGTCCGTCAGGGCCAGAAGAGATGAAGGACCTTCCAGGCAGATGAACAGTATGTACAAAGGCATGGAGGGGCGAGGAGGAGGGCAGGGTAGCTGGAGCATGGGCTGTGTGGGAGAAAGGTGGGGACACAACACAAGAAAGGTGACCTGGGGCTACGTCACAATGGCTGTATGTGGTCACTGATGGAGTCTGGGTTTTTATTCTCTAAAAGCGGGGAAGCCAGTGGTGGTCCTGTGCTAGTGCTCAAATGGTCACCGTGTGCCCTCAGTCCTTCCCTCCCACCTTCCTGCCCAGGCCCTTGCCTCCTTGCACTGCAGCCCTCCTGCTCTGGCCTCAGCTGACCCACTCCCCTTTCTCAACTCTGACCCATCTTATCTCTGTTTTCCTTAGTTCTTGAACTTTTCCTCCTTTGCTGAAACCAGTTCCACCTCTTCCATCATTAAAAATGAACTGAGCTATTAACAACAACCATTCATACCATCTATTGTGCACCTATTATGT
This sequence comes from Balaenoptera acutorostrata, assembly GCF_949987535.1. Lineage (NCBI taxonomy): Eukaryota > Metazoa > Chordata > Mammalia > Artiodactyla > Balaenopteridae > Balaenoptera > Balaenoptera acutorostrata. The sequence goes on along the minus strand of NC_080064.1, from coordinate 17,988,644 downwards.
GGCAGGCTGATGGCTTCATGGACGTTATGGGGGTGGGGCTGTGCATCACCGTGGTTAGGGGCACAGGCTCTGGAGTCAGGGTCCAACTGGCCTTGAACCCTGGCTCTGCCACTGACTTTGGGCAGGTTACCTAAATTTCTTTGTGCCTCAGTGTCCTCATCTGGAAAATGGGTCTATCAGTAGGACTTACCTTGTAGGGAAAATTCAGAGTTAATACTGTAGAGTGTACATTCATCAACAATTCTTACAGCAATCCTATAAGGCAGGTACTAGTGACATTCCCATTTATAGAGAAGACAGTTAAGGTTTTGTGAGGTTAACTAATCCACCCACAGCCACTAACAGAGCTGGGAGGGGAGCAGTGGAGCACTACCTCTGAGTCCAAAGACGAGCTATCTCATGGGCTCACCTCTTCCAGGCTGGGACCTGGGCTGGGCCCAGGAACCCAAGATTCAATGGGCTCCCAGCCTGGTGGGGAAGATGTCCAAGTAAATAGGCAGTTTCCAAACAGCGTGACCAGTGCCAGGGGACGCGTGGGGCAGGGGGAGGAGGTGCTGGGCCTGGGAGCCCAGAGAAGAGGACCTTAACACTGTTGTTTCCTGGAGGTGTAATACACTTGAGCTGTCTTGGAAGATAAAGAAGGACAAGACAAAAGAATGAAAAGAGGGGCATGCTGGGCAGAGAGGGAATAGCCCATGCAAAGGTGTGGAGATATGAGACCTGCAGCTGGAACCCTGAGCCTGTGAGTGCAGGGGTAAAGGATATGAAATTGGACAGGCAGGCAGGGGCGGACAGCAGTGAGCCTACCACCCATGCCCCGTGCCCACTGCCTGCAGATCAAGTAGCTCTGCCTACGGCTTGACAGCCTGTGAACCCACAGAGAATCAGGAAGAAGCCTGCTCAGTCCCTGGACTGGAACATTCCTGGATCATAAAGTCCCCCATGGCAGAGCAGGGACCTGGGGATACTAGCCTGTTCACTAGGGCCCTTCAAGTCTAACTGATCCCAAACCTTCCCAAAGATAGATGGCTTCCTTAAAAGTTACTTTAAAACACTCCTATTCCAAAAGCTTACAAAAATCCCACACCTTTTCAATTTTAACGGGTCAAAAGTTGAAAATTATGAGCCAACAGCAAGATTTGCAGAACAAGTGATCTTTGGCTAGCAGCCGGTATACTTCATGACAAATTGCCCAGACACGGTCATTTTAGAGTGAACACCTTTAAACGGCACTTCGACCTTCCTCTAAATGTCTCCTTTATTTGAACAGTGTGTTTATGGGGCCTGGAGCTGCTGTTTCCAGCTTGTGCTTTGGTTTTGTAAAAGAGAAGTAAACTGAGAGAGAGAGACAGACATCAAAGCAGAGGATGATGACAACGCTCTAATCTCATAAACTCTCCTCTTATCTCAGTCCTTATAAAAATGGGGAGGCCTGGTTGTCACTAAAAGCAGCTCTGAAAGCTCATAAACTTGACAAGCACTTAGTTCTAGCACCCAGAGGGAAGGACTCTAATCCTTGAGAAAACTAGAGATGAAGAGAGGGGAGGCAACTTCTCGGGAAGGGCAGCCTGCAGAGAAAGCCCACGCTGTCACCAAGTGAGGGTTTGAGAGCATAGCTTCCTAACTTACTTTGTCTGACCTCAAGGCAACCCAGTTGGAGAGAGTCTCCTTGGTTACAAGAGAGGCCAGAACTACTATTTTAACATCTGTAATCTTCTGATAAATAACAGCTCACACTTAGCGCTTACTCTGGGCCAGGTACTATTTTAAGTGCCTTATGTGGATTAATTTATATAATCTCAAGTTATACTATAATTATCCTCATTTACAGGGGATAAGGAAGAGGGGTAAGTCTCTTGCCAAACATCACTGATTCAGTGAGTGGCAGAGCAGGGATTTAAACTGAGATGGAAGCCATGTGCTTTCCCTCACCCACTGCTAGCTCATCAAGGGGTCGGGCTCCAGGCTGGGTGGAGCCTGGCTCATGTCCGTCATCTCCTCTCCTCCCATTACAACATCCTGATGAACTCCTGGCCCTGTTTCACAGCAGAGGAAGGTGAGGCTCAGAGTGGTTGATTGTCCTGTCCAAGAGCTTGCAGCAGGGGGATCGCAGAGCTGGGATCCACCTCACCCCTGACGCCTGGCTCCAGGGCCTGGGCACCTTGCACCGAGGTTGGACTCAGCCTCCAGATCTGACCAGACTTAGAGTCCCAAGGGCCTGGGATCAGTCACGGTCCCGAGGATCAGAATCTGGTGGCCCCAGGCTGCAGGCTTCGTTTACTCTGCTGGGCTTGGAGCCCCTTCCTGAACCTGAGGGCTCTGAAGCCCTGCCCGGCTTTGTCTTCTCAGAGAGGTAGTACAGTGTAGTGGTTAGCTCCCGAGCTTAACCCAGATGGACCACTTCTAGCTGGGTGACCTCGGATAAGTCACATAACATCTCTGTGGTTAGTTCTGTCATCTGCAAAATGGGTATAATAATGCTACCTCCCTCCTAAGGTTGTTGAAACGATGGTTAATATACATAAAGCACTTAGAACACTGCCACACATGCAGTAAGTGCTCAATAAATATTAGATATTATTATTACTGTGGTCTCCTCTGTCTGGGGCTGTGCCCTGCACCCTGGACCCTGCTGCCAAACCAAACAGCCTCTGTCCATCCCTAAAGTCCCTTGCATTACAGACAGCTGCCTGGCCTGGCCAGCCTCCCAGCTGCCCAGGCCTCCTGTCAGCCCTGTCCCTGTAGAGAAAGCAGCACTCTGGGTTCAAATCCCAGCCCCAACTCTTCCTGGCTGAGGTCTCTAGGCACAGAAGCCTCTCTGAGTCTCTGTTCTCTTGTATGTAAAACAAGGATTATAACCCCTGTTTTAATAACACAGACGTCACAGTGGGGACTTAGACAGACCTGGGTCTCTGCTTCCTGCTCTCTGCATGACCTTAGAAATGTTGCTTGCATTACAGATCCCTCCTAGTAGGGATCATTCATTCAACAGACACGAAGCCCTACTATGTGCCAGGCATTGTTCTAGCTGCTGGGGACACAGCAGCAAACAAGACAAACTAGGTCCCTACTTGTAGAGCTTACAATCAGATGAGGAATATGAATAATGAACAGGTATCAAATAAGTACAGGGTGATGTGCTGGAGGGTGCTGAGTGGGGGGACAACTCTAGCTGGGGTGGTCAGGGAGGGCTTCTCTGAGGAGGTGACATGTGAGCTGAGACCTGAAGGACATGAAGGAGTTGGTTATGGGGAGAGCACAGGGAAGGGGATTCCAGGCAGAGGGGACAGCATGTGCAAAGGCCCTTCCTCAGGAGTAAATAAAGAAGCCTAGTGTGTCTGAGGAGTGCAGAGGCCCTTGTGGCCGGAGAGGTGTGAACAGGGGGAAAAGAGGGGGAGACTGAGCCTCAGGCCCGTGGACACAGAAAGGAGATGGGAAACCCATGGAGGGTGTTCGGCAGGGCTGTGAAATGGCCTGTGATTTGAACAGGCAGATGTGATGGTGGCTGGACAGGGCGGTGACAGTGAGGGTGGAGAGAGGAGGTTGGATTTAATGAGGACCTGCCAGCAGTTTCTTCTGCCCCCCGTAGAGCCCTGCGTGAACATGAGGGGTGAGAGCCTTCTGCTGCTTCGAAGGAGTAACAGTGTTTCCTTCCGAGTATTTCACTGTTTCAGCAGCGCCTTCTCCCCAAGGACTCTCAATCAGCGAGCTGACTGCCCATCGAGAGCCCGTAATTAGGCTTTTGGGACAGGTGCCCAGGGGGCTGGCAGCACCTCCTCTCTGGGCCGTGTGGAGCCCGTGGCCATGCTGCTCTTTGGCAGAAAGTTGAAAGGGAAGAAAGCTGCTCCGGGCAGCTCCCTGCTCCATTTTTAGGGTCCTCCTGTTGCCCTCACCCAGCCCCAGGCACGTGGCTCCCCGAGCTGCCCCAAGGCCCCGCAGGACCCCTGCTCAGGGTCTCAGATCTTGCCCAGCTCCTGGCATCTGCCCTCTGCCCCAGCTGCGTCTCGTTCCCTCTGAACTCAGCTCACGCTGGGAGAGGCCAAGGATGCGTCTTTGCCAGGGAGTCAAAATGTACACTGCACCTGCGTGCACCAAAGCAGGCTCCCTCCTGGAAGACACCAGGCCTTCATCCCGGGAGTTCATCAAATGGGGACAGTTCAGGCACCGTGTCCGGCAGGGGAGATGGACTGTGGGGCCGACAGGGCACCGGGCTGCTGTTTGTACCTCCCATGGTCTCCTGCTGCTCCCACCTTCAAGACTGACACACCTGCTCCTGAAATCAGCCTGTGAATCGCAACTTTCCAGAACAACCTGCTTCTGTTTCCTAAGCGTGGCCACGGGTGCACCTCACAACAGCCCTTGATGGGGTGTGATTATAATCCCCCTCGTGCCGATGAGGAAAGCGAGGCTCAGAGAAGGATGTGACTGCCCAGGGCCAAACGGATGCCTGGGCCAAAGTCTCCACTTCCAGCTTTGAGTTGAGCATGGTCTCCTTGGCACCAGGCCCTCTCTGCCACCCGGATTCCCTCCTGCTCTACAAGGACAGAAGTGACAGCAGAGGGCTCTGGTTAAGATCGGAGGAATAACCGACAAGGCCATTAGTGGGTAGTGACAGACAGGAACGGACAGCAAAGCGCATGTCTTAGGTGAGCTTTAAAACTGACCATGACATTCACTGAGAAATGACACGGTCACTCAGGTGATTTAGGCACTAACCCCTGCCATTTGTCTACTAATACCATGATTAGAGCCTGGCACATTGCTCTAAGGTTCATTCATTCATTTGTTTGTTTATTCACTCATTCATTCCACAGACACTGATTGAGAACCTGCTATGTCGCAGGCACCTCGCCGGGACACAAAGTTGTCAGATACAGTCCCTGCCCTTGGTAACTGCTACCCAGTAGTACAGCTCTGTCTCTTCCACTGGACTGGGAGCTTCTCAAGTGGTTAACAGAGTGGCCTTGGGAGTCGGACCACATCCTGGCTGTGTGACCTTGGGCAACTTACTTCACCTCTCTGTAGCTTGGTTTCCCCAGATGACAAATGGGGGTAATAACAACGCCTACCACCAAGGTCACTGTCGGGGGTAAATGAGTTCATATGTATAAAGTGCTTAGAAAGGTGAGTCTGCACAGAGTTAATGCTTAGCTGTGTCCTTCCACGTTCTTAAGGACGTGTAGGATTTCCCAAGCGAGCTCTTACTGTCCTGACGGGAACTGCTGGGTTTTGTTTCTAACAATCACGTCCCAGGCTCCCTCCTCTTTTAAGCACCCTGGCAGAGAGGATGCAAAATGCACTTGTCAGGAGCTATCTGTCGAGACTGTCTTTGCACTTGTGCTTAAACAGTCATCATTATTCCTTCAATAAATATTTTTTGAATGCCAGGCACTGTTCTAGGGCTTTTAGCCACATCATCTTATTTAGTCGCTACAACATCCTGATAAGGTTGGCACCATTTCCCCTGTTTTGCAGAGGAGAAAACAGGCTTAGAGAGGCTGCATGACCGACCATCCACCCATCCATCCATCCATCCATCCATCTATCCATCCGAGATTTTTTGAGTACCTACTATGAGCCAGGCAGTCACTGTATCAGGACTGGGTTCAAGTCCCAGCTGGTAACAAAAGACACCCAGTCCTTGCCCTATCAGGGTTTCTGGTCTAGCTGGGGAGGACTGACTGCGTTAAGTAATGAGCAGCACGATGAGGTCCTGAGTGAAGGAGTGCAGGGTATGATGGGTGCATTCAATAGGGGCCTGCCAGTGCATGTAGTTGGAGGAAAGTAGCCTAGAAATTTCTCTTACCACCTCCTAAGCCATTCCTCCTAAGTTCCATCTTTGCCCCTTCTCAGCATTGCAAGCTACCATTCGTCAGGGTCAATGGCCCCTCCTATGACACCTCACATCGTCTTAGGTCACAGATGTCATTCATCCCCAGGGAAGCCCAATGTGTTTCGACCCTATACTGGAACTCATTGGTTGTCATTTGTTTGCTGGCTGAGTGCTGATCATAATTATTTTCCCTTTGACTTTCTTCCCCACCAGTCTGTGAGCCTGTAAGCAGGGCTTACTCATCTTTAAATCTAGTACAAAGCTGAGCAGAGGGTGGTTACTCAACAAAAGCTGGTTTCAGGAATAAATGGAGAGGCAGAGTGGGTGAGAAAACCTGCATCTGAGTCCCAGCATTGCTAATTCTGGCCAAATGGACAAGCCCACGGTTAGGATTTAGGGTTGGTATGCAAATAGCTTCGTCTCACCCTCCAACTTCAGTCAGTTGGTTGGTAGCTGCCTGGAGCATTGTGTTGAGAAGGATCCTGAAGTAGCATCGGGTTTAATGGAAAGAGTGCTGTGATTGATTTGCAATGCCTGCCATGGATTCAGGAGGCGTGGCAACGGGTGCTCCTCATTTCTGATATCCTGGAAAAAGTTGTGGTCCTCTCTAAGGCTTTGTTTTTCCCATCTGTAAAACGAGGAGACTAGACTCAATTATATCTGACACTCTAGGATTCTGAGTCCCACATCCTCTTCTAGTATGATTTTTCTTTGGGGACAGGAGCCACATGCTAGCCTAGCCCAGAGCCTAGCGCACAGCAGGTGCTCAGTAAATGCTAGTTGGATGAATAATCTTCCTTGGTTATTGTGAGACCCCGTAGGGAGAAGAGGACGTATTATCCCAGTTCAATATGAGGAAGTGAAGATTCGTGCCCGGAGCCACAAAGTGCCCATACCAGTCCCGGGGTCGTCTGACCCCTACGCCAGCGCTCCTGCACCCGGTCAGTTGCATGTACCTTTCTGAATCAATCAAATAATGGGCGCCAACCAGCAGCCATATTGCATTTGACTCCACAGAGCATTTTCACATTCATTATTGCACTTGAGTTTCTCAAGGACTCTGGCAAGGGAGGGGTGACCATCGCCCTCAGTCAGCAGATTGGGACACTGATGTTCAGAGTGGGCACGTGATTTGCTAGGTCACACAGAGCTGGGATGCACCAGGTCTTCTGGTTCTAAATCCCATGTTCCGGCCACCTGCCCCTTACTACCCAGCTCCTATGTTCCACTGTGCTCCCTCTTTCCTCACGGCCACCTCTGCTTTTTCAGGAAAGATGAAAGAGCAGAGACATGAAGGGGATGTAACAGGAGCCAAGCTCCCCTCTCCCAGGAGGCCAAGCCCCACCTTGGGCCACCTCTTGAAGGGGGACCTTGAAGGGGAGAGAAGGGGTCAGAAGACCTGAGCAGTGGGGCGCCAGCTGGACGACAGGCCTCCCGGGTCTTCTCCATGACCCCAGCCTGGGCTCACACCAGCTGGGTAAACAGGCACCAGCCCCAACCAAGGGTGGGGGGGCATTCCTGCCCCTCTCAGACTGCCTGTCTGTTGCTAAGGATTCTGGGAATGAGGCAGGGAAAGCTAAGGTGAGAAGCTGACCAGAAGCAGCCACCCAGAAGGACTGGTCTGGAACTGTCCTTAGGAAGACAGGGATGACCTGGGAACAGATGGGAAAATGGCTAGACCTGGTCTGGCATCCACCCTCTTCCCTCTCTCCTGCTCCATACAAGCCTGGTTTCATCTTATTCTAAATACTTTACAACCCTGGGTATTTAACTTGGTCTCTTGTGACTCAACTTTTCCACCTGTAAAATGGGCCTAGGGACAAATACTTTAGGACTAGAGAAACTCTTTTTTTCCCCATCTGTACCCTCTTTCCAGAGACCCTGTCCCTCCGGGAGGAGCAGCTCCTATAAACTTGTGACACTGTAAACATCACATCATCTCCACCCCAAAGCACAGCTAACCAGAGCAGAGAAAGCCGGTGCCCGTGTGTGCAGCAGAGTCACCCCAGTGAGGCTCTCGCCCCTGACTGTGGAAATGGTCCCAGACAGGGACTTGCAGATCCCAAGGGCCCCTCTGACAATGGGAAATCCACCTCCTCTCTTTAGGCCTCGGTTGCTTTCTTCATAACACCTGGGAGATAGATGATAATTAGCCCCTTCAGGTTGGGACATCTTTTGAATGACTCCACACTTTCCCACCTATATGCCTTTGCTTACCCAGAGTCCCCATGTTCTCATGTTCAAATCCAGCTCAGAGGCCCCCTCCTCTGTAACGCCTCCCCTGGTCTTGCCCCAGCCCTCCAGAACTACAAGCCTCTCTTCCCACCTCCGTACCCCCATAGACTTGGTCTGCTTCTCTGAGAACACGAAAAGCTTTCTGCCTTTCTTATTGGTGCCCTGGGACTGCTGGCTCTTTAAGGCGGGGTTCTGTTTTTGTTTTTGTTTTGGCGGCACTGGGCAGCATGCAGGATCTTAGTTCCCTGACCAGAGGTCGAACCCGCGCCCCCTGCAGTGGAAGTGTGGAGTCTTAACCACTGGACCGCCAGAGAAGTCCCTAGGCAGGGCTCTGTCTTATCCTCCTCAGCTGCCATAGTGCCCAGCACAGGGCCTACAGCATAGCAGGTACCCAACATGGGTTTGTTCACTAGACAGAAGAAATGAGCAAGAGAACCGGTCACAGCCCTCCCTGGCCCTGGGTACAAGTTATAGAAGGCCAAGAGGGCACCACAGCTCTGAAATCCATGCATTTTCTTGATGCACACAGAAGAAGTGAGACAAAATGTGAGCCCAGGCAGAGAGGGCTCAGGTTTTCAACTATCATGGAATCCAAGGCTGCAGGATGGCGCATGAGGGCCCCTAGAGGTCACGTTCAATTAACGGCTGGCTATAAGACATTAGCCAGTTGATCCCTGACCCAGAAGCGGCCACCATGCACTCCCCCGCTGCTTGCAGGATAAAAACTTCCAATGCACAATATTCTAGGGATCAACATGCCAGTAAGGCACCTATCACAAAAGCACAATAGCGGTCTTCCTCCACGGTCTTTTCAAATAATGGGAAAATGGGGACAATCAAGGGGCCTCGACTCCTTGTCTGCTTCACCTTTGCACCCCCGAGTGGCTGGTGCAGAGCAGGACTTAGCCGAGCCCGGGGAATGAGTGGCTGACCCTCCCACCCCAGCGCACGAGCTGAGCTCTCAGCACGCCTCCCCTCGGACACACGGGTTCTGTGGAGTGTACACGATCAGAAGGCTTCAGGGAAATCAAAAGCAGCTACTCAGGAAAGGCCAGGGCCCTGCCGGAGAGGCTGCTCTGCGGGGCTGCTTGGCCCCCGGGCCGGTGATTCATGTCTCGCTTGCCCAGGGTGGGAGCACAGGCCGAGTATGAGCTGAATTCATAAGACCTTCTCTGTTTTATCTCACAGATGTTTCTGGGATGGATGTGTCAAGAAAAAAAAAAGGCTGAAGTTGAAAAATTCCAACTCAGCACATGTCCTCCAGCCCTTGGAGATGTGACAAGGGATTAAAACACCCTTTCTCCTCATATGTCCAACATCTCAGGAGAAAGCTAAATTGCATCCCCGTCAGAGCTGTTCTGGGCACCTGCTGGCTACGAAGACGACCTCCTCATTAGCCCGGCTTTCCTTTGGAAACAAGCTCGCAAAAATTGCATTATGGGTACGTGTGTGAACGTGTGCGGTGTCATGCACCCCTCGCTGTGTCTCCAGAACCTGTTCCCGTATATAATAAAAGCTAACTTCTGAGTGCCGGCCACGCGCCGGGCTGCACACCAAGCATCACCTCATTTTATCCTCACAACCCAACGGGGTCTATGTTCCATTATCCCATTTTCTAGATGATTTGCCTACATGTGGATGTCTGTGTGTACACAAAATGTGCTCGTATGGACACAGTCTTTCTCTATATATCCAGATGCAAACAGATCTTCACGTCTGAGCCTTTGTACATACATGCACATATATGTGTGTCCATGCCCTCGTGTTATGTCCTTATTTCACAATACAGACCATTCATCGAGCTCATTCTGTGTAAGATGCTTTGCTTCAATTACCATTCTTTATGTCATCATTAATCCTGACAAGGCAAATGGTATTATCTACATCGGAGCTGACAAACTATAGTCCAGGGGCCAAATTTGACCTGCCACCTGTTTTTGAGAATAAAGTTTTATTGGAACACAGCCATAACCATTTTGTATGAATTGTCTGTGGCTGGTTTTACACTACAACAGCAGAGTTGAGTTGTATATGAATTCTCTGGATCTTTACAGTTTGCTGACTGCTAATTTGCTTTTTTTTCACATGAGGAAACTGAGACTCAGACAGGGTATCTAATTGTCCAAGGTCATGCACCAGGTAAATGTTTAGTTAGCCAAACACTTGGCCGCCAGATCCGCTCCTATTTCTGGGTATCTTTGTGGATGTTAATTGCAGTTGTGCTTACATACTTGTCACTCTCTGTCCCTATGTGCTTATATGCCTGGGAGAAGTTCTGTGTGTCTGTATGACCCTCTCTGTGTGTGTAATCAGAAAAAAAAATGTGCAGTTTTTATTTGTTGGGAATAGGGTACTTATTAATTAGGTCATTTGAATCTAATAATTTGTGTCTGCTTAGTCAATAAATTTCTGAGAAAGCTATCCTAAGATGTCTCACTAAGAATGTAGATTTGAGAAGTTAGAGAAAGACAACTATCATATCACTTATATGTGGAATCTAAAAAAATGATACAGATGAACTTATTTACAAAACAGAAAGACTCACAGACATAGAAAACAAACTTATGGTTACCAAAGGGGAAAGGGGGGGAGGGAGGGATAAATTAGAAGTTTGGAATTAATAGATACACACGACTATATATAAAATAGATAAACAGCAAGGACCTACTGTATAGCACAGGGGACTATATTCAGTATCTTATAATAAGCTATAATGGAAAAGAATCCGAAAAAGAATATATATAGATTATAACTGAATCACTGTGCTGTACACCTGAAACTAACACAACATTGCAAATCAACTATACTTCGATTTAAAAGAGAATGTGGATTTGACAATTTCTTTTCACAGATAATTGTTTTTTTTTAAAGTGTTTTGAGACTGTTGTAAGTGCATGCAAGTTCAGGATTATTATATCTTCTGGGTGAATTATTCATTTTGTCATTATGTAATGACCTTCTCTGTCCTCAATAATGCTTCTTGTCTTAAAGTTTTTTTACTCCCTGATATTTGTCTTGCTACCGTTTTTTTTTGTTGTTTTAAAATTTTTGGCTGCGTTGGGTCTTTGTTGAGGTGTGCGGGCTTCTCATTGTGGCGGCTTCTCTTGTTGTGGAGCACAGGCTCTAGGTGCACAGGCTTCAGTAGCTGTGGCTTGCGGGTTCTAGAGCGCAGGCTCAGTAGTTGTGGCTCACGGGCTTAGTCACTCCACGGCATGTGGGATCTTCCCGGACCAGGGCTCGAACCCGTGTCCCCTGCATTGGCAGGTGGATTCTCAACCACTGCGCCACCAGGGAAGCCCTACCTGTTTTATTATAGAGAATATTTGCTGATATATCATTATCATTTTCTATCCCTTTACTTAACCCTCTGTGCGTCATTGTCTTTTGGGTATGTCTCTTGTAAACAGAGCTGGACCTTTCCCCCCCATTTAAACTAAGAATCTCTGATTTTTAACAGTTGAGTTCAATCCATTTTCATTTACTGTGACTACTAATATATTTGAACTTATCTACACTACCTTACAGTATGGGTTTTATTTATCACCCATTTAAAACTTTTTTCTCCTTTCTTGCCTTTTGTGGAGTTGACTTGATTTTCTTTATGCCTTTTTACTTCCTCTACTGGCTCAGAGTTATGTAGTCTAGTCTTTTACGGCCACCCTTACTTTTTTTTTTTTTTTTTGGTGTGTTTTCCAGCATCATGATTTAATTAAGGGAGCATATTCATTGTAGAGAATATATTGATGATTGTAAATGTGACTCCTCATCACAGCCTTAAAATTTTTGAAAAACACCAAAGCACAAAGATGTCAATTATATATCCAAACTACAGGTAGAAAACAAGTACATGTATTTTCCATGCTCCAAAATTGAGTACACACTGTACCGTCATAGGGAAGGGGTTTACCAATGAAGATCCGACAATAAAGTACTCAAGATTGCACCCTTACATTTTTTTTTTTTTTTTTTTTTAGAAATTCACGTTCTTTTATTTATTTATTTATTTATTTATGACTGTGTTGAGTCTTCGTTTCTGTGCGAGGGCTTTCTCTAGTTGCGGCAAGTGGGGACCACTCTTCATCGCGGTGCGCGGGCCTCTCACTATCGCGGCCTCTCTTGTTGCGGAGCAGAGGCTCCAGACGCGCAGGCTCAGTAATTGTGGCTCACGGGCCCAGTTGCTCCATGGCATGTGGGATCTTCCCAGACCAGGGCTCGAACCCGTGTCCCCTGCATTGGCAGGCAGACTCTCAACCACTGCGCCACCAGGGAAGCCCCCCCTTACATTTTTAACATGCACATTTGTCTCAACCAAGTCAAAAGTTAACTGACATCCCCATCTACCTTCAAACCATCTTAGCATGTGTTTTTTTCCAATCTTATTCCTCCTATCTTCTATTTTATGTCTATTTTTGTTCTACCTATTATTTTAAAAAAATCCCCTAAATTAAAAAAAAAAAACACCCTAAGATTTTCCTTTCTTCCAAGCTTTGTCTATATCATCTCTAATATTTTTTTGTGCACGTGTGGGGAGATGGGGGCATCCATGTCAACTTAATCTACTGTGTTCCACAAAGTTCACCCTCTGTCTGTGCACATATGTACTCACCAACCCACATGTGCATAACTGTGTATATGCTCAACTGTGTACTTATACGTGAGTCTATGTACACCTGCATGCCAGTCTGTGTGGGAGCAGCGGCAGTCATTACCAAAATATTTACTGTGCTCCTTCTCCTTCTGTTGGGGCCCTCAGAGTCTTAGGTGGGGGCACTTAATGATTGTGACAATAGCTGATAAGTGCTCTGACAGAGGAAGTCCAGAAGGCTGAAGGAGAACAGAGGAGGAGTACTTAATCAGACTGTATGATCAAGGAAGGCTTCCTGGAGGAAGAGGCACTTGACCTGAATCCTGACAGAGGCACAGATTGAAGATGAGTGGCCTGGCTGGGGTGGCTCACTGTGACAATCACGATAAAGTTAGAAGCTGTGTGATTCTGAGTGTCCCTTAACCTCTCTCATAAGAATCCTCACATGCCTTGAAGAAGTATTAAGATAAAAGACTCCAACAAGAAAATGGAGGTGAATGTGCTTGGCAAGCTGCGAAGGGGTCAAGATTATAAAATCATGGCAACAGTAACAGCCACCATTCCTGAGTACCTACTATGTGTCAGGCACAGTGTTGCTAGTCTGCCCAGCAACATGAAGAGGTGGCATTGGTTTGCCCTTACTAGCGAGGAGAAATCTAAAGATCGGAGAGGTGACGTGACTGGTCCAAGGCCATGTGGGGGGGCGGGACAGGAATTGCGACTCAGGGCTCTGTGTTCTGATGGCCTGTGCCGTGCTCCCTAGCCTGGATTCCCTTGTCCCTACTTCCTCGCTCTCCATCCCTCTCCCCACTCCCTCCTCAAAGAGCCAGGGGCCTCGAAGGCCCTCCCGGACTGCAAGAAAGGAAACTGATGCCATTGGCTGCTCCACTGGGAGCCTGGGGAAGCCCAATTCTTCCCCTCCTCAGTGCCCCTCCCTCCCGGGGCTCCCTCTGCAGGTTTATGTGGGGCAGAGAATCAGGTTAATGGAACCCTGGCTGCCTCTGGCTGGTGTGGGGGTGGGGTGTAGCCCCCTCTGAAGCCCACCACGGTCAGCTCTCTGTCTCCAGCCCAGCTTAACACAACCCTTCCTGAGCCTTTGAAGAGCCCAGGGGAGGCAACATTTCACACCTTCCTGAGGGAGGCCAGGTAAGCATCTCCCACCAATAGCTACCACGGGGATTTGATTTCAGTGTTCATTTTGGACCTACCCTTTCAAACATCTCAGTCGGCAGCTCTGGATATCTATGCCAGCGTGGTGTGGTGTAGGGTTAAGGCTCTGGATTCGGAAAGCCCTGGATTCCCGCCCTGCTCTGTCTGACCTTAGGCAAAACACTTCCTGAGCCTCAGTTTCTTCGTCTGTAAAAAGGAAATAATAGTAGACTTGTTCATAAGGGTTGATGGGTTTAAATGAGATGATTCATGCAAAGGGCCTAGTAGGTTGCCTGGCACATAGTAGGAACTCAATAACCATTTCTTGCATAGACAACTGTTATTATTCTAAAGAAGGTGCATAGTGTCTATAGCTGAGGTCCTGTGCAAAATGCTGCCACTCTGCAGGGTAGGGTTGGCAGGGGGCAGTCACTCCCATCCCAGTTTTGGTTTGTATCCAGCGCGCACACACCCTGATGATAATCCCTCCCAGAGCCTGGACACCTGCTATGTGCAGGACACGCTGCGAGGAGCTTTACTGAAATCGCCTTGCTTAATACCCACCGCCAGCCCTGCAGCCGCCCCTCACCCTCAGTGGAGCTGCTGCCCTGCCCCTCGACAGGGTGTTGTGGTGAGGCTGCCAGTGTGGACCTTCAAAGCCGCAGTCAGCGCCTGCTGAGCTTATCCAGGGAGCCCTTGGGTTTGCAACCTAGCCTGTCATCCCAGGTTCAGACTTTGGGCTTCACACTTTACAGTCAACATTGAACTCACCTAGCTCCCCACCTCCAGGTGACCAAACGTCTGGCCGTTCTACCTCTGAGATGTCTGCTGTAGTTTTTAGGCTCAGTTTGTCTACCTGTAAAATAGGTGGTTGGACTAAATGCTTCTTGTTGAGCCTAAGACTGTTGGCATAAGGGGAACAAACATGAATTGCAAACCTACTGGGGACAGGCATCCATTCCCTCCCAGGAATCCTGTTATCAGTCCCATATTACAGATGGGGAAACTGAGTCACTTGCTCAACTAACTCAGCAATATGAGGCCAGTCTGGGATTTGAGCGCAGACCTGTCTGGCCCTTTTCCTGGTGTTCATGCCTCCTGCTCTGAGAAGATTACTACAGACACTGTGAAGAACCAGAAGGAATTGTGTGGTCCCCGCGTGGGTCCCGCTCAGTGCCTGAGCACCTCCCCGGGCCCTGTCCTCAGAGCCTTGTCTGCTGCCAGTCTCCCTGGACAAAGGCTATGCAGCCAGCACCCCTTACACAGCCCTGGAATTCCCGCGAAAGCCTTTTCTCTGTGTTTTTGGAACCCAGCCCGGGGCTGGCCCACCAGTCCTGGGAAGGAATTTGCAGTTTCTCATTTCTAAAGGAGGAAAAGCAAATTGTAAGCTCCTCATCCCCCCTTCCTGCCAGTCAAACTCAAGCATCGTCATGAACTTGCCCGGCCATTTACCACTTACAAATCCCAACCTCCTTAGCCTGGCTCCCAAAGCCTTGGCCCAGTGCCTCAACCCACTTCTCCCGCCCCACGTCCATCATCTGGCACCTTTCACGCTGCCCAACTAACGCTCTCTGATAATTCCTGAACACATCCCACACGTGGCTGCCTTCGGGCCTTTGCTCTTTCTGCTTCCTCTGTCCGGAATGCCCTTCCCACCATCCCTACGCAGGTATCTCCTGCTTTTCAAAAGTGCGCTTTATGCCACTTTACTTTTACAAAAGACAAACATTAGTACCTATTTTTGCTAAAAGAAAGAAATCCGAGGAGGATTTTCGCTTTTCTGATAAAGAAAATTGCTTCTTTGCTTTATGCCATTTCAGCTTATGAAAGGTTTCATAGGAACACTCTACTTTCAGATAGCAGGGGAAACCTGTATATACCAATTCTGCCTACTTCTAAGATCCAGCTCCTCCAGGAAGGCCTCCATGTTGCCCTGGCCATTTCTCCCTGCTCTGACCCCATAGCACTTTCTCTGTATCCACAAATAGCCCCATGATTCTGTTCCTTAGGGCAGGGGCCTTGTTTCATATCCATCTGCCCAGGGTTCAGAATAGGGCCTGGCTCTCAGAAGGTGATCTGAAAATGATGACTGACAGAATGAATGAAGGGTGTTTGGTGAAAATCGGCATGGTCACCTGTGTACCAGACAAGCAGGTGAGGGTCAGGGCAGGTGGGGGGAAGGCTTCTGGGAATCACGCACCCATGGCCCCTCACACCCTGGCTAGGAATCTGGGTGGGGCCTGCAGAGCTGACCCCATGAGGCTGCAGGCTTTCTTCCCACACCCAGGAAGCTGATCCAGCAGGCCCCTAAGACGTGAGTTAACAAAAGGAGAAACACTGCCCTGTGCTTCTCTCCTCTGGGTTTGTGCTGGGGGTGGGGAGGGGCCCAGCACAGGCCCAGGCAACTGCTCCCACCTTTCCTGCCGAGACTCCAGGACCTGGGGGGCTTGCATGTGGCTTCTGCCTCCCAGCTCTCCCTGCCCATCTTGGAGCGGCCCAGTTCATGGGCCGTTGTGAGGAGTAATGAGTTAGTTGACGTCACAAGATTTGCATAGGCTCTGGCACAATCTATCTGGAAGAAATGTTCTTCCAGCTCTCACATTCTCTGATTCTTGAGTATGACATTATAACACCTGAAGATTGAAATATTCTACAGTTCTTGACTGTGACATTCTGCTACTATACTACAGCATTCTACAGTTCCTGCCTCTAAGTCTACAAGTGCATATTCTGTATGTGTGTGTGAGTTTACTGTAACAGGCCACAGTTCCATGGCTGTAACATTTAAAACTCCTGCTTGTAAAGCTAAAGTTTTAATATTCTACAGTTATAAAATTCTATAATTCTATGATTATGACCTTTTTATGCCTGCAACATTCTCAAACTCTTGCTTCTTAGTCTTCTGTGTGCTTATTCCTCTTGGTGCTACTATAATTGCATGACTGTAACATTCTATAATCCTATGATTATAACCTTTCTAGGCCTGAATCATTCGAAAATTCTTGCTTGACTGTGATTTTAACACTGCACAATTCTGTGGCCATAACAGGTGGTGACTGTAACATCCTGGGAGCCCGTGAGCCTGGGTTGTCTGACCTCATGACATTCCCCCACAGCCAACCCCTGGCTGTTGGCGGTTCTAGCAAGACACACAGTTCCTTTAGAAGAGTCCTTCTGTTTTCTTTAGAGCCTGGACCCTCTGGCCTCGTCCCGTGAGAGCACAGACTGGGGCAACTAAATGTTCATCGGCGCCGATGTAGAAGGGGCCCCGGGAGCTCTGGGGTGGGGGTGGCAGGCATCGGGCTTCTGGAGGCCTCTTGGATGCCTCGGCTGCTTCCCTGCCCCTACGGTTGGAAAGGTTGCGAAGCAGCCCAGGCTCTGCTGCTGCATCTCACCACGGTCCACAGAGAGGCATGTGCAGCCCTTCATGAGCCCCAAAGCAGAAATAGTCAAACCACCGTGCAGTCCCTCCAAATCCCCACAGAGCTGAGACCCTGGTGGTATCCCTGCCTCGGGCGCGGACACAGATCTCTGGCTCTAATGGAACTGAGCAGGTGCGGCTGAAACCCACCCAGGGAGCCAGGGGAAGCAGCACAGCAGAGTGTCTGCCCCACCTACTCCTGCTTTGCAATGTTTGCATTTGCCTAGGAGTCATCAAAAGTGGCCTCTTTCTCCTTATCTGAGTGTGTGCGTGTGTGTGTGTGTGTGTGTGTACACGCACGGATGTGTGCGTGTGGGTATCTCTGTGCACGTCCCTGGTGTGTGGGTCTCTGTATGTATGTGGATGCTGAAGCCCCGTGGGACAAGGCCAGGTGTCTGGTCACCTTTCAGCCGGTCATCCCTGCGGTAGCTTGAGCCCTGGCCTAGCTGTTTCCTGGTGGGAGTGAGAGAGGGAAAAGGAGGGTCAGCAGTTCTCATACAGGACCGACCCCTAAACTGAGAACTAGGCGTCTTTTAACTCCATGCTGTGTCTGTGTGAGCCGCTCTGCCCCTAGATGCGGGGGGTGCAGGGGCTCTGGCGTAAGGCTCTAGCACTTCATCACCGCCATCACTGGCGTCAGCTCATTTTACTGAGCGCTTACTATGTCCCAGGCACTTTACAGGGATTCCCTCACTTAAGTCCTCACAGAGCCCCCACGGGTTAAGTGCTATCATTACCCATTTTCCAGATGAGAAAAGTAAGACAAGAGAGGCAGCCCAAAGTCACCAGTGGGTCAGGGGTGGGGCTGCAGTTGAAACCCAGGCTTGATGGACAGCAAAGCCACCTCCACGACTACCATGCTAGAGGCCAGGCTGGCGGCCACTGGCCCTTCTGCGGAGAATACAGCTCAGGGACCATGTCTATCCACCAGCCTGGGGGCGAGGGGTAAGTCTCTTCTGCAGGCCCTTGCTATAAGCCAGGCACCGGGTGGGTGGGAGTAGGGGACACAGATGCCAGCAGTCCAGTTCCTGGCTGTGATTATGAACACAAGGCAAGAGAAGACCTGGGCCCAGGGTGGGGCATGTGCTCCAGGGGCTCCAAGGTCTGACTGACATATTCATCTGGGGAAATCAGGGAGGGCTCTCTGGCAGTGGCATGGTCTGAACTGGATCTGGGGAACTGTGCAGGGTTGCCATGGGGCGGGGGACAGGTGTAGAGAAATGTGAGGTTTTTTCTCCTTTCATAGGAGTTTTGTGCACCAGTGTGTGGGTGGAGGTGTGTGTGTGTGTGGGGGGGTGGTCTGGAGCTCTGAATTCCACACTAATTAACTGAGAATTTCAGGAAAAACTGGTTTGGCTCCTCTGGACTGAAAACAAAGATCAGCTGAAGGTCAAAGGCATGGGGAGGGGGCCTGTGGGGCATCCAGAGAGAGAATTCACCTCAATTCACAAATCTTCCCTGGGTTCAGTCGGGCAGTGGGGACGCTGAGATGATCCAAAAATGGATCCAATATTGGAAGAGCTCGCCGTCCTGGGGGAAGGCAGGTCTGACAGCATTTCTCAGGCTCGGGTCCTTTGGAGAGAGAAACGTTCTTTTGTGGACCTTGGAAACTCTCTCCAGACCTCAGATATCAGGCTGGGAAATAAGGATGCTCCCCTTTATGAAACCACGGAGAAATCAGTGTTGCTTTAGAGGTGGTCAAAATTTTGTTTTGTTTTTTTCCTTTTTTTGGAATCAGCATTAAAATCTAAACACAGAAATTGTAGATTCTTTTAGAATTCCTGGAGCCCTGAAAATACACCTGGGAACCACCCCCCACCCCCAAATCCTGGGGTTTGCAGACCCAGTTTGAGAAAGCGTGAGATACAGCCTTGGAGCTGGTGTCACAAAGAAACTCCAAACATATTCATTAAGCCCAAGGCCATAGGGAGAGGGAGGCGTACCCACCCCCCGCCCCTTTTCTAAAGAGCACACATTTTACATACATTAGCTCACTGCTTCTGGAAGTCTCACTGAGCCTGTTCAACCTCTGCGAGGCTGTACCGCCTTGAGTAGGACAGCAGCCCCCTCACAGCCCTTCCTGCCTTCTGTCTCCTCACTTCACCTCACTCACCGCCTGCCAGCGGCCAATCACTGGATCAGGCCACACTCCTGCTCAAAACCCTGCCATGGCTCCCCAGTGCCCTCAGGGTTGCAGCTAAACTCCTTAGCTGGCATCCATGCCTCAGAGAGGGCCTTTTTACTCCTCGAACCTCAGCCCTCACCCCTGCCCTATACTCTTAGCTCCCTGCACTCTTGGACAAGGGGTCCTGACTCAGCTTCTGGGCTCTCCTCTCCCCATCTTCTGCCACCAGCCAGCTTCCCCTCAGACGATCCTCATTTGTCTAACTATCTTGACAGCTGCTTCTCTGGCTCCCACCTTGGAGCGGGCATGTGGATTTGTTTCCCACCTGCAGCAGGACCTTGTAACCAAGGCAGCTGTATCCTCCCTGGTAACACCTACTTTACCTTGCAAAATGCAGAGGCCTCACCTGACCCCCAGCCTGGCCCCAGTGCCCAGTTCCCATTTAGACCTCGTGCTCCAGATTTGGGTTCTCGGAGCCACCTGCACATCTTCTCTCCAATCCCCATCGGAGCATGGGCGAGGGTGGCCCTCAGACAGTATCATGTTCTCCCCTCACCTTCCTCTTCCACCTTATGCGTGGGAATGGGACAGAAGCCCAGATTGGTTGAGAGACTTAGAGATAGTAGCAGAGCTGGAACTGGGACCTGGGTATCCCGACTCCCGGTCCCGTGCCCTTTTCACTCCCTGATACAGGCTCCCCCTGCAACCCACCCCTCCCCCGCAGCCCTCTCCACTCCTGACTGAAGGGTGGCTGTCACAGTGTTTGCTCTGCCCCGACCATGAGGGAACTGGGCATGCGGATCAACTCTGAACTCACCGCATCCTTGGCCGGGGCAGGGTGCCACACCTAGACGATCAGCCCCATTTCACAGGGCCTCAGGGGGAGCAAGTGCTTTTCCGAAGGCCACACAGCGAGAAAGTACCAGAACTAGGACATGAATCCATCTGAACCCAGAGCCCATGTCCAGAAAGTGTGGTCAGTTTATGGGGCCTGTTTGAGTCCAAGGGGCAGTCACAGACTTTACTCCTGACTCGTGAATGTTCTGGGAACAACTGGTGGCCTGAGAACGTTCCCTTGAGATGGGGAGGAAAGTGTCCTGTCCCCAAGTTTTCTGCCCCCAGGGACAGGGAGGAGCCAAGATTTCTGTTACCAGCTCTGCCCAACCTGGGGCTGCCTGGCAGTGCCCCTGGGAACCTGGCTTCGGCCAGCCCACCCTGCCCTGACCACGGGTGCCCTGGGACAGAATGCTCACAGGGCTGCCATCCTGGGCTGGAGCTGAAAATTAAATTAAAACCACGACAGGGACAGTTAATTAAAGCAGATTAGCGTGAGACTAATTAGGGACACTGACACTGGAACCATCGCACTCCAAGATGTTAATTAGCTGTTCATTAATGTCAGCTCCCTGTTCAAGAGAGAAATATGAACAGCCCTTCTCTGGGGCTTCATTCCGGAGCTGAGTAAACAGGGGCGGCTGCCCAGTGGCAGCCCCAGCCCCCACCCATCTTCCCTCCCTCCTTCCCTCTGGCCCTGGTACCTGCCCACTCCCTTTGTCTCCCTCCTACATCAGTTTCTGAGCACTGGCACTGCCAGCAAGACCCTGGACTCATGGGAAGGAAGAGCTCAGCTGGGGCCCCACACACGGAGGCTTTGGAGGAAAGGTGGCTTATCTGCTCTGCAAGCCAGCCTTATGCACAGGAAACCCTCTGTCCCTGCCTCATCACTCTCTGGCCTGGGTTAGATGGAGGCCATTGTCCTTCCCTCCCTTCCTTCCTTCCATTCATCTGTCCACACATCCATCCACCCTTTAGTCCCTCCATCCACACATTCTATACCTCCCGTATACACAAACACACACACATTTTGTGTACAATTTTCATCCATCCATCCGTTAGTTCATCCAATCATCAGTCTAGCCATCCAACTTCCATCAGTTCATCCATCCAGACATCCCATAATCCCTTATATGCACACATAAAAATCTGGTGTACAATTTCCATCCATCCATCCACCCATCCACCCTCCCATCCATCCATCCACCTACCCATTCACGCACAAATACATCTATGATCCATCTAGTCATGTATTCGTCATTTTCATCTATCTACTGATTCTTTCATCAGAAACTCACCTGCTTGTCTACCTCCTCCCAAATATCAATCCTTCCCTTTGCTGATTCATTCATCTAGACATTCATCCATCTGTTCACTCTATTCACCCACCCATCAACAAATCTTCCTATCCACCGAGTCATCCATCTGTCCAATGAACCTACCAATATGTCTGCTGAATCTCTGCATACAGCAGCCACTCACCCATTCACTCACTCACCACCATTCATTCATAAAAACAATGATTCTTCCATTTACCTACCAAATCACCCATCTGTCCATTCCTTCCATTCCCATCTACTGAACACCTACTACGTGCCAGCAGCTACTGTGCTGGGTACTAGGGTAGAGGAGAAATACAGAAATGAGGAAAAGCTTAGATAGCAGAATCTCTACTCTAACCCCATTTTACAGATGAGAAAACCAGGATCAAAAAAGGTGAAGTTACTTTCCTAAGGTCATCCATCAAATTACTCACCCAACATTCATTCAATTAATATTTATTGTATCACCTGCTGATTACATAACACTCAAGGATATAGCAACAGACACAGTTTTTAACTATAAGAGCATCACAGTCTAGAGCAGTGATCCTCAAGAGAATGTGATGGAAGTTATTACTGTTATTCCCCCAAATTCACACATGCACACACAGAAAACATTTTGTGGACAATCTTAGTGAATTTACAAACCTCCTTAAAGTCCATCCACACTCCTCAGGTCAAATCCATGGTGATGGTTGGAGAGTCTCACAAGAAAATGAATGCCAAACCTGGTGTTCCTATACAGTATAACAGGGAAGTGAGGAGGGGCCAGTGAAGGCTTCCTGGAGGAGGTAATACCCAAGTTGAGTTGTGAAGGATGGGCAGGGTTAGCTGCGTGGAGGTAACCTCTGCTTGCGTGTTCTGTTGTGTCCACAAAGCTTAGAGGAGAGAGACGGATGAGGGTGCTTTCTGGGGACTGTGTGCATGGGGCTGGCTGATACATGTCTGGATCCTGCTGTGTTCAGTGGATGTGGTGGAATTAAGACTTGGATCCAGGTCCTCTGCCCTGTTCTTCCTATGAAACAACGAGGACCTGCCTCTGGGACTGGCTGGGGTACAGCAGGCCTCAGGGGCTTTCAGCTTGGGGCTGGGCCCTGACTGTTGCCAGACTGTCTCCCGAGGGCCCTGGGCTTGCTGTCTTCTGCCAGGCAGAGGGAGCTCCCTTCCAGGCATGAACCTCAGCCACGTGGCTCTGTGGGAGAGGTCCTCCCTCATCCTAGCCGCTATCTGAGGCTGGGAAGTGGGAAGGAGGGGCAGAAGCCTCTGTGGGCTCTAGGCCTGGAGCTGTGCTGGAACCAGCTGAGATCAGGCCAGACAGTGCACAGCAGGCAGGAGTCAGGCTCTGGCGCAGAGGCTGTGCGTGCCTTGCCCAGTGCTAGTAACTACGGGCCAACTCGGCCTTCCTTTCACTCTCGCCTGCTGCAGTTTTGTTCTATGATGGTGGGTACCTGGCTGCATTTCAGTACCCCATCAGGTCAAGGTTACCCCACTGGTTGTCTTCACTGGAGGCAACTAGACATTCCTAGAGGAGCACAAATTTAGGAGAGAGAAAGACCTGGGTTCAAATCACACCTCTGTCTTTTTAGGGGCAACATGACCTTAAGTGAGTCACCTTACTAATCTGAGCCTCAGCTGTGAAATAGGGATGCTAATAGTATTGCCACTTCTGCTTTCTTTCCCTGCCTTTATTTTATAATTTACTTTTAGCCTTGCTTGGTAGGCCTTTTCCCATGTCTTTATTTTTAATCCTCCATCATTTTGCTTTAGATGTGCCTTTTTTAAAGGGCAGGAAGCTGGCTTTATTCTAATTTTTAACCTCATCTAAGAGTCACTGTGTTTAATAAGAAGATATAACCTATTCACATTTATTTTAGTACTGTAATTGGTGCAGAGTAAATGCCTAACAAAGATTATTCTTTCCTGGGAATTCCCTGGTAGTCCAGTAGTTAAGAGTCTGTGCTTCCACTGCACGGGGCACCGGTTTGATCCCTGGTCTGGGAAATAAGATCCCACATGATGTATGGCATGGCCAAAAAAAAAAAAAAAAAAATTATTCTTTCCTCCTAGCATCATCCAAGGACCTTATCCATTGCCTCTCATCCCTTGTCCATTGCCCCTTCCACAAGTGCCCAGCCCTCCCACAAGTGTCACCTCTGAGCCTCACATGCTAAGGAGTATACAGCTCTACTGGCACTAGGGTTACATTTGCTAAGCAAAAGCTGCCCTTAGCTTCCAAGTATCTCATAAACTGTCAGAGCAAGAAAGACCTTCAAGGTCCTCGGACGAGAATACAAACAACCAAGGTCAGACTTTAGTATAGATGTTGGGAACGGAATCAGATCCTCTGTTACTCAATCCATGGGTTAAAAGAAGCCCCAAAGTGCCACTAACATGAGGCCCAGAAAAGGGAGAGGGGAAAATGAGAAAGTGAGAAGAATAATCCACGAACCAGAATAAAGGTCTCAGAATGTTGGTGGGACAGAGGTGTGCCAAGAGTGTGAGTTTTGTTACTAAGACAGGCTTCTAAATTTCGCTCTGCTCCAGGTTTTGTTCATCTCCCCTCCCTGGACCTCAGGCTCCTCCTCTGAGATACCAGGAAGCCGGGCTGGTGACTTACTAGACTACATTAGAAAATTCTTTCTATATATCTAGGAGGGCAGCTTAGAGTGATGCTAATGGAAGTCACTGACTACCGTCCCAATAGCTGGTCTCCTCTCATTCCTGAATAATAGTCCCCGAGTTTTAGCTGGGCACACGGCCTCCTAGAATTAAGTCTACATTTCCTGCCTGTCTTGCAGATGGATTTTGTCATGTGATTTAGTTCTGGCCAATGAGATGTTAGCAAGAATGGTTAGGTACAGTTTCTAGGAAGTATCCTTAAAAGAAATGTGCATGTTGGTTTATCCTTTCCTTTTTCCAATCAGCTGGAATGTGGATGAGATGGCTGGAGCTCTAGAAGCCAAATTAGATCATGAGATCAAGAGAGAAGGAGTCTAGGACCTTTGTGATCATGGAGCTGCCACAGAAGCCTTGGACTACTTACCTCTGGACTTCATTTAGTCGAGAGAGGAATAAACTCCTATCGTGGTTAAGTCACTCGTATTTGGTTTTGTGTAACTTCTAATCCAAACTGAAACAGTTGGTTAAACATGCATGCTGTGGATTAAAACTAGTTTGAATCCTAGTTCTACCACTAACAATCTGAGTGATCTTATGTTAAGTCACTTGACCTCTGAGTCTCGGCTTGCCTACCTATGAAATGGTTATAATAATATAATCTTCTCAGCACAGTTCTAAGGAGGAAATGAAATACAGATGTAAAACTATTGGCATAGTCTCTGTTTCATAATTATGGGCTGAGTAAATAATAGCTGCTTTTGTTGTTGCCGTTATTATTATCATCAGCTAATCCCTTCCCTAGGAGTTCCATGAAAGCGGTACCTCCTGGAGCTCTATGGCTTTTAAGGGAACCACCATCACTTTATATGTGACACTTTGCAAGGTACATGTAACAATAGGAAAACCAAGGCTTTGATGCCAGAAAGAGCTGGGTTCAAATCTCAACTTCACCGTTTATTAGCTTTGTGAGTTTAGCCAAGCCGTGTTACCTTTTTGAGCCTGCCTCATCATTTCTCACCTTTTCCTGGAGATGGTGATACTAATCACACGAGGGTTATTGTGAGGTTTCAACCTGGTAACCTTGGGAAAGACGTGGGTTGGGGTTACTACCAGGGAAATGGGAGCCGTGGCTGTGGCTTCAGGAAGTGTCTGTTGAATGGAGGATACATGAATGGTGTGGGTATGACCAGCTCTGGTCTCAGTTCTTCCGGGGAGTAAAGTCATACCATCACTCATCTTTTGGCCTAAGGGGCCTTGAGGGGATAGTTAGGATGCAAGGGAAAAAACCAAAGCTCCATTTAAAAAAAAACCAATCAATTTGCAACAATCCAAATAAAAGCCATTAGAGGCGGCTTCCCCACCAGAGACACCCAGGGGCCTTTTCCCCACCAGGATCCCAGGAAATTGATTGGCAGTTACTGACACTAATGGGGGCCGAAGAGGCCTGGTGATTTCCCCATCACTCTCTGGGGACAGTGATGACACGTCAAGATCTGTCAGGCTGAGTCCGTCCTGGGGCAGTTGAGACCCCAGACCTGGCCAGAGACGGGGCAGCCAGCTGGGGTTGAGCCCCCCTGGGACCCTCGTCCCTTTACTTATTTATAGCTTCGTTCGACTCATGGTTAGTTAATGGCCCTACTGGGGCTGTGCAGATGGCGGGTCCCATGACGGGAGGATGGGTAAGGGACTGGGGCGGCTTCCAGGCCTGCCCTTCGACCAGGATCTGGAGTTGCATAAAGGAGGCCTCAGTCCTCACAGGAAGTCTGGGGGCAGAGAGGGAGAGAAGTGTTGCCGAGAGGCCAAAACAGAGCTTGTGAGAAGCGGTGGCTGGAGATGAAGTTTTGAGACAGAATGAAAAGGCACAAACATCAGCAGAGAGGGGCCTCTGCAGGGAGACCAAGCTGTGGAATTGTAGAGCTGGCAGAGCCCTGAGACGCCATCTAGTTCAGACTTGCCTTTTATAGATCCTTGGCAGCTAAGGCACAGAGAGGGCAAGGCACTGGCCTGAAGGCTCACAGTGCAGCCCTGGGGAAGCTGGGACTAGACCTTGCCTAGCTGTCCAGTGAGCTGAGAAGTGAGGTTACCTGGGACGGGAGGGCCTGGGGTGGGGGGACCCTTACTCTCACTTACTGGGGCCAACTCTGACTCTGGAAATGGGGACCCCCAACTAGTGGACCGGGAGACATGTAAATAGATGATGACAATTCAGAGGGAAAGCTGCTGTGACGGGGGTGTGGGCGCTCAGGGTGGCCAACCATCCCAGTCCTGGGGAGTGGTGGCGAAGGAAGGATTCATGCAGGAGGTGCTGTCAAAACTGAGACCTGAAGGATAGACGGTGTCAGACAAATGGTGAGGGGGAGGGTGAAGACAGAGGGGATTCTAGGCCAAGAGAACAGCGTGTGCAAAGCCTCAGAGGTCGGCCCGAGCTCATGCATCCAGTACGACTGGAGGTGCAGGGCTGCTAAGGCAAGAGGTGGTAGGGCCAGCTGGTGACGGGCCTGCCTTCTAGGATGGGAAGGAGTTGAAGGTTTATCCTGTGTGCACTCAGGCTGCGTCTTAGGTACTCACAGCATGACCAGATTTCCATTTTAGAAAGATGGTTCTGGAACTGCCGTAGGGGAATGGGTTGATGCAGGGGGCAGTTAAGAGGCTGCTGCATAAATTCAGGAGAAAGAAGGCCTAGACCAGGGCGGGGAGGTAGTGAGGCCAGAAGGTGAAGTGACTACTCAGATATTTAGAGGGAAAATGGACAGGATCTGGTGTCCGACTGTCTGGAAGGCACGAGGGTGAGGGAGGGCTGGAGGATGACTTGGGGGCGGGCCGGAGGGAGGCCAGTGGGGCACTGGCCATGTGTACTGGGCTTGAGGGATAGAAGGGATGAGCACAATGATTCTGAATGCAGGGGGACCACGTGGTTCGGAGAAAAGTGAAAGAGAGGTGATAGACTGAGGCTCAGAGAGGTTAAGTGTCTTATCTAACGTCACACAGCTAGGAGGCATCCAGCAGGATTTACCAAGGCCCACACATTTCCTACCAGTCAAGCTGCCCTTTAGGGAGAAGATCATAGGCCTGGGCCCACTTTGTAGCTCCACATCTTGTGCCCTGAACATCTGTCCCACCTTCCAGCCTAACCCCACCTGAGGCTGGGGTTTCTCCTGCTTTGCCTGTAAGGTGTGGAGCTGGCCAAACCTCGGGCCAGCCCAAGCTTGGCTATGGGTATGTCATCTTTGGTCGACAGGCGGTGAGGCTGGGACCACTCCAGGCCAAGGGTTTAGGCCCCCTGAGGATTCATGCCAGCCAGGGGGTCTCCCATGGCCACAGTGACCGTGGGGGCCAGGCCCACCTTAGACCTGCCCGCTCTGAGCTCTGGCAGAATGAAGCTGAGCATGGGTACTTGCTGGGTAGGCGCCTCCCCCAACCTGTCAAGGAGCTCCTGGCCAAAGCACATGCCAAGCCCTGAAAATGCAGCTCAGGAGCCAAAGCCCCAGTGCCCAGAGCACAGAGGGGGCTGGGGAAGAGGCCCTAAGTGGGCATTCTGAGAGGGAAGGAGCCTGTGGTTGTGTGGGCCACAGAGCGTTCTGTATGACTAAAAAAGCAGCAGCATATTCTTGCCAACAGCATGGGCTTTGAGGCAGGCAGGTGTGGGTTCTGATCCTGGTGGGATACTTTCTAGCTCTGTGACCCTGGGCAGGTCACTAAACCTCTCTGGGTCACATTTCATCTGTAAAATGGGGATACTATCAGCACCTGCCTTACAGGGTGGTTGGGATGATCCAGTGAGTTCATATGCTAAAAATACTTAGAGCGCAGCACATGCATATGGCTTGGTATGATGATGATGCCACAGGTGGCCACATCAAACCCACGTCGTGCTGGTCTGGCCTGGACTGACCCTGTGGAGGGAGCAGGCCTGGTTATATTTATTCTAGGCCTATTCTCACCCTTGGGGGCTGGCTGTGGCATCGAGCGAAGCTGTCGGTCCACAGCGGTATCGATCTTCCCGTCTCTCAGGAAGGCGTGATGCATTTAGCGCATCAGTTGGCTGCCGGTAGATGGTCCCAGCTGGGAGCCAGCCTGCCCGCCTGCAGCTCTGCAAGTGGGTCAGGGAGTTGCAAGAAAGTAAAACTTCTCAGAGGGGCCCCCTGGATGGTCTGGGGTTCCGGTGGGAGGAAGCCCTCAACAATACCCTCGTAGGAGCCTTGGATTAAGATTAAGGTCCTATTTGGCCCCCGACTCCACAGGATGACCTTAGGCAAATCACTCAGCCACCATCAGTCCCCTTACTTTAGCGTTTCTATACCTTGTTCTTATGCATCATCTCATTTGACCCTCACAACAACCCTGGGAGTCAGGCAGAGCATGATTTATCACTCCCACTTCATGGAGGGGGAAACTGAGGCTCAGAGGACTCAGCCACAAGCCTGCCCCAGGTCACGGTGTGGGGCAGAGGCCTAGCCGAGCCTGGGGTCTGACTCCTAACCCCAGGCCAACCCCATACAGGTGCCATGGGGAGTCACCGGGTAGCAAGAGTTTTAGCCCAGGAGGTGACAGACCCGGACTGTACCACTCTGGTCAGCGACATGAAAAAGGCAGTGGGGGCTAGAAAGGAGTCAAGGGGATCCAGGTGTGTGTGTGTGTGTGTGTGTGTGTGTGTGTGTGTGTGTGTGTGTGTGTGTGTGTGTGTGTGTGTGTGTGTGTGTGTGTGTGTGTGTGTGTGTGTGTGTGTGTGTGTGTGTGTGTGTGTGTGTGTGTGTGTGTGTGTGTGTGTGTGTGTGTGTGTGTGTGTGTGTGTGTGTACACACAGACGTTCCAGGCAGAGGGAACAGCAAATTGAGACATAACGTACAAGTGGGTGGGGATAGGGTAGTTGGGCCAATGATAGACTACAGGGAAAAATGCCAGGGGTGGCAATGATGTATGGAAAGGGCAAAGGCAGGACTGGACCTCGACCAGAAAGAACTTTCCATGGGGGCCTAGGCAGGTATGGGCATTCTGGTCAACTGGGGCTTCAGCCCATGGCTCCTTCCCCATGACCAGACACGGCAGGGCTGGGCCTCAGGGTCAGGATGGTCTGGTTTGAGGAGGGCTGGCAGGCCAATAACTGCAGGTCAGGTTTCCACCCGGATAGAGACCCCCAAATCCACACCCAGGAGCAGTAGGGAAAGTGTTAACCAGCCCTAGAGGGGGGTGTTCTCTGACTAATCCCACAAATGCCTGAGACGAGATGGGAGGGGGACAATCGGGCCTGCAGAAGATGGCAGAAAAGGAGGCCCAGGGAGGTTAAGCAGTTGGTCTCAGGTCACACAGCCTGTGAGTGGTAAAGCTGGGTTCTAAACTCCGTCCCCCTGCTGCCAGCACCCACACACCTTCTGCTCCTCAGAACAACAGATGTCCTGAGGGGCTTGGCGGCTTCCCAGGCTGAGTCCTTGGAGAGCAAGTTGGGAGCTCAAGCTGCCAGGAGCTCCACCTCCAGTGCCACCCAGGGCTCTCAGCATGCTTCCGCCCCAGACCCCAACACCGCCTCGGGGACATCAGCCGGGACCTCAAACCACTCTGGAAATCTTTCTTTGCAAACGCAACAGATTCTGGAACCTTTAAATAGTTTTTGGAGCTTCCAAACAGCTTCCAGGACTGACAAATTGCTTCCAAAATGTTCAAATGCCTTTGGAATCTTTAAACAGCCCTTGAGACTTGGACCAAAATTGAGAGCCAAGGAGGGCCTGGGGCCAAGGCAGGGCTCAGGCCGCCTTCCCAGCCCGCAAGCTCTCCTCCAAATGCGGGCTGGCTGCACCCAGCCTTGGCCTGAAGTGGGGCCCAGCCACACCTTGGGTCTGCCTCCTGGTGGCCCATAAGCACTGGGCCCAGAGTAGGGGGCGATCAGGCTTCACCTGGCCTCTACCTGGTTCGGTGACCTTGGGCAAACCACCTTTCGCCGGGCCTTGGGCCATTTACAAAATGGGATTTCTGCGTGAGAGTTTTAGGGGTGTGGGTGTGCAGCCAATCTTTGGGATGTAAATCCAGCCCTCCCACCACCCGGCTTTAGCTGTCCAGATTCCAAGGGTGGTGGGCTGGGGAAAAGCACTGCTTCATTGGGACAACGGTGGGGCGGCGGGGGTGGGAAGCAGGCACACGGGGGGCTGAGAGAGGAGCCCCCAGCCCACAGAGCTCTGCCGCCAGTGAAGTGGACTCAACCTCTTCACTTTCCATGGGAGCTGGATTTAAATGCCTGACTCCTTGCCCTCAACAAGCATCTATCTCCTCAGGAAAGGCCTCCGTGGGTGCCCCACCCAGCGTGGCGCCGGCCCCAGCACCTGGCAGCCTTCACGCGTGGCCACAGAGGGCGGCCGCTTTCAGCCACCCAGAGCCGTCTCCATGGTGACGGGCACAGAGCCGAGCTGGGCTTTTGAAGAACGCTCATAAAGGCGCAAACTTACCCCAGATGAGCCGGCGTGCATTTGTGAAGCAAAACATCTCAGGCCAGCCCCACGCCTTGTAAACCACAGCTGCCAGTGGCCTCGGCCGGCCTGGGGAACACGGTTTCTGGGCTGCTGCGCTTGGTGCTCCTGCTTCCTCCCAGTATCCTGGGGCCCTACTCAGGCCCATCTACCCTACCATGGTAACTCTGGAAATAGATGCACCTCCGCTGGAATCAGCTTCTTGGCTGTGTGATTTGGAGCAAGTGCATTCACCTCTCTGAGCCTCAGTGTCCTCACCCTTAAAGTGGGCATGAGGAGGCTACAAAGACGCGCTGCAAGGAGGACTGACTGAGATGGACAGAAAGGGCATAGCACGGTGCAAAGTAGGTGCTGGTTTCCCTCCACCTGCCCCCCATCCCCGCCTTTCAGCATCACCCCTGCACAGGTGCATAGGGCCACCTCCTCCTGGCAGCGTCGGAGGCCCTTTCCTCCTGCTCCCACGGCACCCTCTATGTCCACCTGCATTACAGGACTCAGCACACTGAACTGCAACAGTCTGTTTACCTGTTTCCCAGGTAAGCTTGAATAACTGACACTGTGCTCTACTATCTTCGCTGAGCCAAGTTCATGGTTGGCACTCAACAGGTCCTCAATGAATAAATAAGAACAAACGAATAAACGTGGTGATGATCACTTCTGAAACTCAGGTCTAGGGGTGTGGTCCGGGGAGTGCCAGGGGGCATATTTCAGGGTGGGGGGTGGAGGTGGTGAGGGTAGAGTAGAAGACTGGTAACTGACAGAAGACCAGCCATGGTGCCCTGGGTACTTCTCTGCGGAGGGCTCTGGACGTGAAGGCTCCCTGACTTCTCCCATTGAAGTTTCCATTTTGCAGGGGAGGAAATCAAGTTTCAGGGGGATGAATTCACTTGCTGGGGTCACATGGCCAGGGGACAGGGATGCCAGCACTCATGCACTTCATCTGGGAAAATCTGGGCATGCCCACCCATCCCCCAAGGCCTATGATGCCTGCTGCTGACCTTGCTCCCGGCTGGCCCTCCCATCACTCCCCCTCTTCTTCCCTTCACCAGCACGCACCTCAATTGCAGTGTGGAGGTCACCTTCCTGTGGCAGAGGCCCCTCAGGCCCTCACGAAGAGCCAGACCGCACCCTGGAACCGGCACCGAGCTGTCCCCACCCACAGCCTCTGATCTCTGATGCCCGACTTCAACCCATTTTTCTTGATCCCACCCCCGACGCCTCCTTTAAACCTTCATTCCAGGCTCCAAATTATCTGAAATGCCCCACCCAGAATGACCTACTTCAGCAGGCAGTGCCCCTGAAGACAAAAGACCCAGGGTTTGAATTCTGGCCCTGCCACTTACGAGATGTATGTCAGTAACTTTGACAAGCTACTGAATCTCTCTGAGCCCGGATTTCCTCTCCTGGAAAAGAGGACCTGCCTGGCAGGTTATTGTGAGGATGAGGCAGCGAGTTGATGAGCGTGGATGTGCTTTGTAACAGAAAAGCACTGGGTAGGTGATGGACTTTAATTAAAGAACTATAATGGATTATAGTGTTGAACCATAACTTAAGTACATAACATATATGCCTAATTATAATAAATTACAAACAATCAAACAAAAGGGTACTAGATGTCAGCAGCTGACTGGGGGCTTTTGGGTGACAGAAGAAAAACATATAATGTAGATTTCAGCGCCTATGCCCAGTGAGTGTGGTCTGCAGTCATTCACTCATCCCTTTGTCCATCAAGTCTGTCCATCCACCAATCCATCAATCTGGCCATTCTACCAACACTCGTCAAACTCCTGCTGGGTGCAGGGTGCTTGCAAAGTCTCAGATGGGGTGAGGAGAACATTACTCCCACCTACGATGGAAATCAATATCAGCTTCTGTTCATGGAGCCCCAAGGATGCCAGGCTTGTTCCCAGTCCTCCTTTAATCCTCACACCCACCCATTTTATAGGTGAGCACACTGAGGCTCAGGGAGGATGAGACCAAGATCCAGGGACTTGGAAGACCTTTCTCACCTCAGTGCCACATCCCTCTCTCCTGTTGGCTGGCCCTGAAGTCCCCTCCTGCCTTCACTGGCAACACCATCTCATGTGTTTTATGATCACTTCACTCTCCACAGCCCCTGCTCCCAACTTCCTTGATTCTGAAAGACACCCCCCCCCCCCGCCGCCCCAGCAACTCAATCGCGTGGGTCTGGCACCTCTGAGTACCAGCCATGCGTCTCCCCACCTCCCCGGCTTCCAAGGGCTCATAATTTCCATCTCCAACCATTGCTTATTAATTTTCTTACAAAATGTGTTCCATGATTTCACCGACATCACTGCTGCCACTACGAGCGGAAGCCTTGCGGAAAATCCCCAGGTGGGCCTGAAGGCCCCCCAGTAGCTCTGTGTGTCCATCTCACCCCCACCCGCACCGGCAGGGCTGCAGTTTCATTGCTCCCTCAAGGCTGTCTTCTCTCCCTTGCCAGGCAGGACATCTGGGGCAAGGTGGCACTGAACTGGTGGTGCCTAAATTTGCCATTATTTCATACTCCTCTCAATATCCAGAGAGGTAGGTGCCACGCCTGCATTTTACAATGTCCAGGGGTGCAGAGAAGTGGACTGACTTGCCCTGGGCCACACAGCTAAGCAGGGCTAGGCCTGGGATGTTACGCCTGGACCTGACCCGCAGGCTCATTCCCCTCGCCCTCCTGTACATGGTTTTTACCCTCCACTCCCAGTGCCCAGGCTGGGTTATTTTTAGCCTCTATCTCACCCAGGCCACCCACAAGGACAGACTGGCTTGAGGACAGGCATGCTGAGAGTGAAACTGAGGGGAAAAGATGACATTCTGGCCTGGACATCCCAAGTGTGGCAGGGCTAACGGGGCTGACACTGCCTTGCTCTGTGGTCCTGGTCATCAGGATGCGAGGGGTCAGACGTAGGGCAAATGGAAAAGCAGAGTTCACAAGTGTTGGAGCTGAACTTGGCCCTCAGGGATCTCCTAGGCTAGCAGTGTTCAAGCAGGATGGCTGGGCCCTTCCTTAGACCAACAGCATCAGAAATGGGACTGGGGGCCCAGGTGATTCTCATATACTCTTCGGGCTAAGACGCATTCATCTACTCCCGCACCCCACCACTGTACAGATGAGAAAACGGAGGCTCAGAGAGGCCAAAAAACTCACCCAGGGTCACACAGCAAGTGGGTTTTCAAGCTATGGCCAGACCCTGTTTCTTCTGACTCCCTAATTTAGGCCCTGTCACCTCACCCCAAAAGCAGGGAATAGGGCATTTTAATAAAAGGCCACTCGGGGGCTGTCAGTGGGCTGAGTGGGTTTGGGGAGGGGAACTTGGGGTTGCCAGAGCCCCTGCCCAAATATATACCCTCTTTGGTGTGTCAGGATGTCTGAACGTCCCCCATTTGAGGTTTCCCAGCTTTGAGGTGGGATGACAGGGACTAAGTGACACATCAGGGGAGACAGGGTGACAAGGAATAAGAAGGGGCCTTGATGGGGGTGGGACAGGAGGCAGAGAGGCTGGAAGATACATTTCCTGCCTTGACAGCTCTGCTGGGGACAGTCATCATGGGAAGTCCCCAAACTTCCTGCCCCCATCCCCATCCACTGGGAAATATCCACGAGGCAGAGCTTCCTCACTCATTCTCTCAGGGAACTCTGGGATGCAGAAGTTAAGGGCCATTGGAGACCTTTGGTTTAATTCCATCTTAGACTTCTGGGGAGACTGAGGGCCAGAGAGAAGTGACTTGCCCCAGGTTGCAGAGTGAGTGAGTAATTGCCTGACTTGAGGGTTGGGAGACGACAGGTGGATCTATAGCTCCTGGAAGACAGCAAGGAAGAGGTGGCTCAGTGGACAAGCAACCAGCTTGGCCCCCGCTGCTGCTCCCCCCGCCAGCCACCAAGAGATCAAAGTGAGGCCCAGGAGAAAGGGCCGGAGGAATGGGGAACTCCTGCCGTGTGGTACTGGGTGGGGGGTGCCCTAGGATGGCATTGGCAATCAGGCTCCCATTCTCATCTCCTGTGCCTCTTCTCTTTGGCTAGTACCCAGGTCCCCACAAGAGCTGCCCAGTCCAACCTGCTTGGCCAGACCTTCAAGGTCCTTTGTCATTTGTCCCAACTGTGTTCTCTGCCGTCTCTGCTCCTCCTCCTGCCCCACCCAACGATCTTACCAAACACCAGACTGAACTCTGAACACTTCCCTAGCACACAAAGCACTGTAGTGTCCATGCGGAATTCTCCCCCTGGAATGCTCTTTGGCCCATCTTCACCTGGCAGGCTCCTATTCAGCCTTCAAAGCCCAAAACAAAGTTTGTTTCCTCCATGAAGCCCTGCCCCATCATCAGAACCAATTTGAGCTGGCCAGATCTTCTTGGGCTCATGCACTGTACAGCACGTACTTCTAACATGGCGATTCCCAAGGCAGGAAAGGGGTCTCAGGATCTTACTCTTCTCTGTGCCAGACACAGAGTAGGTACACAGCATATACTGGATCTGCTCTTGCTCCTGGCTCATCCTTGGTGCCTAATACAGTGCTACGTACATTCCAAGACCAGGAAAGAGACCTATTCTATGGCAAGAAGCAGAAGTTTGGAGTCAGACCTGAGTTCAAATCCCAGCTCCCCTGTGTGACCTGTGAGATGTCCCCTAACCTTGTTGGGCTTCAGTCTCTTCATCTGTAAAACGACAATAACCATGTCTACCTTGCAGAGAAAAGGTGAGGATTCAACATGGTAACCCAGGTAAGGACAAAAATGAGTGACTATACATATATATGTTATATATACACATATTACTATATAATACACTAATAAGAATGAATAAAGACCCAAGTTCCCTGGAAACTCATTCTCGGGCACTGATCCCTTGGAAAAACATCTTAGGAGGGTTTCCGTCTGATCTCTACTCATCTCTGCACCCCAGCCTAAGCTCCACTTAATTGTCTTGCTCTGAGGGTGCCGAGTAAATACTCCAGGCCAGCTGGTGCCTGGAAACCGCCAATTGCTGGGGAGCAGCTCGTTAATTTTCCCGACTCTGCACACAGATCCTGCAGCTTCTGCAACTCATCTTGGGAAACTGAGTGGAGCGGGTCAGGCCAGGGCCAGGGGTCGCAGGAAGTGGGGCTAGGGGTGCCAGGGGACTTGAAAGGGCCTGCAGAGGCACCACTGGGAAGCTGTCCAGGCTGAAGGAAGTGGGCCCAGAGCTGCCGAAAGGCAGATGGATCCCAGGCCCAGCCTGGCCCTGCTGGCTCTAAGCTATTGGGTCTCCACTGTGGGGGAGGAAGCCAGGGCCTCATAGCGAGGCTGGATGCACACCAGCCCTCGGGGTGGCCAGCTCTGGGGGCCAGGAGGTCCCTCGCCAGTGGAAGAGAGGGAGTGCGGCATAGCGACTGAGGGCGTGACTCTGGGGCAAGGTTCCTTGGGTTTGGATTCTGGCCCCGAAAATTAGTGATGTGTGCTCTAGGGTCAGTTACTTAACTTGTCTGTGCCTCAACTTCTCCCTCTGGAAAATGAGAAGAAGAAGAAAAATACCCATGTCATGGGGTGTTGTGGGACTTACATATTAAGAGCTTAGAACTGTGCCTAGTATGTGAATATCACTCAGTAAATGTTAAGCTATTATTATTACACCTTCCTCCCCATTTGGAAGCATCCTACTTGGAAATTCTCATCTGCAATTGTGAGCCTGGACTTGACTCTTCAGTGACACATACATTTCATCACACATGCCAGCTCCAAGGAGTCTGCCTGCAGTCCTTCTGGACTGAGTGGAAAAGTGTGGTGAAGGATTTATGATGTCTGTCCTGGGCCTGGGAAGGGAGAGTGGTGGCCAGCAAGCCTCTCACATGCCTTTGCTGGGACATTTCATTTGCTCAGCAGATATTTATTAAGCTCTTGCCTGGGTCAGGACTGGGCAAGGCCCCAGACTACAAAGGTGAGCAAAAACAGACACGGTTTCCCACTAGAGTCAAGAGTCCAGGGGGAAGACCTTCACTGGCTGATTGCAGTACTGCATTCAGAGGGTGGTCAGGCTCTCTTTCCAGCACTATTTTGCTGTGTGACCTTAGACTAGTCACTCAGCCCACCTGGGCTCCTGTTCCCCTTAACCACAGCAGGCACAGCGATCCCTTTCCTGCCTGAACTACTCACCTTTCTTGAAATTGGCTTTTCTCTTACGCCTGGACTTTGCCTAGAATGCTCTTGTCCACTGTCCTCTTTTTTGAGAATAACTATTCATCCCTGAGCACCAGCTCAAATGTTTCCACCTCTCCCTGCAAACAGTCACTCCCACCTCTGCGCTGCTGGAGAAGTCTGCAAAGCCCTCTGCTATCACAGGGCACTGCCACTGTGGCACGGGTCTGTTCATGGCGGCTTCCGTTCGACTAGGAGCTCCTGGAGGGCAGGGCTGTGTCTGTGCCCTTTTCGACACCCAGAGGGGCCCAAGATTGCCTGGCACGTGGCACAGGCTCAGTCCATGGGGGCCGAGGCAGGTGGAGAGATGGACCAGATGACCTTTTGAACTCTGAGAGGCTGGGCTCCTAGTATACTTAGATCCAACTAGTATGCTCAGCTCAGAAGGCCTCGTCTTGAATGCTGCTTCTGCTGTTTCCTAGTCGTGCTTGGCCAAGTGACTGAGCCATTCTGAGCCTTGGCATCTCCGTCTGTAATAGAATTATGCTGTGCAGTCAGAGTCTAGCTAGGGTCCCAGCAAATAGCAGGTGCTCAGTAAAAGTCATTTCTCCCTTTTCCTTCCTTCTTAGGGAGCACTTCAAGCCAGCATCTGTGCCCTGCGGTGCCCAAGTCAGACACAAAGTTCTGGGAGAAAACACATGGATGGCTCGAATTCTAAGAAGCAGAGGGGGAGAAAAGGAGGCGGCAAGTCCCTCCAAGGTGCCCCAGCTGGACTTGGCACCCACAGGCCATTCCTCAAAAAGTGAGACCCATGGCCCACGTGTGCCAGGCCACGCCAGGGTCCTCGGCTTTCCTCGCTCCCCCGCCTTGCTGGGAAGCGCTCCCATCCTTTCCTTGAGCAGAGGCGCCCGCCTCTTGGTGCTGCAGCCTGAGTGCTGATGATAAAGGCACCTCTGTGTGCCTCTGGGGAAGCAGGGCTGGGGGTGGCGGTGAGGGGGGCCCACAAAGCTCCCGCAGCTGTGTGTTTGCAAACAGGGGAGCTGAGCTGTGCAGAGGGGCTGAAAGCACTAATTGTCTTTAATTAAAGGAGGTTGGAGGCAGCACAGGCTTTGACAAAAGAGATTTCCAGCCTGTTAGCAGCTTCAGCCTGAGCTGGGGCTGGGCCGCCCAGGCGCGCCCCCGGCTTTGTCCCCGCGGGGGCCTGGTCCTAAGGAGGGCACAGCCAACACCTGCCTGGTGGGGGTGGGGGCAGGGGCCACGCACACGCAGTAGGACCCAGCTGAGGGAGCTAGGCTCCTGGGGCCTGGGAAGATGTCTTCGTGGTGAAGCCCCTGTCACTCATTCACTCTCTCAGTAAGCATCACTGAGCACTTGCTATGTGCCGGACCAGCACTCAGAACCGGAGGGACAGAGACGTAACAGTCCCTGTGTTTCAAGAACTTCACGTTCAAAGAGGCTGCATGGTACAGTGACTGCAAGCATGGACTCTGATACCAGCTGGCCTGTTCTTGAATCCTGGCTCTGCTGCTTACTAGCTGTAGGATCTGGAGCAAGTTACTTTACCTTTCTGTGCCTCAGTTTTCCCATCTGTAAAATGGGGATGATAAAAGCGGCACAGACTTTACAGGTTGTGTGAGGATCACTGAGTTATCATAAAATGTTTGCTCAGTGCACTTGACAAACATCAACGGTCATTACTCATTCCTTCATGCCTCCAACTCTGTACCTAGCTGCAGCCCCCAGAGGCACTCAATGGATGGGAAGAACCCTGGTCTGGGAGGCTGGCTGGGTTCCAGTCCCAGCTGTGCCATTCACTTGCCATGCGGCTCCCCAGCCTCAGTTTCCCCACCTGAACAATTAGGGCTGGGCAGGATGGTGTGTGAGGGAGGGTTCTGCAGTGCTCCCTCCAGCATCCTGGGAATTGAGGCTCTTCTGAAGAGCCGGCCTTGCTGGGCTCCTGCTCCTGCTGCATACAAATAGGCTCAGCCTCCCACCCAGGGGCGGCTTCTTCAGCTCACGCCATTCTTTTGTCTTCTCTCCCCAGGCGCACCCTCCCGGGTCCTCAGACACATCTGCAGCCCCCCAGAAGGCACATATGCACTGGCAATCCCTCTCTCTCTCTCACACACACACAAAGTCACACACACACACACACACACGCACGCATGCACACACACACACACCTGCCTTATTCTCACCCTCACCCCCACCCCATAGAATCTCAGTCTCTGTCTCCCTCCCACGCTCGAAGGCTTACTGACCCTGGGTCCAGTGGGTGGGAGGGAGGTTGCTACTCACAGCCTCTGATCCCCTCCCGCCCAGCTGGCTGGGCTGGGTGGTCGAGGGGAGGTGGAGGGAGGGGGCAGAGGGCGAGAGCGTCCTGGGGCCAGACTTCTCAGGCTGTGGGAGGGGAGGTCAGCTCCTGAAAGGGAGGGCCCAAGTTGGGCCATAAGGGGAGGGGCAGGTCTGGAATTTCCACCACAGGGAGCCCTTTGGGAGGCTGGGAGACGGCTACCCCGAGCCCACTCTGGGCCCGCAGCCCCTTGTTTAAACTATTCAAAGGCCCTGATGAGGAAACTGAGGCTCAGAGAGGATGGGTGTGGCTCAAGGACACACAAATGGGATCGTGCTAAACCGGGGCACCACTGAAGTCCCTTCAGAATCAACAGGCCAGGTCCCCTGTGGCCAGCACGGGACAGAGATGATGGGTGGATGATGTGGGCTCCGGAGGTGGGTGGCTCATCCCAAACCTGCAGGATTCTAGCCTTGGCGAGAAGGAGAGGGGCCAACCACGGGCGCTCGAGAACCCCTAGACTGACTGACAAACTCGAAGCTGACCAGGCCTTAGGCTGAATCCCCAGCAGTGGCTCCCACTAAGGCCTGGCCCCAGAGTCACTCAGGACTGAGGCTGACCTCTTCCCTGTGACCCTTGACCCTGGCCCCTCCGTCTGCCCTCAGGGGCAAATGGACTCTGATCATGGCTCTGCCAGCTCCCCAGAGCCTGAAGGGGTGACTTCTCCCAGCCACCTGCCTTCCACTGGGCTGTGAGTCCTCTGAGGGTAGAGCCTGCTCTTCTCTTTTGTCTTCCACGGCCATTCCCAAGCACCTACTGTGTCGGGCAGAACACCTGAGCCTCACACAAGTCTCCTGTCCCCTTTTACAGATGAGAAAACTGAGACTCAGAGGTGGAGGTACCTACTCAGGGCATGGAGGGAATCTGACCCGGGGCTGCGTGAACCTGTAGCCTTCTCCCCCACCTCACCTGGGCTGGGGGTGGGCGTGCAGGTGGGCAGTTAGGGTGTGTGGGCAGCAAACAAATGGCCTGGCCAGGTGACTCCACGGGTCGGCAGGTGAGCAGACTAAGGCAGCCACCCTGGGTATGTGCACCACGCCCGTCTCTAAGGGGGAAGGTTGGGGGGCTGCTTTTGGACCCCACCTTGACCCCTGTGTCTGGGTTGAGGAGAAGGGCTTCACTTTTCCAGCCCACAGCTCACCCAGGCCCCGGGTGAGTCCAAGACGGGCAAGGGATCTCCTTAGGGTCGGAGGGAAAAAGGTGAGGAAGGGCGAGGGGGAGACACAGAGGAAGCGGGAGGAGAGACCCAGAGGACAGACAGTCAGATGGAGGATGAGACAGAGACCTGAAGCCCCATTAAGGTAGAGAAACCACGAGATGGAAGAAGAAAGAAAACACAGGAGGAGGGGAGAGGGAGACAGAAGGAGGGAGGAGGGAGGGGAGGAGGAGTCAAGTTCAGAGGGAGGAGAGGGGCTGGAAGAGGTGTGCGCATACATGCGGGCAGGGCCAGGGCTGAGCCCAGAGAGGCCTCCACCTGGAAGTGGAAAGATGGGGAGTGGGGAGGTGGGGAGGTCCCTGGGGGTGGGGTCATCAGCTGTGAGGGAGGGAGTGGGTGAGAACATGTGAGAGTGAGTGGGTCTGTGTGACTGAGTGAGTCTTCAGGCCCAGGCAGGTGTGGGAAGCAGATCAGGGTGTCTTTTCTTGCTCTCTTGGGTCTACACACCCTTGTCATTTTGTATTCACAAGGACTGAGCTGAAAGATTACTTCATAATTAACATGGTCTTTATTGGCAAGATGGGGATGAGTGCCAATTTGTTATTTTTAAAAAAGGCAACAGGTAAGGAAGAACTGGTCAACTGATTGATTGGTTTTCTCCAGCCAGCCAGCCAGCCATCCATCCATCCATCCATCCACCCACCACTCAGGCACTGTGCTGGGACAGGAGAACCAAAAACATAAATCCAACAAACTCCTATCTGCACTGGCTGTGGCAGCCCAGAGTGGTGGGAAAGGTCCATGGGGGTCCTGAGTTTAAATGCTGGTCCCATAAATTAACATACTCTCTGAGTCTGGGCAACCCCTTTGCCTCTCTGAACCATTTTCTCACTTGTAAAATGGGGTGGTTGTTCCTGTTCCCTGGGTTGATGTGGGATCCGAGGAGACAGTGTCTGTAAGAGGCCCGGTTCTCTAATGTGTGCTCTTAGGCACTGTGGCCTCCCTTGGCTCTCCCGTCCCACCTCCGCGATGATTCTTACTGAAGATGCTGAGCATCCAAAGCTGCCAACCCTGCCAGGCCCAGGAGGTAGTCACAGCTGTGCAGCCCCGCTGGGGCTCTGGGGTAGGAGGTGGGTCAGCCCTGCCCAGCCCAGGCAGCTGTGGAATGAGGATGGGGATGAGGGTGGGCAGGGGCCTCTCCCCGGGAAGCCCCACACCTGCCCTGCCTCTCATGCCTAGAATATTCGGTGCCTCCTCAAGCTCTTTCTGCTTGTCCTCCAGGTCTCAGCTCAGGTGCAGCTTCCTCTAAGAAGCCCGCTGGGACGCCCGGGCTGAGTGTGGTCCCATCCCCACCTCCCCGGGTCCCTTGTGGGTCCTCACGGTCCTGAGCTTCCCCTTTACATACGCCATCACTGTGAGCTCCTGGAGGCAGAAGCCATGTTGGATGCAAATCCCTCTCTGTGCTTGGGCCTAGGACAAGGCCCAGTGCACTGTAGTCTCCAGCCATTTCTGGAGAGGCTGGGGCATTTGTTGGCCCATATTCTGCCTGGTGCTCCTGGGGCTGGGGATGAGGCTGCTGCTTTCCCTGAGGTCCAGAAATCCACTTCTTCAGCCACCAAATCCCTCCTTGGGGAGGGGGCATCGGGGACTCTCCCAACTTAGGAGTTGGGGGTGGGGTCAGGGTGACCCGGGGGTAGGAGGGGGTTAGAGAAATCCTAGCTCTGCCTCAGACTGGCCTTCTGTCCTTGGGACCCTCATTTTCCTTGGCAGTAAACCAGGAGGATAACTTCATGGTGGTGGGTGTGGGAGGGCAGGGTCTTGGCCTTAACCTGGCGGCCAGGCCAAGGAGTAGCTTGTGGTGGGCGATTCTTCAGACACCATCATGCAGTGGCTGCCCCCTTTGCATTCCTTGGGGTTTCCCCTCCCGATCATATGTAAAGTATTTTGCAAATGAAGCATCAAGATAATATCCCACCCCTGCAAGCACATGAACCCCTGCGGCCCCTCCTAGGTGGAAATTCAGGTGTCTCCCCGACAGCAGGTAGACCTGAGCTTGGCTGCCAGCTCTGCTTGAGTCTAGCTTTGGAACCAAATAACCCGACTGGGCTGGGCCATCACTTCCCCAAGCATCCCCTATAGGTCAAGGTAGCCCACTCCAGGCCAAGGCCACCCTGCCTCCTGGCACCTTCCCCCCTGTTCCCATGCTGGGTTCCACACAGAGCAGAGTGGCCCCCTCCACTCTCACCGGGACGTGACACTCACCAGCATCACTTCTGGTCCCATCTGGGGAGAGCCCCACCCCCCGGCAGCTAATCCCCACAAAGCCCAGCGCTGGGCCTGGCGTGACAAGCAGGCCCCGTGCTGCCTGCAGCTCCGCTGGGCGTGCTCGGAGGGGCCGAGGCGGGATTCGGTGAGGCTGTCACTCTCTCTGTCCGTTCCTCTAATTGGATTCCCAACACGCAGAGGTTGGCAGAAACGCTGGGGAGAGGAGAATCAAAGGGAAGGGGCGTCCGGGAGATAAAGGGAGGCATTCTTCGCGGGCCACAAAGACTGCAGCGCGAGGGGCGGGAGGGGACCTCGGCGAGGGGCTGCCCATCTGGAGGGCGCCGGGGCGGGGAGAGGGCGGGGAGAGCCGGAGCAGGCTTGCGGGAGGCGGAGGCTGAAGGGCCTGCTTTCCTCCCGCCTGGTGCTTCCCCACTTCTGCACATGCAGTGCCTTGGGCTTGTATGGCACCCAGCCTGCTATGGGGAATGAGCATCCTTCGAGGCCTGACCTCTCGCTCCCATCTGTTCTAGGAAGCGTTCTCCGAATGCTCGGGCAGGCCTAGGAGTCGGCTGGACCTGGGTCCCAATGCTGGCTTGCCCCCTGCTGCCCCCTGGGAGGTTCGCCCAGGCCCTTGCAGCTCTCTGGCCTCAGTTTCCTCCACTGTGGAGTGGGGACAACACAGAGGGGCTGCACGGGGGAGGGGCGGCACAGTTCAAGTGTGCCCCTTCCCTTCCTCCTAGAAGCACCATGGCTCCTCTGCTGGCCTGTCCACCACTGGCCCTGCTTTGGTGTCTCGTGTAGACACAGCCTCTCTCCCCAGGAAGAAGGCAAAAGTGCTGCATAAACAAAACACCTCAGACAGATATGAGAGGAATGACGATCCCAGCCTGGGCAGGGCCTTGCGGTCATGTCTTTACCACCGTCTGGCCTCTTTGGCAGATGAGAAACCGGAGGCTCTGGGAAGTGAGGGAAATGCCCAAGGCCACCGACTAGAAAATATCAGAGCCTGGTGAAGAACTGACCCCGGGCCAGCACCATCACCGCACCCCTCCAGGGCGCCCCCATGCTTTCCTGTAAATCATAAGCACATTTTGCATGTACGTGTTGTGCACACAACCAGCAGGGAAGGCGGGCAGGCCAAGGATAGAGGCTTGCTGCAAAATGGGCCCGATTTGCTTTAAGGATGTTGGAACCACTGACTTTGGTTCATGAAAGAGACATGAAGAGGACCTCAAAGAGAATTTCTAAGAGACAGAAAATCAATGGCCCTGACATTCTGGCCCCCAGAAAGTGTGTGTGTGAGTGTGTGTATGTGTGTATCCCCCCACCCACCCCTGCCGCCAACACACATACTCCACTGGTGGGTCCAGTGCACCACAGACACACATGCTCACAAATACTCATTTCCAAGTGCATGTGCATCTGGTTTGATACAATATATATATGAACATACACACTCTGGCTTGATCTGCTTGTGGTTGGATATGCACAAACATACACACACCCACTTGACCCAGGACACACACACCCAAGGACAGGGATCCCCTCATACAATGATGGGTGCACCCACTCATTCTGTGGCACCTATGCTCCTTGACGTGCACTGGTCCAAGTGATCCAGCACATGCATGAATATGCTCCTCCCTGCACACACATGTGCTGGGACAGGTCAGACAGACACAGGAACGTACAAACACAAAGGCAGTAATGACTCACGGTGGGCTCCAGGGTGAACTGCGTGGGCAAGGGCACGTACGGGCCCCACCCCTGAAATGTAGGCACATGCTCTTATGTCCAGAGATGTTCCAACCACACACGTGGATGGATGTTGGGTCAGTGGGCACACTTCTACACATATGGGCACACAGACTCCCAGCACGCACTCTCCCACGTCTAACGGGGCCAGTGCACACACACACAGGCAGGTGTGTCGGGGACGCTCTGCACTGACCCAGCACATGCGTGTGTGCACATCCCTCCCAGGCCTCCAGGGAGCTCCCACAGACAGACAGCTCTGACAGCAGGGTGTGGGGGGAGGGCAGCCCAGGGCTGCAGTTGCCAGGGATACGGACGTGGGGCTCCCAAAGCTTCATGGCCCGCCCAGGCAGCGCAAAAAGGCCAGCGATCACTCTCAGGTCTTTAAAATGTTGCAAATCGGATGGTGACGCCTTTAAGGGAAGAAGCTTGAGTCTGGTTCCCTGGAAGGAGCCAACATAACATGAGGCTTTGGGCCCAGAACTTGCTGGGGACATAGGGGCCAGAGGCGGGAAATAGCTCTGACTGGCCCCCAA
Organism: Balaenoptera acutorostrata; assembly: GCF_949987535.1. NCBI lineage: Eukaryota > Metazoa > Chordata > Mammalia > Artiodactyla > Balaenopteridae > Balaenoptera > Balaenoptera acutorostrata. The sequence goes on along the minus strand of NC_080064.1, from coordinate 17,943,881 downwards.
GTCCCACCTAGCCCTCTGCTCATGCCCCACTGGACAACAGGGGTTGAGGGGCCTTACTTGCTGTGTGGCCTGGAGCAAAGGAAGTCACCTGCTCTCTCTGAACCTGTCTCCTCATCTGCAAAAGGATATGGTAACAACCCTGAGCATTTAGACAGCAAGTCCCAGGCTATGATCAGCACTGACCACACGCCACAAGCTGGGTGCTGCGTTCAGTGCTTTACTTTGATTATCGCACTGAGTCCTCACAACTCACCCGTAACATTCCATTTATTATTACACCCATTATTTAGATGAGGAGGTTGAGGCTTTGGGAAGTGAGTCACCTGCCCAGAGTCACACAGCTAGTAAATGTCAGAGCCAGTATTAGAACCTAGGCAGCTGGCTCTTACCTACATGTCTAAACCTTCCTGCTTGAGGGCGCTAGAGCGTGGCAGGTAACCTGGGGTCACTATCCTGGTGTCGCAGATGGTCACAGCTGCCCTGCTGGCCTCTCGAGGGGCACTGTGAGGACCAGGAAGAACAGAATCAGAGGCTGTTAGTGCATAAGAGTCATTCTATAGCTGGTGACATTGAGCCCCAGAGATGGGGTGGGGTGGGGAGGTGCTCTGCCAGGGTCCCAGGGTGAGTGGGAGAGCCCATATTTGGACCCAGGCACCCTGACTCTGTGAGCTGCTTCTGTGCTGCTCAATAAAAGCACCCTGTCTGGTTAAAACAATGCCAAGCCACAAGCATGTATTAGGCACCCACTGTGTACCCAGGCTTGCTTGTAACTGAGAGGGGATTACCAACCAACCCCCGGCCCCCTTAATCATGTACACACGCTCTGCTCTCCAGGTGCGCTGCCAGGGCACTGCCTGCTGACCCCCCCCCCCCCCAAGAAACATTCTTTCCTGAAGCAGGGGCACCCCCTCTACTCCCCATCGTTTTCCTATCTTCTGAGCTCCCATTACTCCTCTGGGCCTCTTCTAAACCCTGTGAGGCTGGGACTACAGGCCCCATTTAACAATGAGGAAACTGAGGCTCAGAGCAAAGGCCTCCTCAAGTAAGTCAGGCAATGGGGCTGGGGTCTGAACCTGAGATCGGAGACTCGGCGGGCTGGGCGCCTCCTCCTGCTCTGTGTCTGCACAGACCCGGGCCTGTGGTGGGCTCCCACACGCTCCTACTGAGAGGTGGGTCCCCCAGCAGGCCCTGGTCTAGGACGACCATGCAGGGAGTCCAAACACTGTTGGGCCAGCGCAGGCAAGGGAGCAAGAGCTGGAATTAATGTTTGTTAACGTGAAAACACAAGGAAGACTGAAAGCTGCTCTCTGAGGTCCCCAGCTCCTGGATTTAAGATTCTTACAAGAGATGCTGAGTCCCAAGGAAAAGAACCCTCAATCCATGCCTGGAAACGCCTGTCCCAACCACAGACAGACCTTTTGTGCATCCTGGCTAAGTTGGTCCCTCTGGAGCAGGACGAGCCCTCGGCTTCTCCAAGGGCCTCTGTTAGCATCATTGCTCACATCAGGGTTGGGAGGGTACAGGGTGTGAAACTGGGGTGAGTGGGTCTCTGCAGCTAACATTTATGGAGTAGTTTCTATGAGCTAAACATCAGTCTAGAACCTGGACACAGTGGTGGACAAAACAGAAACATCTGCCCTCACGGAGCCTGCATTTCAGCTGGGGAGACAAGTAGGTAAGGAACAAAGAAACAGTATGCCAGATGGCAGCAAGGGCAACGGAGAGAAGTAAAGCAGGGAAGGGGGACGGGCTGTGTGCACACGTGTGTATGTGCACACGTGTGCATGAGAATATATATGCACCCTTTGGAAAACTAGGGCAATGGCGGACCTTGGTGAAAAGGTGGCGTTCGGGCAGAGACCTGAAGAAGGTGAGAGGGCAATCAATGTAGATACTTGAGGAAAGAACATTCCAGGCAGAAGAAACCACCATGGAGGTCAGCGGGTCTGAAGTGGAGGAGGCAAGGAGGAAATGGGAAAAGATGGGTCCGAGAGAGGGGAGGGACAGATCATGGAGGGATTTGTGGGCCCTTTCAGCTTTTGCATTATGTAAGACGAGGGGCTTCGGGGGGTTCTGAGCAGAGGTGGGACATGACCTACTTTTTTTTTTTGGCCACACTGCACGGCTTGTGGGATCTTAGTTCCCCGACCAGGGATTGAACCCAGGCCCCAGCAGTGAAAGCGTTGAGTTCTAACCACTGGACCGCCAGGGGAATTCCCATGATCTACATTTTAGAGGGACCTCTGGCTGCAGGGCAGGGAACAGACTGTAGGGAACAGGGAGGAAGCATGGTGATGTCCAGTAGGTAGTTAGGTATGTGAATCTGGACTTTAGAGAAGAGGTCTAGGCTGGAGATTGACCAGAGAGGGCCTGGATGGAATCACCCAGGGAGGGAGAGAGAAGAGGAGGCCAAGGACTCAGCACCGGGGCCTCCGAGGTAGAGAGGCGGGAGTCGAGTGGGAACTGGCCACGAAGCACCCGGCAAGGCACAAGGGACACCAGGAGACAGTGGTCACTCTGATAAACGCTCCTCAGGGAAGCCAAGGCCTGGGAACTGACCGCTGAATTGGCGACATGGGTGTCACTCATGGCCTTGATTATGAGCAGATTTAGTGGAATGATGGGGCAGAGGTCTGATATAAACGGGTTCAAGAGAGGTCTCGGAACAGGAATCAGCAGCAAGGGGGCTGGGAGGGTCACAGCCTGGGCGTCAGAGTCAAACCGACCCAGTGACCCAGCTCTAGTCTCTGGATAAGCCATTTCATCTAACGTCTTAGGGCCTCAGTTTTTATGAGTGTGAAGTTGGTGATCAGTGGCCTTGGCCCCTTCGTTTGGGGTGGGGTGGGGAGCAGAGGACAAGAGATCAAGTTCATGTGCTGTGTCTGGATGCCAGTGACGTGGGAGCGCTTGCGTGTTTGTGACCCTCTCCTGGGTTGGCTGAAGGGTTGGGCAGATGGGTCACCGTGATCAGGAAACAAATCCCTGTGATGAAAACAACAGCATCATCCAACCTCCACGGATGGTGCTCCATGGAAAAGGATTGGGAAGGCCTGGTGAAGGAGCAAAGAGCCCGAGGAACCAGAGAGGGTAGGAGTCCGAAGGGAGGCCCACCCCTCGGGGTGACCCCTGGGCCACCAGCCACGGGCTCCTTTATCCGTATGGTTGTCGGGGGCTGATTCACATCCTGCCAAACCCACCCACACCTTCCTCTTCACACAAACCATGTGTCTTCTGGGCCACAAGGAACTCTTCCAGGCCACCTCTCCCCACCTAGGATGGAGACTAAGGCGTTTCAGGGAACGCTGGGGTCTCGTCCCTGCAGAGGTGGAGGCAAAGGGTGGGGGCTATCTGACTGAACATCACAAGGGGCCCCAGTGAGAGCCTGGGCCTAGGAGGCCAGAGCACTGGGTTCAAGTCCCAGCTCTGCCACCAAAGTACACTGTGACCATGGGAGAGTCTGGTCCCCTCTTGGCTTCAGTTTTCCTTGCCTCTAAAATGGTGCTAATAACCTTCGCCTTGCTTCTCTCATGTGGGTATCATTCAGATCAAAGTATCTCACAGGGTGAGACCAAATGCTATACAAAAGCAGCCTCTAATCTTTTCTGGAATGAGGCAGAGTGTAAGTAAATAAATACTGTACATATGTAAGACATTATAATTACAAATGGCATTCCCCCCCACCCCCCACCAGGCTATGGAAAAAAAAAAAAAAACCCTGTTTGGTATAGTATGAAGAATTCTCATTAGGACTTCGGGAGGCCTGAGTTCTGATTCCAGCTCTGTACCTGACAGGGTGAGTGAAGCTGGGCAAGTTACCCCACCCCGGCCTGTTCCAAAGCCTTGGCAGAGGTCAGATGCTGGTTTTAGAGGGGTTTTATAAGTTCTGCCAGTGCAGAATTAACAACATAATGTCCTCCTACCCCACCCCCCTTACCCAAGGAAGGCAGTCTAGGGTGTGGGAAGGGACTCGAGCTTTGCCAGGCAGGTTTCAGTTCAAGCCTCTTAACTGCTGTGTGCCCTTGGGCAGCTCCCCGCTCTGAGGTCAAAGTTCATACCTAGACACTAGGAGTAGGGGGAGCAGGGAGAAGCAGCAGGATGGGGGCAGAAGACAAAGGGTCCTAGGGAGGAGGTGCCCAGCAGGGCGGGGTGGAGGCCAGAACAGGGCCTGTGGGGCCTGAGCCAGCTGCCGCAGAGCAATGAAAATCTCTTAACCACACAGAATTGTTAACAGCTCCCAAATCCTGTTGTACCACAGGCTTAGAAAGGCTTAAACTGTTAAATGCATAAACTTCCTCAATAAACGGGCTTCTCTCGCCAGATCCCGAAGCCCAGCCAGATGAAAAGGCAGCCGCTGGAGGGAGGGAACTTCCCCAGCTGTTTATGGTCCTGCCAGAGTGTTCTGGAGGCAGCCTGCGACCAAACCCATCAACCTGATGCCTTCAGGGTCTAACCTGATGCCTTCAGGGTCCGAGACCCGTCTGGGGCTGAGAGGGGGCAGCGCTGGGGCTCCAGGGTCAGATGACCTGAGTTCAAATCCTATCCCTTCCTAATTGTGTCACCTTGGACAAGCTGCTTCACCTCTCAGAGCCTCAGTTTCCTCTTCTGTAAAATAGAGATGAGGCTACCTAACCCCACGGGTGACTGGGAGTCAGTGAGAGCCTGAGTGGGGAGCTGCTGGTCCGTAGGAATAAGCACGGGGGCCCTGCTACCAAGGCTTCCTGACACCTCCAAGAAGCAGAGGAGATCAGAAGTAGGAGGCAGTAGAGTGCACACCTGCCTCTGCCAACTATGAGGGGTGTGACGGTTGGCCCTCAGTCTCAGTTTTCTAATTTGATGGGGGGATTCCAGAAGGTAACCAGGCAGGAAGGGAGCATGACGTGAGCACTTGGTAAATGTTGCATGGGGGCTGGGGGGACTCTTCTCTCTGGCCGGAGGTTAGCCGGGGGTGGGTGGGCCTCCTTCCCCGAGGCCATCTCACGGCTTGGCACGAGGAGAGGAGGCCTACGGGGGGGCTTCCCCACCTCTGAGCTTTTGCCCTGGGACTGTGCTCCATCCTGCCCTACATCTCTTGATATGAAAGCAACGTGTCCGCCAAGGCTCAGCCGTGAGCCTCCCTCCTCCCCTCGGAAGCCCTTCTGGTTGCCCCCTCCTTTCTTTGAGGTCTCACAGACTCACACGTGAGCCCCTCAGCTGGTTATCTGTCAAACTCTTCTTACATCTCAGGGGCTCCTGGGTAATGGGGAGGTGGGCAGGGCAGAGTACATTCAGATATCCACTCACTCCCGGGTAATCACTTGTCCCAGCAAGCTGGAGAAAGCTGGGTTCATATTCTGCCTCTGCTACTTACTGGCTGTGTGGCCTTGGAAAACTCACTGATCCTCTCTGGACCTCAGTCTCATCATCTGTAAATGCACCTAATCGTATCAGCGGAAGATTCAATAAGATAGTGGAGCAGAGCATATAACACAGAGCTGGGCACACAGGAGGTACCTTTCACCCTTTGCCCTGGCCTTCTCCAATCCTCTCAGGACTCCTTTCAGCCTCTGCCTCATTCAGCCCTTTGAGGGTGCTGGCAGCCCCTCTGCCCTTCTCCCTTGGCTAAGAATACTTCTCCTGTACCCCACTCCCCCAGATGGCTGGGGGTCAGCAAGAGGCCAGGGTTAAAAAAAAATCAGTATCATTTCTGACTATCTTTTTCCTGCCTCCACCTCCTCCCATTCTCCAAAGCCCCGGGAAAATGGCTCCTCCTCCAGGAAGCCTCCCCAGCTCTCTCCTGACTCCTTCCTAAGTGCCCCAAGGCTACAGTTACAGATGGAGCCAACTCCCCTACACCAGACTGGAAGCTCCATGAGGGCAAGAAGGGCCTTCCTCATGTCTGCAGTCCCCACACCTGGTTCAGGGACTGGCGCACAGTAGGTGCCTGAGGAGTGTTATTCACTGTGTGTTAGCTTCTTGGTCCTCTATGAAGACATCACCTGATCTCTCCACGAAGCAAAAAAATCAGAAACTGGAGTTCAGTGAATGGCTGATGGCTGGCTGGCCAGCTGGCTGGATAGATGGACAAACAGATGGATTAATGGTTGGAGAGATGGATAGATAGTTGTGAACAAAAATAGATGCTTTGAGAGCATATAGAAAAGGGGAAGTGGGGAGGGGGTACTTCTAATTTTTAAGAGCAAAGACTTGAATAGCCTGTACTAGCCAGGGTCCCCATCCAATCCCCTTCTCGAAAGGCTGGCCTGTGTGGTCTCAGCCCTGGCCTGAGCCTGGGGGTCTGGAGGGGTTATCTATCACCCTTCCTCCTCCCCAAGCTGGGCGTCTCCACCCTGCCCTTGAAGAGAAGCAGCAGAACTTTCTGTGTGGGGGTCTGGGCCGTTCCTCCCACCCAGCACTCCAACCCTCACACCCCTTTCCCCAGCCAGCACAGGCCTTGCCAGCTGGATGCCTCCCTCCTCCTCACCCCGAGACTGACCGCACCCACCCCCAGAGGCTTGCCAGACACATCTGGGCCACTGGTCCGGCCTCTGTGGGAAGGGCTGGAGCTGAAAGCAGGGTGGGAAGGAGGCCACCCTGAGGGTGGCCCAGGATCCAACCCTAAGGGCAGCCCAGGATCCAACCCTGAGGGCCCAGAGAGGACCCCTGGTCCCTCCCTACCTTGGCTGGGGAGGCACAGGATTCTGGGAGTGAAATGGAAAATAAAGCCACAGGCATAATATCCCATGCTGGTGAGTATGCGGGGAAACAGACACTCTCGAAGACTGCTGCCAGGCGGGTAATTCAGCCCAGTCTTTCTGGAGGGTAATCTGGCAACGTGCATCAAAAGCTCAAAAAAAGTACATACCCTTTGACCCTACAATTCCATGCCTGGAGACATATCCTACACAAATGCCAGGAGCAGTGCAAAAAGGCAGAGGGACAATGAAGTCCATGCCAGCATTTAAGGTAGTGAAAAACTGCAAGCAACCTACATGTGGATCACTAGAGAACTGGTAAATAAATCATGGTACATCTATCTATTATGGAATTCTAAGAGCCTTCCCAAATGATGATCCAACAGGACATGGAAAAATGCCCACAAAATATTAATAAGTCAAAAATCCTCATGTATTCTCAGAAGGAATCTATTTTTTCTTTTAAAAAAAATCAATATGGTTAAATACATATAAATACACCTAGAAGGATCCACACCAGTCTGTTAACAGTGGTTACTCTCTGTGTGATTTTAATTTTCTCCTTTTGGCTTATCAGTAACTTCTCTACAAATAAACTGTATTGCTTTTGTGATAAGGAAAAGTTATTTTTTCCTCAAAATAAAAAAGCTCATTAGGAGAAAAAAAAAAAGTCCACAGGAAAAAGACAGTGTTTGTAAAAGTCCTTATTTTTCTAACACTTTTCTAGGTATTTTCTCATTTACTCTGCACAGCAGTGCATCTGTTTACTCTGCTTTGCAGATGAGAAAACAAAGACCAGGAGAAGGTCCACTGCTTGCCCAAGGTCACACAGCTAGCAAGTGGCAGGGTTGGGGTTTGAAGAAACAGGTCTCCATGGCCAAGGTCAAGGAGAGGCCATGGGTGGGGGAGAGAGCAGGGCTAGGGGCTGCCAAGCAGGGCAGGGGGAGGAGAGGGAGAGGCTGGGAGGAGAAGCCCGGCAGCTGGGAACTGGGAAGTCTGAGTTGGAGCCAGCGGATCAACATGTGTGTGCAAGCACCTCCCACCCCCTCACCCCCCTAACCCGCTGGCTCGCAGTCCCTCTCCCTGTCCAAGCTAAACATTAAAAATCCCATTACACCCCAATAGCATCACGGCAATCACGCTCACTGTGGAACTGCCTCTGGATCCATTATAGACGCACGTCTGCCATGGGGAGAGAGGAGGGCAGGGTCCCCAGCGGTTGCTGGGCTGGGGGCTCCCACTGATGGGCAGGGAGTAGCAAGTAGGGGCTTCATTAGGGAAGGAGAGACCAATGGGAATAGGGATACGGAGACAAACTTGGAGAAACTGAGGCAGGGACACATTCACAATCAATCCCATAAACATCTGGAAAGAGTCAGGCAAACAGACTCAGGGCTTGGGTGGGAGCAGCTGCTGCAGAGGAGGAATTCCAAGGCCACTCTCCTGCCCCCCCCCCGACCCCCACCAGCAAATCAGCCGGTGGCAAGCCCCAGTGGGAACTGTGATCCTGCGGAGGCTGGGGACTGGGGTAGGGGAAGGGGGTGGAGTTCTTCTGAAGGAAGTCCCAGGAGTCTCCCACCTGGTGTCTGTGGGGCCAGTGCAGGCCCAGATTAGGCACTCAATGAACCATGAATAGATGAATGAAGAGGAGAAAGTCGTGCCCCAGCCCTGCACCCACTAGGGCTTTGGACACCCACCAAACATGCCCTATACTGTCACATCTCGGGCCTTTATTCATGCAGTTTCTCGACCTACAATTCCTCCCCTCCCTTCACCCATCCACATCCCACTCACTCTTCAAGGCCCAATTCAAATGCCACCTCCTCCTAGAAGCCCTCCCAGATGCCCAGTCGGAAGAGATGCCTTCTTCCTCATATTCTCAAAGTACTTTGCCTGGATAGACTTCATTTCTGGAAGGACCATGCTCTGCCTTGTTCCCTTGTGTCTGAATGCTCTGCTTGCCCAGGAGACACTTGAAGCCACAAACCGTGACTCTCAGGCGCTCTCCTCCAGCCATCCCAGGACAGCCTCAGTCAGCTCAAATGACACCTCTTCCAAGAAGCCTTCCCTGAACCACCTGGCTAAAGCAGATCCTCCTTTTGATCTCTTTTATTGTACCCTATATTTTTCTTTTCACTCCTCACAGTTTATAACTCTTTTATTTGTTTATTAACTTTATTTCCTCCATCTTCCCCCATCCACCCACCCAGACCAAAACTCTGGGAGGGCAGTGAATGTGTCCCTCTTGTTCACATCTGTGTTCCCTAGCACTGGCATGTGCCCAGCTCAGAGAAGGAACTCAATCAATATCTGTTAGAGGGCTAACTGGCACACAGGGGGTACCCAATACATGCTTGTTGAGGGGTCAGTTGGCTTTTCCGAGCCCCTCCCCTCCCCACTGTGCCCTGCACACAACAAACAGGCACTAGAGGAAGATGGTCTCATTGAGTCAGTTTAGTCCATAGTTTCATGAACCACTCAGCGCACTGGGAACACCCAGTCACCACTGCCCACCGCTGGGATCACCGCCATTCCCCACGAGGACTCACCTACTCCCCCCCGTCCCCCCCACCGTCAAGTTTTCTCTAATTTGTATTTCTCTGAGAAAGCAATGGATTCTTTTCCCATCATGTTATGTTTCAATATTAAATGGATCTTTCCAAACCACACCCTCCCAGAGATTCCGCTAACGTTCCCTCCCACCCTTTAGGGTGGATGCTCCCTGGGGTGGTGGTGGGGCTGGCCTTGAGTCCTGCTTGGTCTGGCCAAGGATGTGTTAACACATTGTGTGTCTGAGCTAATAGTCCTGTTATAGGAGCATCAGTGCTGCTTGTTTAAAAATGCTGATTCTTGGCCCTACCTCAGAGGCACAGAACCAGACCTGGGGAAGAGGTCCGCACCAGACCCAGGAATCTGCATTTTAATAAACTTCCCAGCGGATCCTGAGGCATAGTAAAGGCTGAGAATCCCTGAGCTGGAGATGGGGAAAGCACTTTGCCAACCACCCAGATGTGAGCAATAATCATCATTCCTACACGTCCTGGACTGGCGGGGCCAGTGCCTGTGGGACTTGGGCTGAAGCAGCCCCACATCTGGGTGGCTGCACACATGCCACAGCAGCAGCTGGTGTCCTTCTGGCTCCCTGAGCTCATTAATCACACCTTGACTGGCCTCCACTGACATCCAGTAGCCGGCTGGGCTGGGCTGGGCCTCGTCCGGGGGTTGGTGGGAGGGGGGAAGCCAGCGCTGGACACACTCTGCCCCAGCATTACCTCGAACTCCCACCCCTTGCAAGAAGCAGCTCAGACTCTGATCCTGTGACAGGCCACCTCTGTCATGGCCCCAGGGACCCCCACCTCCTGGCATTTACACCCTGTGTAATTCCCTCCCCTGGAGCATGGACTGAATTTGGTGACTCACTTTTTTTTTTTTTTCCCAAATTTATTTATTATTTATTTATTATTTATTTTTGGCTGTGTTGGGTCTTCATTTCTGTACGAGGGCTTTCTCTAGTTGCAGCAAGCAGGGGCCACTCTTCATCGCGGCGCGCAGGCCTCTCACTGTCGCGGCCTCTCTTGTTGCGGAGCACAGGCTCCAGACGCGCAGGCTCAGTAGTTGTGGCTCACGGGCCTAGTTGCTCCGCGGCATGTGGGATCCTCCCAGACCAGGGCTCGAACCCGTGTCCCCTGCACTGGCAGGCAGACTCTCAACCACTGTGCCACCAGGGAAGCCCTGGTGACTCACTTTTAATGAAGAGAATACAGCAGAAGTAATGAGATGTCACTTCTGAGATGAGATTATAAAAAGATTGTGGCTTCTCTCTTGGGTGCTCTCTCTTTTACGCTCCCTCTCTCGGATCATGTGCTCGGGGGAAGCCACTGCACGTGTGAGAGGCCCACGTGGGAGGGACTGAGGCCCGCAAACAACCACATGAGGGAACGTGGAAGCAGATCCCTCCCTGGTCAAGCCTTCAGATGAAACTGCAGCCCCAGCCGACAGCCTGCTTGCAACCTCAGGAGAGACCTTGAGCCAAAGGCACCCATCTAAGCCGTGCCTGGTTCCTGACTCTAAGAAACTGAGATAATAAATGCTTGTTGTTCACTACTGAAGCCCGTGCTCCACAAGAGAAGCCACCGCAATGAGAAGCCCGCGTACTGCAACAAAGAGTAGCCCCTGCTCGCCACAACTAGAGAAAGCCCTCGTGCAGCAACGAAGACCCAATGCAGCCATAAATAAATAAATAAATAAATAAATACATACATACATACATGCTTGTTGTTCTAAGCTGCTAAATTTTGGGCTAACTTGTTATGCAGCAATAGATAACTAATACACCTCTTCATCTGGGCACCACTCCAGCCACAGTTCTTCTTACATCTCTCCTTGCACCCTTAGCCACAGCCACACCAAACAATTGACCAGTCCCCCTAATGAGGCACACTGATTCATGTCCCCAGGTCTCTGCTGATGCTGATCCAACCTCCAGAAGGACTGGGCCACCTGGTTAATGTACACCTCTCCCAAGACTCAGCTCCAATGTCACCTCCTCTGTGAAGCCTTCCCTTTTTCTGTGCCCACCTCAGCCTGAGCAGTTCCTATTAAAACAAGTCTAATGCATTCCCACCCTTGTTCATTTACAGTCGGTCTCCTCTGCTAGACTGTGAGCACCTAGGAGGCAAGGCCATAGTTGGATTCTCTTCTGTCTTACCTGGTGCTTAGCACAAGGTCTGACACAGAGGAGGTACAGGGAAGGTTTGATGAGTGAATAACCAATAAGCAATGAGTGACTGATTCTGTTCCCCATGGCCTGTCTCACCCCTGCCATGTCCCAGGGCTGTGCACTTTCACACTCAAGTATAGGAAACCAGATTTGTTGTCTTCCCTAAGAAACCAGCCTTTTCTCCCAATGTCCCCATTTCTTTTCCAAGACCATCACAGCCCTGTAAGCTGGAATTCCTGGTTCCCTGATTCCTCTCCCTCCTCCCTTTCCAATCTGTCTCCACATCTCATCTGATTCACTGCCAAAACATCCCTTGACTGCACCCCTCCTCTTCCCCAGCACTGTGGACGCCCAATCCACGCAGCCATCATCACCTGAGATCACTGCCGCAGCTTCCCCACAGGCCACTGCTCCTGTCTCTTATACACCCACTTGTCCTCCCAGGACCCTTAAAATGCTGCCTCAGAGGGCTGGAGGGAGGAGCCATGGAGATGGCGGATGCGACAAAATTTCATAAAGGTGAGGATCATTGCAATTACCCTGGGCTAAACTTTAACTGGTTCTTCGAGGCCCCTGGAAAAGGTCCAAACTCGTAGCCTGGCATGTGGAACTACCCCAGGACCCAATTCCAATTGGGAAGGCAAGAGGAAGTGGCACAAGCAGGCTTCAAGTCTCCTATGTCACCACCATCACCACCATAGCTCACACTGCAGAGAACCTGTGCCACGCTGGGCTTTATATGTAGCATCTCATTTAGTTAACATTTATTAACCTCTTACTGTATCCTAGAAGCCATCAAAAGTGCTTTACATGTCTTAAGGTCTTGAATCCTCACAACTACCCTATGAAAGAGGGTTCCACAACTCGGATCAGGACGTCCAACTAGTAACCGGCAGGGCTGGAATTTGAACCCAGGTCTGTCTACCTTCACAGCCTTCTCACCACCATGCAGTACCTCGTACAACTTCTTATGTTTACACAGCACCTTTGTGACTCTTGGCCATAATCAAATACTACCTGTACTACTGTTTACTTAATATTTTTCTTTAAATTAACTTAAGGGGCACAGTGGTTAAGAGGGTAGTTTGGAATTACATTACCTGGGTAAGATTCTGTGCTACCTCCACTTATTCACTGTATGAACTGTGTATGAGCTGTGATTTCTTCCTATAAAATGGCACTTTCCTTCATAGGGTTCTTGTGAGGATTAAATGAGTTAGACATGTAAAGTGCTCAGCACACAGTAAAAATGGTAATCAGGAGGGCTGGCTCACAGTGGAGCTGCACTTCTCCATCTCTTTGAATTGGAAGTAAGCACATCACTTGCCTTGGCCATTGAAACGTGCATAGGAGGGATGTCTGAGCCATTCCGGGGGGGAAGATTTAGATCCCATATACAATCTGTCATACTTGCTCCTTTCTTCTGCCCTGGTGATCACGACATTCCAAATCGTGGCTCCTCTATCTGCTTGGCTCCCAGAGGGAGGAATCCCAAGCTGACTCACAATGTAGCATTAAGTGAGAAATAAACTCTTATTGTTTTGTCACTTCAGCGTGGCCTGGCCTATACTGACCGATACAGCAAAAGCGCAATGAAGGTTCTCTTACAAATGTTATTTACTATGACTTACACATTTTCTTAAAAAGGAAACCATATCACTTTTGTAAATGAAGAAATAAAGTACCACCTGCCATCATTACATAATAATTAAAATGAGAAACATTTATCCTCAACTAAAATCAGCCTGCATACCCCCTGTAGTACGTACACATACCACCATTCAAGAAGTGCTGTTTAATGCCTCCCTCTAAGAAGCTGAACGACGGCTGTAGATTTGGAAACCCTGGCCACAGAGGGCCTCATGGTCAGCTCCAGGCCTCTGTGCTCACCAGCCTGCCCTCCCAGCTGCCAGGTTCAAGTCTGCAGCCAACACCAACTCCACACACTTGCAGGGGCACCTGCCCCGCCGTGGCCCTTACCTCGGCAAACAGTGCCATTCTCCACGGCCTCGAAGCCCGCTTTGCACATGCAGCGCCCGATGGGCACCAGCCACTCGCCGTCCCCGTTACAGTAGAGCTTGATGGGCACGTCCACCTCCTCCGCGTTGGCGATGCAGCTACCCCGGGCAGCCACCAGCGATGTGCTCTCAGCCCCTGACAGAGTCTCCTGGAAGATGGCGCCGTTCTGGATGACGCGGGGGCACTTGCGGTAGAAGACGCGCACGGCGATGAGAGACATGCAGCCGCCATAGTCCTGGAAGGCCAGGTAGAAGCCACTGCGGGACACGGGCCCGAAGCTCCGCACCTCGGTGTTGATCTTCATGACCCGGCCACCAAGGTCCACCTGGGAGAAGCTCTCGTCGGCGGCAATGGTGTCCACCTTCACCCACGGGTTCTCCATCCAGTTGGGGAAGGTCTTGGTGGCCGAGTCGAAATCGGCCTCATAGTAATAGAGATTGAAGGTCTCTTTGCAGGAGCCAGGCACGCTGGGGATGCTGCTGCAGTCACGCACCGAGAACTTCATCTCTACGTGGATGCGATGGGCGCCACGGCGCCGGATGAACTTGGTCCGTAGCCAGTTGTTCTGGCTCGATTCAAACACATTGCACACCTGGTACGTGCGGATCGTGTTCATGTTCTCATCGTAGCCACTCACCTCTTCCCACTGCGGGTGAAATGCTAGTCAGGTGGGGGAGGTAGG